>NW_027187370.1:2213262-2380222 GCF_028583685.1 Petaurus breviceps papuanus
CACACACACACACACACACACACACACACACACACACACACACACACGCTCTCACACTCGCACACATTAGGTTAAACCGAAACGGCACTTAGCTGAGGCTGGGGGTGGGGGTGGGAAACGCAGCCCAACCTCGCGAGAGTGGCGCTACTCTCGCGAGAGAAACACCGGTTTCTGGCCACTTTTCCCTTTCCTATTTCCTTATTCCTTCTCTCCAGGCGCTACCAAACTCCGCGAGAACGGGTTTGACTAGTGACGAACAAATCATCGACATCTCGCGAGAATACAGGTGGCCTCTTTTTTTTAAACTAAAACAAATCTTTATTAATAAGCCACATCCTGTTTTTTTTTTTAAACAAGACTTTATCGGGAGCTTACTTTAGCTAGCAGCTTCCTTAGTAACTTTACACCATAAGTGCGCTTACCTTCAACTTTACTAATACTTTCAGCTGCCTGAGAGGACCACTGCAGGATCTAGCAGGGATATCTTACTCCTACCGGAGTCTGAAAACATGACCATTACCCCTTAGGATCTTTGCCTCTATACCCTTCCCCACCTCCAAACTTTTCTTGTCGAAGGCTCTACTCTCCTACCCTTTCTGACTTGCAGCTAAAATCTTCTATATGTATTATCTCCTCCAATAGACTATGAGCCCCTTGAGAGACAGGTTCATCTTTTACATTTGTAACTCAGTGCTTTGCACATTGTAAACTCTTCATCCATCCTTAACCTTGGAAATATTCATATTGTGTGTATAAAATTTTCTTTGTGTATGTTGTATATACTGTATGTATAACTTGCTTTTTATTTATTACTTTGTATATATCTTATATTTATTTTGTATAAAGGTTGTTCCTCCATAAAATGTAAGCTTCTTGAGGGTAAAGACTTTTGGGGTCCCTATTACAAGGCTCAGCTCAATCACTTATCTCCTCTATGAAGGCTTCCCTGGTCCACCTAATTTTCCTCTTCAAACTATTTTGTATCTACAAGTGATTGATGAATCAATAAGGTTTGCACTTATCATGTGCCTACTACATGACAATCAGTTTCTCTTCCAAGTTTCAGTCCCACATCACCAACTACTTATTAGACATTTCAAATGGTATATGACTGTGAGTAGGGTGTAAAGAGGTTGGACTGATGTTGAATATGTGAGGTGAAGAGTGAGGAGCAAAGGGTTAATGCAAAGGTTATGAACCTGAGAAAGTGAAAGAATGGTGGTAACTGATAGATAACAGAAAGTTTGGAAGAGAGGTGGGTTTGGGAGAAAAGATATTAAATTCTGTTTTAGACATGTTTGAGATGTCTTCAGATATCAAGTCAATGAGTATTTATAAAGCACTTATGCCAGACAGTACTGGGAATACAAATGCAAGCAAAAAGAAAGACACTGTGCCTTTAAAATATTGCATTCTAATGAGAGAACCCAATATGTAAAAGGATGCTGAAAAGTTTGGGAAGAAGGGAAGGGTAATGAACTCTGAAGAATGAAAGATGTCTTGTCATTTCCTCAAAATGGAGGTTCAATTAATAACTTACCAATAGAAGGGAGCAGCAGGGGTGGAGGAAGAAGGCAGCTGAATCATAATGGGCCTTAAAATGTCTAACAGGCAGTTGATAATGTGGATATGAAGTTCAGGGGAGAAACTGTTGCCAATTCAGCCACCACTTGAATCAGAACGTCATCACTTCTTGCTCATATACATGTATATATTTGCCTTTTTTTTTTTTTTTAAGGGGGGGAGGCCGGGCAATTGCCCAAGGTCACACAGCTAGTAAGTGTTGAGTGTCTGAGGTCGGATTTGAACTCAGGTCCTCCTGACTCCAGGGCCAGTGCTCTATTCACTATGCCATCTAGCAGCCTTCTTGCTCATTTTTTTTGCAACAGCCTCTTAATTAGTCTTCCTGCCCCAAGTTTTGCCCTTTTCCAGTCTAATCTGTTCCACACAGCTGCCAAAGTGATTTTCTTTAAGCACAGATCTGTTTCACTCCCCTTCTCAATAAACTCTAGTGGCTGCCTCTTGCCTATAGAATAAAATATAAACTATATTTAGCTTTTAAAACCTTCCACGACTTTGTCCCAAACTATCTTCCTAGCCTCATTGTACATTAATCCCCATACTGTACTCTGTGATCCAACCAAACTGGCTTTCCACCAAACCCTCTCTTCCACTTCACCTAATCTTTCTCTTTGACTAAGATACATCTCAAGCAGTACCTTCTATATGAAGCCTTTCTTAATCTCCCGAAATGCTACTGTTCTCTCTCTTTAAATGCCTTGGATTTATTTTCTTTACATTTATTCTATACATGACTACATATGTACTTTTCGTCTTTCTGGTTAGCATGTAACCTACTTGGGAATAAGGATTGTTTCATTCATCCTCAGCACCTTGCACAGTGCCTGCCATACAACGGGCACTTAATAAATTCTCTCTTGTGGTGAAATAGATCTATGTCATCTGCAAAGAGATGTTAAGTATGGGAGCATGGGAACTGAACTGACCAAGGGAGAATATGGAGAGAGAATAGGGTCCAAGACAAAACCTTGATGAACACCAACAGCTAGGGTATGTGATGCGGATGATGAGCCAGCAAAAGAGCAAAAACAAGGGGTGATCAGGTAAATAGTATGAAAACCAGAAGAAAGTAGTGTAATAACCCAAACTAGAGAAAGTATGCTGGAGTAGAGAAGGTAGTCAACAGTGTCAAATGCAGAGAAGTCAAATAAGATAAGAACTGAGAAAAGACCATCAGATTTGGCAAGTAAGAAAGACTGGAAAAAGCTGTATTAGTGAAGTCAGAAGCTGGATCGCAATGGTTAAAGTGAGAGGAAAGGAAGTAGGAGCAAAGAATGTAGATAGCTTTTTCTAGGAATTTGGCTGAGATAGGTAGGAGAGATATGGGAGGGGGGAGAATCTAAGGGGATGTTGAGTTTATTGAAAGGCTTTTTTTCTTCTTAAGATGGGGGAAAATTAGACTTACTTGAAGGCAGTAGGGAAGGTACCAATACACAGGGAGAGGCTGAAGGTTAGAGAGAAAGGAGAAAGTATAAGTATAAAGAGGAAGGGATGGGATCAAAGGCACATGTAGGATTGACCTTGGCAAGGAAAATGGCCACCTCATTATAATGGAGGAAAGGAGAGTGAGATACTACTTTTTTTTTTTTTGCTTTTTGGAGGGCAATTGGGGTTAAGCAACTTGCCCAAGGTCACATGGCTTCTTTTTGTGTTAAGTGTCTGAGGCTGGATTTGAACTCAGGTCCTCCTGACTCCAGGGCCGGTGCTCTATTCACTGCACTACCTAGCCCCCCTGGGATACTACATTTTTTAAAAGAAAAGAGGAAAGAGGGAGCTACTACTACAATATTCTCAGTAAAGTAAGAGAAACCCTCAGCTGAGGTAGTAGGGAAGGTGGGAAAGGGTGTGCTCTAGGAAATGAGGAAAGGAGGTTCAGAATAGCTTCTGTGGGCAGTGAGATAGGGAATCAGTTGGAAGGGGAAACAGATTGTCTCCTATACCAAGGACCTAGCTAAAACTGAACAATATTAACCTATAGTATACCCAGCCACTATGGTTCTGTGACTTCTTTCAGTTCCTTTCAGCAGCATATAAGAATAGAGGAACCAAAATGCAATGGAATAATATTATGCCATAAGAAGTGACAAAAAGGATAGGTTCAGAGAAACCTAAGAAGACTTGCATGAACTAATGCAAAATCAAGTGAGCAGAACCAGGAAAACAATTGATGAATAATAAAATGACCAACAAAGATTCCATCATGATAAAGAATGCTGTATACCTGGGCGGCCAGGTAGCACAGCAAGTAAGAACACTGGCTCCAGTGTCGGGATGACCTGGGGATCGAATCCGGGCTCAGACACTTAGCACCTACCCAGAAACACCTGGCCGTGTAACCTTGAGCAAGTTACGTAACCCCAATTGCTTAAAAAAAAAAACATACTCGTAAAAGAATGCTGTATACCTTCAGATAGAGTGGGGATGGATTGCCTGTGTCCAAAAATGTAAGTCATCTGCATATTGAATCCAGTGATATTTCAAAGCCCAGATGGATGTTTTTCTTGAGTACATATATTTGTCACAAAGATTTTGTTTTTCTTTTCTAAGTTGGAAGAGAAAACGCTTATTATTGAAAAACAAATTTTTGTTTTAAAGAGCAAAGGAAGAGGATGGGATTAAGTCAGGGGTGGAGTTTAGCAAGGGATGAACTTTGATAGGACAAGAAAGTGAAGGATTTGAGAATTGATGACAGTGAGGAGTTGAACTGGTTAACTATAGGGTCAGGGATAGGAAGGAAGGAAAATGAAAACAGAGCAGGAAAAAAGAACCAAGTGGTGAAGAAATGGAGATTCTGATGATGGTCAAAAAATACATTTAGGAGGGTTGAGATTTTGAGAGTTGGAATGATTATAAGTTAGTTTTTTATTGTTGTTTGTGGGGGGTTTTGGATGGGGGAAAGGCAAGGCAATTGTGGTTAAGTGACTTGCCCAAGGTCACACAGCTAGTGTGTCAAGTGTCTGAAGCCAAATTTGAACTCAGGTCCTCCTGACTCCAGGGCTGGTGCTCTATTCACTGCACCACTTAGCTGCCCCTGATTAGTTTTTTTTTTTTTTTTAAAGCAATCTGGGTTAAGTAACTTGCTCAAGGTTACACAGCCAGTTATTTCTGGGTGTGGTGCTGAGTGTCTGAGCCTGGGATTCCATCTCCAGGTCATCCCTACACTGGAGCCTGTGCTCTTACTGGCTGAGCCACCTGGCTGCCCCTACCTAATTAGTTTTTTAAGGAAGTGGATCACTACTTGTAGGCAAAGGTGAGATCCTGAGTATGACTTTCCCTGTGTGTCTAAATGGAATGAAGGATACCATAAGACTTAAGGAGATTGAGCAATTAGGTTAAGAAACCAGAGGGAGGGGGTGGCTAGGTGGCACAGTGAATAGAACACTGGCCCTGGAGTCAAGAGGACCTGAGTTCAAATCTTGGCCTCAGACACTTAACACAAAACTGGCTGTGTGACCTTGGGCAAGTCACTTAACCCAACTGCCCTACCTTCTCCCTTGGGGAAAAAAAAAGAAGAAGCTGGAGGGAGCATCAATTTGCATGTTGAAGTCTCCTACAATAAGAACAGAAATTGGGAGGGAGAAGAAGACAGTGAGTCTAGTGCTGAAATCCCTGAGAAAGAAGGGAAAATTACCTGGGTCTAGTAAACAAGTCACCATGTTTTGAAAGATATGGGAAATTCTGATGAGATAAACTTCAGAGGAGGAAAGGTTGCAAAAAGAAAAAAGTAATGATGACAAAAGTTGAAAGAAATGTAAGAGAGAGGGCTAGGATGAAGGGAATTTTGCTCCTTATGGAAAGGGAGATTGTTGTTTTTCAGTCATTTCAGACTTTCCATGACCCCATTTGGGTTTTTTTTTTTTTTGGCAGAGATACTAGAGTGGTTTACCATTTCCTTCTCCATCTCCTTTTACAGATGAGGAAACTGAGGTAAACAGGGCTAAGTGACTTGTTCAAGTTCACATAGCTAGTAGGTGTTATGAAGATGAGTCATTTTGATTCCAATTGTGCTTTATCCAATGTGCCACCTAGCAGCCCCATGGAAAGGGAGAGCATAGAAGTCAAGGTAGGCTTGAAACCACTCTTATTTGGCTCTGATACTTAGACTAGGTAGCATATTTTTTGATTGAAACAAACAATAAGAACCAAGTGAAGTCAACAAACATTTATTAAGAGCTTACTATGCACCAAGCACTGTATCCTTAAGCAATTTATACAAAAGCAAAACACTCTCTCAGAATCAGTAGAAAGAGATTTCTTATTGATTTGAGAAGCTGGGACAAGCATGGTGCAAGGAGAGGGCTGATCTGTGATTGAAAAAGATGATATTGAGAAGAATTGGCTCTGTGGGCATCTCAAGAGAAGAGAACCAAGCTAAGCAAAGTATGAAAAAGGAAACAGCTCTTGAATAGGGTAGGCAGAGATGGAGTGGACAAGGGTGAGATAGGGTTGAGAAGGATAGGCATTTGAGGACAGAAGGTAGGGTTGGCAATTGTTTGTGCCTAAGTGGCCAGTGATAATTATTAGGCTATGGAGATAAAAACAATTAGAATAATGATAATAATAATAATAATTAATAATAAATAGCAGCTAGCATGCATATAGGGAAGCAGCTAGGTGGCTCAGTAATAGACCTGGGTCCACTGGTTCTGGAGTCAGGAAGACCTGAATTCAAATTCTGTTTCAGATACTGTGTGACCCTGGGCAGTCACTTAATTTCTATTTACCTTAATCCACAGGAGAAGGAAATGGCAAATTGCTCCAGTATCTTTGCCAAGAAAATCTCATGGACAGTAGGGTCCACAGGTCATGATGAATTAGATCTGACTGAAAAACAAGCATGTATTATAGTGCTTTATGGTGTGCAAAGAGCTTTACAGATTTTATCTCATTTGATTATCAGAATAACCCTGGGAAATAAATAGGTGCTGTTATCCCCATTTTACAGATGAAGAAACTAAGGCAAAGAAAGGTTGAATGATGTGTCCAGGGTCACACAACTGGTGTTTGAAGCAGAATTTTAATTCAGATCTTCTTGATTTCAGATTCAATGCTCTATTCATTACTCTAGGTAGAAAGAGTTTGCTAGCCATATGGTGAGTGGCTAATGATCTCTGTATTTCTCTGGATGAGGCATGGTTCACTTGGATCTGACTTTCCTGCTGGTTTGTACCATCTCACAAATTGTTTATGCCTTCATGAATTTTAAGTCTCAGTCTGCTAGGAGAGTATAGCAGTAACTATATTAATGTACCCTATTTTGAGTCACTGTCAATGTTTGTGAGTCCTTTTTTTTTTTTTTTTTGCTTTGCTTTTTGGAGGGGGGAAGGCAGGGCAATTGGGATTAAGTAATTTACCCAAGGTCACAGGGCTAGTAAGTGTTAAGTGTCTGAGGCCAGATTTGAACTCAGTAAATCAATCAGTAAACACTTATTAAGTGTATACTTAGCAGGTGCTAAGCCACTGGAGATATAAAAAGAGACAAAGACAGTGCCTACCTTCAAGAAACTCACAATCTAATGGAATTTGTTTCCAGGTAAGTGAATCATGTTTTTCTCCATTTCTTGGATACATTATTTAACTTTCTGGGATGTGTGGCATGGGGCAAGTCCGTGCTGTGTTATTCATTCTATCTCCATTTGGGAATTTCTATAACTTGGAAACAATTTTGCTTCTTAGGATATCCACTCATCACCTCATTAACAGCACAAAACTTTCAGCCCTTCTAGGCCTCCTTAAAAAAAAAAAACAAACAAACCCTAGGGGTGTCTAGGTGTCCAAGTGAATAGAGCACTGGCCCTGGAGTAAGGAGGACCTGAGTTCAAATCTCACCTCAAACACTTAACACTTACTAGACTGTGACCTTGGCCAAGTCACTTAACCCAATTGCCCTGCAAAAAAAAAATCCCCCCAAAATTTGGGGGGTGGATATTTTACCACTGGATGACAATGCTCAGCTTTTACAGGCTCATCTGGGCTTTGAAATATCACTGAACTTGGAAAATTGATTTTCTTCCCTTAAAACCTTTTTTCAGCCCAGGAATCCTAGGACTACTTCCCCCCCTTCTCCTCCCCCCACAACCCCCGCCCCATGCCTTCTGAGGCACCCAAACCCTCCATCTCTGGGTCTCTGTAACCCATTGGTAAATTCCTCTTTGGAATTTCTATTTGAGGATGTACTTTTTTTTTTTTTCCCTTAAAAACCAGCCTTAACTTCAAATCACTCTGGCTCTCCTGGATTGGTCAACCATAGGTTCCAGGCCATGCCCAACTAGGTCTTTGTTTAGGCCTAGATAGGCACAGAATGAATGTAAATAGCAATTTCTGTTTTGACCAGAAATCCTGAGGGCCTTCCCCTCCCAGATTGATTTTTATTTATTTATTTAAGTTTAAATTTTTGACTAAGTAGAAATCATTCTCTGGCTCAATTCTTATTAAACTTTAATCACTGAATGATTGTTGCCTCAGTTAAACTGATATCTGTATTCTGTGGAAGACCTTAGTTGAAAAGGTCTTCCACAGAATCTTGGGCCATCTCCTGTTGTCCTGATCTATATCTGACCAATGAACCCAGATGGCTCCGGAGGAGAAATCAGGGCAGGTGCCTTTACACAGCCTTCCCTCACTTAAATCTAATTCACTTGCATGTCAGGGCATTGCTTCCCAAAGTCTGATGATTTTCAAAAATGAAGGACAAACAACAGCAACATCAGCCAATAAGGATTAACCCGTAACTATCCAGACTACTTTTCCACCTTGTCCTCAGGCAAGTAACCTCCCCCTCTTCCCTTTTCAGATTCCTTTTCTGAACAGTCTTCTCTTATTAGCTTGTGGCCTCTTTCTGGGCAGGGATTGCCTTTCTTTTTTTTTTTCAAAGTAATGGGGTCAAGTAACTTGCTCAAGGTTACAGGGCCAGTTATTTCTGGGTGTGGTGCTAAGCATCTGAGCCCAGATTTGATCCCCAGGTCATCCTGACACTGGAGCTGGTGCTCTTATTTGCTGAGCCACCTGGCTGCCCCTTGGGATTGACTTTCTTTTAGTCAATCCCAGTATTTAACTCAGTGCCTAGCATGTAGTGCTTAATAAATGCTTTATCAATCAATAAAATTGACCTATTTACAACCTTCAGTGCTCTTGTCTTTGTACTGTCTTGTCCATGACAAGAATTTTTTTCTGTTTAACAATGGTTAGCAGCTTCTTTTACTGGTCATCTCAATGTTCCTTCAACTTTTCAGTGTCAGCTTCCTTCCAGGTTACTCTTAAAATCTGCTTATTTTCTGAGGATTAATTGTTTTGCAACAATAGTTTCTTGGTGTTTGTTTGTTTGTTTTTTTAAACAATGGTGGCTAGGTGTCGAAGTGAGTAGAGTGCTGGCCCTGGAGTTAGGAGGACCTGAGCTTGGATCTGACCTCAGACACTTAACACACACACACACAAACCTAGCTGTGTGACCTTGGGCAAGTTACTTAACCCCAATTGCCCTCCAAAAAGCAAAAAAACCCCAATATTTCCTAAAGCTTCAATGAGACAGATCCTATTTCACTTGTGGCTTGAATGATTCTTGAGATGCTTAACTTCACACCAATATTTCCTGCTATACCTATCTTAGGCACTGAAGTGTGCCCTGTAAGACATTTGTATGTTTTCTTGAAGTAATATCCATTCTTTAAAACCACAGAATTAAAACTCAGCACTCAGTTATAGAAAACTAAAGGAGAAGACACCAGCTTAATTTAGTTTATCTGATTTAGGTCAGATATTCTGAGTAACACTACTGTCAGCAGAGGACATGCATAACCATGGCTTTCACCAAAATGAAACCACATCAAAATAATTGCTTGTCCTAAATAATTAGCATATTACTCTAGGCTAGGTATACACAAAAGGTATGTAAAGTAAATAAAAGATAGTTTTGGGAAGGAAGGTATGAGTAGCTGGATAGAATTTTGTGTGAATCCCAGCTGGGGTTCTATATCTTGTGTAATGAATCACTCAGAGCCCCAAAATTCAGATAAACAATTCTTTTTTTTTTTTTTAAGCAATCAGGGTTAAGTAACTTGCTCAAGGTTACACGGCCAGTTATTTCTGGGTGTGGTGCTGAGTATCTGAGCCCAGATTTGATCCAGGTCATCCCAATACTGGAGCCGGTGCTCTTACTCGCTGAGCCACCTGGCCACCCCTAAGCAATTGGGGTTAAGCAACTTGCTCAAGGTTAAACGGCTAGGTGTTTCTGGGTGGGTGCCAAGTGTCTGAGCCCGGGATTCGATCTCCAGGTCTTCTCAACACTGGAGCTGGTGCTCTTACTTGCTGTGCTACCTGGCCACCCCTAAACAATTCTTTTAATAAAAACATATCCATTATGGAACATTTACCTCCTTTCATCTACTAAAGAGGAAGAATATTATCACGCACAGAGAGCTGGCATTGAAGCTTGAGAGCTGGATTCAAGTTCTGCCTCAGATTGGCTGTGTGACCCTGAGCAAACTTAAAAACTTTTAAGTGACAAGCATTTATTCACTCTTTGGACGTTCACAATTTTTTCCAAACTAAGACCATAGCTTTTACATATATTATCCTAGCTCTTTCATGCAAATTGGTGTAGATCTCTAAAATTATTTGGCAATTTTGAGAAAATGAGATTGTTTATAAATTTGAAAAAGTTTATAAAGGGGAAGGCAGGAGTTGTTCATATTTTCACAAAGAAATAGGGGTAAAATCAGTTGCTGGCAACACCTTTTTGACCCTTAAGTAGGGATTTCCTTTTGGTTTCATGCTTAAATGGCAATTAACATGCCATATCCTCCATTACTTGTCTTAGGACTAATGTTCCCAGAAAGCTGCATTAAGAGGGACACAGATGCATAAAGCACTTATGAATAGTTTTACTATGTACTGGGCCACTGTATTATAACTTCCAAGAACAGGGAAGGGATAATATCACAGTCCTCTGACCTCATCAGACCTATCTTAAGTACTGTATTCAATTCTGGGTACCATTATTTAAGAAAGATATCAATAAATAAAAGAACTGTAAAGTGGAGGACAATCAAAATGGGAAGGGACTTGACTCCCTGACAAATGAAGATGGTCTAAAGGATTTGGACATGTTTAGCAAAGGATATAGGAGAATGGGATAGGGGTGAGAGAGAACACAAGGACTAGAACACTACCTTAAAAAAATTTGAAGGGTTATCATGTGGAGGAGAGATTATATTCATTCTACCCTACCTACCCTCCAAGTTGGAACAATGGGTAGAAGTTACATGGGTCATATTTAGGCTTGATGTAAGGAAAAATTTCCTAATATTTGAAGTATTCAATACCAGAATAAATTGCTTTAAGAGGTGGTAGGTTCTTCCTTGGAGGTCTTCAATCTGGTCTGGTATGTTAATAGTAGGGATTCTCTTTGTGTATGGGTTGGACCAGTTAGCCACTGAGGTGCTTTACAACTTTCAAAGATTGTGGACTCACTACTAACTGAAGCAAACCATTGCACTTTTTTTTGAGGTAATTAGGGTTAAGTGACTTACTTGCCCAGGGTCACATGGCTAGTGAGTTCCCGAGATTCTGATTTGAACTCGGTCCTCCTGATTCCAGGGCTGGTGCTCTATCCACTATGTTGCCTAGCTGCCATACCCATTCTATTTTTGAATAGCTGTCTAAAATCTGCCTCTATTACTTTAATGCAATTTTTAAAATTTATGCTTTCTGCGGACAAACAAAACAAGTAGAGTCCCTCTTCAAATATTTTCTTTTGTCCTCTCTACCTCCTTATAAGTTTTGTCTTCTCTAGGCTAACCATTTCCAGATGACATTACATTCTATCTTCTTAGCATCCTCAGCACCACATATGTATGCATTTCTTGTCTGTGACCTTCCTAAAACATGTTGCACAGAACCAGTTGCAATATTATAGAAGAGGCCTGACAGGCATATTATGGTTGAATTTGGACACTATACTTTTATTATGCAATATGTCATATTTGCTTTTTTAGCTGCTACGTCATGATTATATTTGTCTTGGGCTTACAGAACTAAAAGGCCCTAGGTTTAGTCATGTTTTCCCGCGCCTGTAATTGAAGAGTTGATTTGTTGCATCTGAGTGAAAAAACTCTGCATATATTCACATTAAATTTTATCCTATTAGATTCAGCATGGTGAGGCACTACTGTATAGTGGATAAGAAGGGTGGCCTAAAACCATGATGATCTGGGTTCAAATCTTGTATCTGATAGATATTGGTTATGTGACTCATGGCAAGTCATTTAACCTCTCATTACTCTTGGCAACTCTGTACAACTGCATGTTGCAGGGAAGGTACCTATATACACTGGTAGAAGAGGTACCTCAAAGGGACTCCTTATACCAATGAAATTCCAAGTTAAATTCTTATCTATGTCAGGTTATTTTCTTTTACTAGATTCTGTTCATTGCTCTAGCCTGTCAAGATCTGGGATCTCAATTCTGTCACTCGGCATATTAGCTATCCTTTCCAGCTTTGTGGCATTTTCAATTTTACAAGTATGTTATCTATCTATCATGCAAATCATTGATAAAAATGTTGAGTAGTAAAAGCTCCAGGATGAAAGCCTGGTGGCATTAACTAGAGTCCCTTCAGGCTGACAACATTCTATTAAAAACTATTTGGGGGAAGAGGGTACTGCTGTTTAACCAGTTCATCCCTCTATCTTGTTCACAAGGATATTATAAAAGACTCTTGTCCAATGCCTTGATGAAATCCATTTATGCTATACCTATGGCATTTTCTTGATCTATAAACCTTGACCCCCCCCCAAAAAAAGGAAACATTGTTAGTTTAATATAACTTTCTTTTTCTTAAAAATTTTCTTGATATCTTTTTTAGACTGCATTCATACTTGACTGCAACTGTCTTCTTCCCCTATCCTGCCATGTGGCAAAAAATAATCCATGTAACAAAGAACAAGAGAAGAAAAAAGCAGCAAGGCAAAACTAACACACATAACCCAACCTTGTCTGATAGTACAGGGTGATCATTGCTTCCCTTCCTATCCCTTTATATAGTGTTTTAAAATTTTGTCAGGAATGAAAGTCAAGCTCATTCGACCACAATTTAAAGAGTCTGAATTTTTTCTCTGTTTGAAAGCCAGGACATTTGCTCATCAGAAGTCCTTTGGCAACATTGATTCCTTTCATATTTTTCTTTTTTTTTAATCTTTTTTTTATTCTTGTATTATTCTTTTATTAATTAAATTTTATGTTTATTTTTAGTTTACATCATTCATTTCCACAAGATATTGAGTTACATATTTTCTCCCTGTCTTTCCCCTACCAACCACCCCAAAACCATCCCACTGAATACCCCTTCCCCCAATCTGGTCTCTCCTATATCCTTCCCTATTCCCCTTCCAACTTTCCAGTAAGGCAAGATGGATCTCTATACCCCAGTGCCTGTATATCTTATTTCCCAGTTGCATGTAAAAAAAAAATATATGTATATATATATATATATGTGTGTGTGTGTGTGTGTGTGTGTGTGTGTGTGTGTATTAAACATTTGATTTTAAAACTTTGAATTCCAGATTCTTTCCCTTCCTCCCTCGTCACCCACCCTTACTAGGAAGATAAGCAATTCAATATAGATTGTACATGTGTAGCTACACAAAACATTTCCTTAGTGGATATATTGTGAAAGACTGACTATATTTTCCTCCGTCCTATCCTGACCCCCACTTGTTCTATTCTCTACTTTGACCCTGTCCCTTTTCAAAAGTGTGTGCTTCCAACTTCCCTCCCCCCCCAACTTTCCCTCCCTTCCATCATCCCCCCTCTTATCCCCTTCCCCCCTACTCTCCTGTTGGGTGAGATACCCTGTTTAGTGTGTATGTCATTCCCTCACTAAGCCAAATTCAATCAGAGTAAGATTGACTCATTCCCTTTTGCCTTCCTGTTCTTCCCCTCCATTGTAACAGTTTTCCCTTGGATCTTCTATATGAGATAATTTACCCCATTCTGTCTATCCCCATCTCCTCTCATTATATTCTTCTTTCACCTCTCTTTCACCTTTTAAGTATCATCCCTTCCTATTCAATTGGTCCTGTGCCCTCTATGTATACCTGTACACATATATACATACACTCACATATGTATTCATATGCCCATATACCCTCCTAGATATACACATGTATGTATACATACATACATATATATGTACATTTATATTCTCTATTCCCTTCAACTATTCTCATATTGAGAAAAGTTTCATAAGTTACAATTATTGTTTTTCCATGTAGGCATGTAAATAGTTCAACTTTGATAAGTTCCTTATGATTTCTTTTCCCTGTTTACCTTCTCAAGCTTCTCTTGCTTCTTGTATCTGAATGTCAAATTTTCTATTCAACTCTGTGATCAAGAATCTTTGAAAATCCTATATTTCATTGAATGATGATATTTTCTCCTGAAACGTGATACTCAGTTTTGCTGGGTAGGTGATCCTTGGTTTTAATCCCAGCTCCTTTGACCTCCGGAATAACATATTCCTAGCCCTTCGATCCCTCAGTGTAGAAGCTGCCAGATCCTGTGTTATCCTGATTGTGTTTCCACAATATTCAAATTGTTTCTTCCTGGCTGCTTGTAATATTTTCTCCTTGATCTGGGAACTCGGGAACCTGGCTATAATATTCCTAGGAGTTTTCTTTTTGGGATCTTTTTCAAGAGGTGATCAGTGAATTCTTTCAATTTCTATTTTGCCCTCTAGTTTTAAAACATCAGGGCAATTTTCCTTGAGAATTTCTTGAAGAATGATTTCTATGTTCTTTTTTTGATCATGGCTTTCAGGTAGTCTAATAATTTTTAAATTGTCTCTCTTGAATCTATTTTCCAGGTCAGTGGTTTTTCCAATGAGATCTTTCATATTGCCTTCTATTTTTTTTTCATTTGTTTGGATCTGTTTAATAGTATCTTGATTTCTCATAAAAGTCACTAGCTTCCATTTTCTCCAATCTAATTCTGAAGGAATTATTCTCTTCAGTGAGCTTTTGAAATTCTTTTTCCATCTGGCAAATTCAGCTTTTTAAGGCATTCTTCTCCTCATTGGCTTTTTGAGCCTCTTTTGCCATTTGAGTTACTTTATTTTTTAAGGTGTTATTTTCTTCAGTCATGTTGACTCTCTTTTCATGATTTTCTTGCATCATTCTCATTTCTCTTCCCAATTTTTCCTCTACTTCTCTCATTTGGCTTTCAAAATCCTTCTTAAGTTCCTCTATGGCCTGTAATTAGTTCATATTTTTCTTGGAAGCTATTAGTGCAGGAGTTCTGACTTCATTGTCTTACTCCTGTTACATGCGTTGATCCTTTTTGTCCCCAAAAAATGAGTCCAAAGTTGGATTGCTTTGCTTGCTCATGTTGCCACTCAATTATTTGATTTTTGAGCTTTTTGCCACAGTAGAACTCTACTTCCAGAGAGGAGAGCTTTGTCCCAAATCTCTGGGGTTTTCTCAGCTGCCAGAGCTATTAGTTGGGTGCCCTCTCAGAAGCCTCCACTGGCTCTGGCACACTGGTCATGCATCCCAGGACCTCCACCACAACAGGGATCCAGATCCAAGCAGGTTAAAGCAAGAGTGATTACCCCTCAGACTGGTTGCTTGGTCCCCCTAAATGTTCAGGCCAGGAGCTCTGAAGCAGCCACAAGGCAGCAGCTGATGCTCCTCAGCTGCTTCTCCCTCTGGAGACAGCGGCTGGACTGCACTCATGGACCCCCTCTTCCCATAAAGTCCACACTGAACTCTCACTTTGTCTTTGGCATTTATGGGTTGATAACTGTGGAAACCACTACAACTGCTGGTAATCCACTGTAATAGTAATGGAATTTAAACATCCCCCTGTATTGGCTTGGTTTTCAGATCGATTGTGTTAAAATCCAGAGCTTGTGAATCCCACTTGTGGGATGGACTTGTTCACATGAAAAGAGAGGGCTGAAGTGGGAGGAGCTGGTGACTTAGAGAGGCACAAGTACAGAGAGAGGCAGAAGAATTTTTTGGAAGCAGCATCGTGGAGGCAGAGAGACGGAGAGGATTACTGATGGCCAGTTCAAATTGTCCAGCACTTTTGAGAGCTGTCGCCCAGAGCTGCCAAGGACTAAGGAGACATGGCTGTTATGCTGGTACTTTGTCTGTTTTGATGTTGTTTTGCCAGATTTGTCCACTGGTGAAGGACAGTCCTGTTGTTGCAGAGGTCTGGAACTTTGCTGTTGGGTCTGGGGTCCTGAGACTGTTCTGCAGACAGAGAATGAATTGCGCCCACTGGTGAAGGCCAGTGAGTGCTGTTGTTGCAGAGGTTCTGTAACCTTGCAGTTGGTTCAGAAGCCCCGAAGAAGGATTTTCTCATTGTATGTTTACAGAAATCCTGGAAGAGGGTTTTGCTGATGTATTCAGGGGTCCTAGGACTGTTCTGCAGACAGAGAATGGATTGATGAGGACACTGGCAATGTATCTTGTGGACTTGCTAAGCTTTGTCTCCCCAGAAACAAAGATTGCTGAGAAATTACCTCTGGTCAACATGAAGAAAAGACTTCTCTTTGGGTGTTAAATGCTGTGCTTAAGCTTATTGTAACTCTGGGGTAGATGGCTTTTTCAGTTGTGATCCAGGGGTGGGAAACCTTTGACTCATTTGTGCTCTGTGACTGACCAAATGAATGTACTAATCTCCATTTGAGAAGAGGGACTTTGTTTGACTAAATGAATGTAATGTCCAGGGGTGGAGTAGTACTTGGAAATTATTGAATTACACTTGGTGAATGCTGTATTTTGAATTATGCTATATTTTGATTTTCTCTGTTCTTAATTTGTCACTGAATAAAATGGAGAGCAGCTATGCTGGTATTTTGAACCTTGGGAAGTTACCTTTGCTTGGCATTACATCCACTCTCCTGAAGTGCCTCCAGCCAGGAGCTGGTCATGGCCACCGTGAGGCTAAAGCCACTAAAAGGAAGGACTCATGTGGGGCTGAGCTGGGCTGGGCTCCCAGCAAGCTGTGAGCCTGTCAGCCTGCTGGGGTGTCTTCAGTGGGAGGTTTGTTTCTCTCTGTCACTTTGTGGGTTATGTAGCCCTAAAGTTCAAAGTCATTTTTTATAGGTATTTGAGGTGGTTATGGAGGGGGCATATGGAGTTTTCCTGCTTCTATGTCACCACCTTGGCTCCACCCCTCCCTTTCATATTTTTCAAACCTCATTGCCAGAGCAGCTCAGCAATCATATCCCTAAAGTTCTTTCAGTATCCTGGGAGAAAGTTTTTTCAAGTCTGGTGATGAGAGGCCAGTTAGCTTCTTTCTTACATTCTCACTTGAGCTTGTTTCCTTTCAACTAATCTTACTTGATATTTCAAGGTCTAATAATAATGGCTTTCATATTCAACTCGTTTTTTCCGACCAAGAAAAATTATCTTTAGACTGGTAAGTTTTTTTTGCCTATGGAAAAACCATGAAACTTCCCTGTCAGATTATTTTCCTTGGGAAGGAAAACAGAATAAAGAATTGAGTTTTTTGATATCCATTATCACCCTCCCAAGAGCCAGGAGAGTGACCCAATCTCTTTCTTGATTTCCTCTTGACTCTAACATTGCTTAAAAAGCACTTGCACAGAGTACTGATACATGGACTAATGCTTTCTTAATGGAAACAGCTTTCTTATTCTAATATACTTTCATATCAGAAGAGTGAAGCTGGAGAGAGAAGTGGTTATTCCTAACCTAAGGCTTTTGGGTGACCATGAAAAATGGGGCGGTTTCTTTATGTAATAAAAACTGCACTGGACTAGTTACAAGATTTGCATCCAAGTCCTGGTTTTACCACTTACTAGACCTTTGGACACAGCTTTTCATGGTGGAAAGTGAAAAAAGCAGTAGTCGGGTATTAAAAGTCTGGTTTCAAAGCCCCCAACTTTGCTCTTTACTACCTGCGTGATCTCAGGCAAGTCAAACATTACTAGAATTTAAGTTCCTTGAGGGCAAAGGCTACGTCACTCTCCAGGCTCTAAAAGAGGGTTGTGTGGGATATGGAGACCCTAACCCAAATTGACTACTCGGAGACCTCTTAAAGTGAAGGTAGAAAGATTTATTAGAATCTCGCGAGAAGCGGGCGGTCCAGTCTCTGGGACAGCACTGAGAGAGAAGAGGCCGCCATACATAAGCTAAAACTGGGTTAAATAAGCAAGGGTTATGAATATTAACATAATTATTACTAATGAGGCTCTAATCTTGTTACATAATACATTAGCTCCATTACATCAGTGTATTACAACTTCAGAATACTGGACCCCTCCTTTCAGTCTACCCTTGATACATTCTTATCTGGACTTGAGGGTCCCAAGGCTACTAGTCTGTCCCTTGATTGGTCAAATCCACCTGCTGCTGCCAGCTCCTTCCATTCTCCATTATTTTTAGTATTATCTATGAGTTTTTGTCTGGGAACCAGGGACTGAGCTTTTTTCCCCAAGGTTACTGCCTGTTCTCCCTTATCAGTAGTCTTGTTCATCAATTCTTGCAGTTCTATAGAAATTTAACTCTTTCATGGTAAACTGGGTGAGAAGGACTGACTAGAATAGAGCAACTATACAGAAAGATTTCTAAAGTTTCAAAGTCACATAATTTCTAATAAAAAAAATGAAAACTTAGGCCTAAGACCTAAGGACTTACTTACTTTAGCAGACAGTCTCTGAGAAACCACACTTTTATCTTTCCCATACAATCCCCTCTTTCCTTTAGCCTACTGTGGTTTCTCACTAAAACAATTTAACATTCTTTCGCACTCTTTCTTCAAACATTTTGAGTATGGCCTCACATTGGTTTTCTAAGTCTCTGGTTGGTCCCATTTCATCTTGAGTAATTTCGGGTACAGGTTCCTATCTTTTATTCTGTAACACCATCAACATGACCCCCTCCAGAGGTTTTGTGTCTAATCTTATCATCTTAGTGATATGGGGAAACAATACTGAGCTTAGTTACAAAATACCAGGAAGTAATAAGAATGTATATCGTTGCATTGACAACATACAAGGGGGCAGTCCCCTTCATGAGTGCAGATACAGGGATTCAAAAGAAAACAATAACAAACAATTGTCCCTTCCAAAGTCCAAAAGTCTCTTTTCACATGTTGTCTGACAGGGATTACACCATCTGATGAAAGTCCTCTGGTTGTTTTCCATCCATCCATCCTCAGCATCACATTCCAGGCTCTTTCTCTTCTGCCTTCTTTCATTCACTTTCCTACAAAAGGATCCTCAGAACCAATTTAAATTACCCATCCTGAACCTTTATCATTCTTACACATTTAAAATCGGAATCTTGGTCAATTGTCATGATCACACATTAAAACTAGTTTCTTATATTTTTGCATTAAATCATTATTAATTCCTCCACCAGGAGGATGGGATTTCACTAAGGGATTCACATTATACTAACAGTTACAACAATTAAAATATTTACTAAGTAGTCCAGAAACTATTCTCCTTTTAACATTAGCTAATTATGAGAGAGCTGAGACAAGTATGATACTAACTAAATAACAGAATAATATTCCCACAAATCCTTGACCTACTTGTTCTCACATTATTACAAAGAACTAAATGATCTTGACTTATACAGGAATACCTATGCTAAATCCTAAGCCTAATAGCTTTATCTTATAGTAACTTAAGATGTTCCAGAATCAAGTATTTAATAGATTTGTTGTTGTATTTTCAAAACTTTTGATTATTGAAACTTGCCACCAAGAATAGGGACAAAACTGTAATGAGGGAACCATTTTCCCCAACTTCAGAATGTCAATTCCAGGCAAAATGTATACCAAGCTGCAATCTGCATTGAGCCAAGCTCAGAGTCTGCCAGGTGTTACTGGGAGGGTCGAGTCAGGAGAATCCTACCTCAGCTCATGCAGAACAGTTGTTCTCCCAACCTTCCATACCCATACTTCACAGGCCTTCCATATCTGTACCTCATAGGGTCTGGCATCATGGATCGGTGGCTCAGATAGCTTGTATAGCCTTTCTTAATATCCATACCTGGAGTTAGACTTAGAGGAATAGTTAGTTAACAATCTCATCAAATCTTAAATAACAAGCTCCAACAATCAGTTTAAGATATGATTATAATCTCACATTGGTTAAGGAACATCTCTCAAGTGAGCCTCAAATAGCCTGTATTCATTTCTATATTTATTCTTGTTTATAAAAATCAAATCTCCCATCAGCTTTATAAATTATTGCTCTAATAGATTTGCATCTACTTCCCAAGATTCCCTGTCTTCCTGTAACTATGCTTAATCTAATCTCACACTAAAATTTCTTTTCTCTCAACTAAAAATGTCTCTGATTTAATCCCAACAATTAATTCAGTCAATTGCATTAATACCCAATTACACTTTGAAATACACTGGGACCCCATTACATATACACAGATATAACTTTTCTATGGTAACTTTATAATCCCAATCTCAGTCCATGGGATAATTATTTGAGATTGCATTTGTATCCTTATTTCCTTTTTCTTCTCAAATGTGATTGAGCTATTAATTATAAAAACTAGTTACAAATCTTTCTGTCTTCCTAAATACTTCCTTGTCTCTCTCATCTTGTGTCTCCCATCTTGTTCTCAGTCTTTCCCATAAAACTTCTGAAACTACTTCACTATCCTGGAACCCATAAACACTGCCCTAAATCTCAGGTTCTGTTTTTCCCAGCCTTCCTGTCAGGAGACTCACACTGCTTTATTAATACCCTTTTGTTTACTTCCTTGCATATAAGACGCTTCACAGATTTGTTGATTGACCATTTCTCTCCCATCAAGCAACAACCAATACTTTGCTCAATTTCAGTCTTCCCAAACTTAATTAAATTTTCCCTTTCAGCTTCTATGAACATAAGTATTGCTTTTGTCTTAGGGTCTTGGGGATTCAACACATCCCTCTTCATAGATTCTATGGACAGGGCAGCCTCTTTAACTTTCTTGTCTGCTAATCTGCTCCCCATCATCTCATACCAAAGATCTTATAAAACATTTCTTCATAAGAATATTTCCCTTTTTCAAATATAGTTTATCCTGATATCATTAACTACTATACAATTCCTAAATTTTCTGGTCATAAAATCTTTCCCAAATAATTAACAAAGTTTATACAAGGAGGTTTAACAGGTCTTTTCTTCACATTTCTTCACCTTTCACAATCTTACTTTTGTAAATACTTGATTTATGCAATAACTCCAAATAGCTCAGTTAACAATTTTACAAGTTTAAACAATCTTAACTGAAACTTTCTTTTAATACAACTGTTTACCTGTAACAATATCATAAATAAGTATCATGTACCTAAATTTAGACTTTGAAACCAAAATCAAGTAATTACCAATCTGGTGATCTTAAATTTAGTCATTTCCATTGCTTTGCACAAAAAAAATCATTCATCCCATTACCATTGGCATAAAATTCACACTTAAAGAAAATTCCACATAAGATTAACAAACATGAAACAATTAATTTTTAGCTTACACAGTTTACACTCAAATACCACTGTTGTTTTGTACCAGGCATTGTACCAAGCACCTTTACAATTATATCAGTCCCATAAAAATTCCTAGGATGTGAATTCCACCATCATCCCCTTACCGAACAGTAAACTAAGTTAGTAAATAAAACTTTTGCAGGGGAGGGGAAGGGGGACATACAGTGAATCACTTTCTTAATGCCTAATAACAATATGTACCTTTTTATCACGTAACTATATATTTCTAAGTTCTAATACATTTGGTTCTCAGAAAGGAAATATATCCACAAATTTATTTCTTTCCTTACTATTCCAATTACTCATTCACATTCATATCTTCCAAAAAGTTTATTATTACTACCTGTTTGTATCCCAAATATAACAGCTTTAAATTATCAGATTCTATAACATAAAAATCCAATTCAAATGAAATAAACATTATAAAATAGGGTTAATAGAATTGATAAATTAACATAGTTGGTTTTACACAACTTTTTCTTTTAGTTTTAACAAAATTTAGATTGAAAACTGCTTTATGTAACACCATTTCTGGCTCACAATGGTCACTCAATTTTACAGTATAAGAGGATTTTACAATTTAGAGATACCATAATAACACAATGATGTTAATTTAATTAATTGCATTTCCAAATCATCACATACAAAAATTATTGACAGAAAATTAGCCTTACCAAGTGCAAAGGCTTTTCTTCTCTCCCCACAGTTGCAGAGTCTGGTTGTGGACCCAGGAGTTTGAAAGGGGGGGGGGGTCATCTGCATTCTTAGAGGCGGGGGCTTCAGGGTTTCAAGGGGCCCAGGGCTGTTGCCAGTAGCTTTCAAGTGGGGGAGGGTAACTCAAATTCCATACTACTCTTCAGCACTCTCTTTCCTTAATCTGATCTGGTGAGACAGGCTTTAACAAAATCTGCTCAAATGTTTTTTAGCTGTTCTAACATTTACTCCCATAAATTTCACTTATGTGTCCGTTCTTTAGAACTTCTTTGAAAGTGAAAGCTTTGAATCTACCAGTCGAGTGAGTGGGACCCTGGTGTCCCCTTCTGTGCCGGAGAGCTCAAAGCTTCACCCCTTGAGGTGTCTCTTTTACAGATCTATGTATTTTCCTAATTTGCCCCAGTGCCAAATACTATATATCTTTAGCATTGAATCAGGAGTGACACTTCAAAAATGACCAGAATGTATTCAGTTGCCTTTCAGTTGCATTCTGATACACAAAGATTTCCTCTTTTAGATGAGGCAGGAAATAGTTAAATGTTCTTCTGCCTGCCTCTTTGATCTGAGGGGAGAAGATGCCCTCCCTTTCTTATCACTTTCGCCTCACTCCACTTGGCCAGAGTGGAATGAAGAGGAAGAGATTTTCCAAACTTTTAAAAATCTTAAAACTTCTGTTCACACCTTCCAATAGCAAATAACATATCTATCTTAACTTCTTACCCATGCTCCTTCCTTTGTTAACATGCTTAAACTTTCTTGTTTTAAAATAACCTAGGCACAGATCCCAGGTGTGGGGGGGGGGGGGGGGGGAACTGGCCCATCCTTTCTTCCTGCCCTTGAACACACAGAGGCTGTTAATTACACAGATAGACACTTTACACAGAAACACAAAGAACAAATATACAAGCCAGTTTCACTTGATCATTTTTTTATCCTCCGCTTTATATTTTGGTAATTCATCCCAATTCTCTATTAGCCAACACTTCCTGACATTGCTCCGAATTTTTGGGGCTTGGACTGCATTCTCCCCATAATTTAACGAGGACCGCCCTTAGATTCCTCTATATTCCGAATTATCTCGACAGGTGTCACCCACCTGCCAGCAGTTCTCAAAGAGTCCTTTCCCCTGGGGCCATTTGCAGTCCGATTCACCACACACAATTTCATGTGAGAGGCTCTTCTTCTCGGGTCTCCCTCGACCCAGCCAATTGGCCCCAGACTCTTGAGTGCTTCCCTTCCGGCTACTCCCGCATAGGTTCTCCTGACTGTGAGCTCAATCACAACCTCTTGCACATGGAGCTTTGGATCCATTACTTTCATCTTTTCCGTCACTGAGGTTCTCTGCTTTGGGCACTTTGCTCGGTGAGGAGGAGAAACACCACCCTGCTCTGGAGACCACAGAACAAAATGTCCCGTGGGCGCCTGCCTCCAAATAGGGGTGGTGGTCGTTCCCCACCAAGTCACGTGATCCCGGAACACGAACCCCCAACTGTATGGGATACGGAGACCCTAACCCAAATTGACTACTCGGAGACCTCTTAAAGTGAAGGTAGAAAGATTTATTAGAATCTCGCGAGAAGCGGGCGGTCCAGTCTCTGGGACAGCACTGAGAGAGAGGAGGCCGCCATACATAAGCTAAAACTGGGTTAAATAAGCAAGGGTTATGAATATTAACATAATTATTACTAATGAGGCTCTAATCTTGTTACATAATACATTAGCTCCATTACATCAGTGTATTACAACCTCAGAATACTGGACCCCTCCTTTCAGTCTACCCTTGATACATTCTTATCTGGACTTGAGGGTCCCAAGGCTACTGTCTGTCCCTTGATTGGTCAAATCCACCTGCTGCTGCCAGCTCCTTCCATTCTCCATTATTTTTAGTATTATCTATGAGTTTTTGTCTAGGAACCAGGGACTGAGCTTCTTTCCCAAGGTTACTGACTGTTCTCCCTTATCAGTAGTCTTGTTCAGCAATTCTTGCAGTTCTATAGAAATTTAACTCTTTCATGGTAAGCTGGGTGAGAAGGACTGACTAGAATAGAGCAACTATACAGAAAGATTTCTAAGGTTTCAAAGTCACATAATTTCTAATAAAAAAAATGAAAACTTAGGCCTAAGACCTAAGGACTTACTTTAGCAGACAGTCTCTGAGAAACCACACTTTTACCTTTCCCATACAGGGTCTTGCACTTGGTATAGGCTTAATATTGCTGGCTGATTGTTCTAAGTTATTCCTCTTCTCTAGATCTGTTTTCTTTTTAGCAACGCCAAGGCGTTGGACTTGAATATCTCAAAAGTCCCTCCAGACCCTAAAATCCTATCCTCTAAAGTTCATCTCTCTAAAACTGAGTTCGCAGATCTGTAAAGTGGAGAGCACCACCGTAGTCATATTATCTAGCTCACAAAGTTGCTGCACATTTTATACAGCACGAGGAATTTTTTGCGACCTCCAAGCCCTAAAAGAACTAGGAGATGCAATGATAGTGCTGTGAGATGAGCCTTTCTCTGACCCTTCCTGAGCTAGGAACAAAAGGCTTTATATGGCAAACCTTTTGGCTGCCAAAATTGGAAAAACTATTTCTGCAAGCGCTTACCTCTCCAAACTTATAGTACTGTCAAGCCCTGGACATTCTTCATAGCTAAGAAAACCACTAGCGAGAAGCATCAATTCACATTCCCTAAAAAAAGAGAAAGAGGGAATCCGGCAAAATCTCGCGAGACACCTTCCGCGAGCCTTGCTTCTTCCGCACCAGGCACGCATACGCACGTACGCACGCCCGTGCGCCGGCTCCCCGCTGCTCTCGCGAGCCTTGGGGAGGGTCCGTTGGGGAAGATGGCGGCGGCCGCGGGCACCCTTCAACTTTTGCCGCCGGGTGCCTCGGACTGAGCCTCCCGGGGGCGGGGGGCGGAGTGGGCGGCCCCGGAGCCCAGCGCCCCGGGAAGCCTGCGGCTGCTTGACCCCCCGCTGGTGGGTAGGGAAGGGTGTCTCCCGTTGTGTGGCGGGCGAAGGCCCTCCTTCCCCGCCTCCGGGATGAAGGCTCAGGGGGAGGCAGAAGGTTAGTGCTTGGGACCGAGGGGAGGAGGGGCGCGGAGATACAGATTTGGGGCCTTGGGGGAAGTGGGTGGCTCCCTTCGCAGGTTGGCAGAGTCCCTGCTGTACGTGGAGAGCAGGATATGGGAGGAGACGCGGTACGCGCTGCTGCTGGTCCGGGGGGTGGGGGTGGGGGTGGGGGGAGGAGGGGAGTGGCTGGTGCCCTAGTGAATCCTAGTGCCCTCTAGGATTCTCTACTTGGGAAGCTCGAGTAAACTCATTGTAAAGGAGAAATGGAAGGGCATCATGAACACACAAGAAACAACGAACATGCCAGAAACCCACGAATAACTACAGAAGTAGGAGCAGCTGTGCGGATAAAGAGGCTAGCTTTGTAGCACGAGCAGTCATCAGATCGAGTGTGGTATTAGTTGCTTTTTTTTGGAAAAGTATTAAATAACATGAATAGTAGCGCTTTAGAGTTTTTAGGGCACTTTACAAACTTCATTTCATTTTATCTTCACAACAACCCCTGGAGGTAGGTGGTTATTAATCCCATTTTTCTGAGGAGTAAACTAAGGCAGACATTTTAAATGGTTTGCTTAGGTTCACAGAGAGCTGCTGGTACATGACTGAGACAGGATTTGAACTTAGGTCCCTTCCAGACAACAGGTCCAGTGCTCTATCCACTGCACCATTTAGCTGTCTCAATGCTAGCATTTATATAGTGTATGTAAAGCTTTTTTTTTTTTGAAGGGGAGAAGGCAAGGCAGTTGGGGTTGACTTGCCCAAAGTCACACGGCTAGTTTTTTTGTGTATTTTTGTTGTGTCTGAGGTCAAATTTGAACTCAGGTTCTCCTGACTCCAGGGCCTGTGTTCTTTTCACTGCCACCTAGCCGCCCCATGTAAAGCTTTTTTACATAAGTTTTCTCATTTTATTCTCACAATTCTGTGACGTAGGTACTTACTGTTATGTCCATTTTACAGAAGAGGAAACTGAAAGCTGAGGGAGATTGACTTGCTCAGGGTTATCCAGCTTCTGAAGCAGGATTTGAATTTACTCAGAGCTTCCTGACTCCAGATTGAGTGCTTTATCCACTATGACACCTAGCTGGCTATTGTTCTTAGACTTTGTTTTGACACAGTGGATACTTTCCAACAAATATCCAGATGCCATTCCTTCTCCTACCCTCCCCCCCCCCCCCCCCCCCCCCGGTCCACAACCACACCCCCCCCCCTCTTTTCTTCCACCTCCCCCACACCCTCCCCCTCCCCCCTCCCCCCACCACTCTCACCCCTTCTCTTTTTTTTTTTTTTTTTTTTTTTTTCCAATTGTGTATTTTCCCACAAAATTCCCAGCCCCCCATTCCTTCTCCTCCCCCCCCCCCCCCCCATGTTCCTTCTCCCAGTCTTCTCCATACCATGGTATTCTTCCTCCCAATCCCCACCCACCCCCCCCATTCCTTATTCCACAAGTTGTCCATGCTTTTCCCCATTACTTTGTATAATTTTGTGTTTGTTTGTATTGTTTCACTGTAGTAGAAAATAAGCTCCTTGAGAGTAGGGATTGTTTCTGTTTAGTCTTGGTTTCTTTTGGTGTTCCTAAGCATCTAGCACTATAATGATTGATAAATGCCTGTTGGATCAAATTACAAGGGACATTCTCTCAAAACAAAACCATCTAATAACATATCCTTTTCAAAACTATGTAATGTAAATGCTATTATTATCTTCCTTTTAAAGAAACATATGGCCTAGAGGATAGAAAGCTGGCTTGAAAATCAGAAAGACCTGGGTACAAGTCCCATTTCTTACATGTACAGTGTGACCCTGAGAAAATCACTTCATCTCTTAGTGCTCTAGGCAGCCATAAGTTGCAGAGAAGTTTCACTAACTTGAATTGACAGAGGGAGTTTTCCTATCTAGCAGTTCTTTCTACCAGTGAGATCACTGGTCCAGATGAGGAAAATGAAGCTCAAAGAGGTTAAGTGACTTGGTTGCCTTTACATAGCTATTATGAGGCTGGATTTGAGCACAGGTCTTACTGAAATCCAGTTTAATATTAATTACATTAATATTAAATATTAAACATATTTATCAAGGCAATATGTTGGGGACTTTGTATATAGAAACAAAATGAAAGTTATTCCACTGGGAGAAACTATATACATGTATATACAAACATGCACACACAAACATATATAGACAAATAAATGCAAAATATATAAAAAATAATGACTTGGGGGGAGAGGATCAGGAAATCAGCACAGCCTCATGTAGTGAGGTGGCACTTGAGCTGAGTTTTGAAGGGAGCTAGAAGCAGCATTAAGAAAGGAGAGCATTCCAAACATAGGAATATCAGCATCCTGTACAGTGTGTGAAGAGAATTATAGTGACAGTCTGGTAAAATATGTTGGAGACAGACTGAAGAGCATTAAAATGTCCTAGAGACAGTAGGGAGCCATTGAAACTTCTTGAGCAGGAATGTGGCATGATCAGATCTGTGCTTTTGACTTGTTAATTTGGTTACTGTCTAGAGGATGGATTGGAGAGAGGAGAGATTGAAAATAGAAAGACTAGTTAGGCTATTGCAGTAGTCCAGATTAGAGGTGAGAGCCTGCATCTGTCAATCAACAGGCATTTATTAAGTGCCTACTATGTGCCAGGCACTGTGTTAAATACTGGGGATTTAAAGGCAAAATTGAAACACTTAGTATCTTCAGGGAGCTGATTTAGAATAAGTGGAGAGAAGAGGACAGATAGGAAAAAAGCAAAGATGACAAGATGTGGCAGCTGACTTAATAAGGAGTTTGAAGGAGAGCAAAATCAAGGATGATGCCAAGTTTGGGAAATTTATTATAGAGGATTTATAGTGCTCTTGACAGAAATAGCGAAGAAGCTGGGAGAAGGGGAGATGGGTTTGTTGGGGGAGAAGATAATGAGTTTTATTTTGGACATTTTGATAATAACTGTGAAAGAGAGACCCAGGCAGAGTGTGACAAGAAATTTGAAGGGGTGTTCACTTTCATTCAGAAGTAGAGAGAGAGCAGAGAAAGTGACATATGAGAGGTGGCAGTTGAGTTCCTTAAGACTGATGTTGGGGCAAATTCCAGATATAGGAGATGGCATGAACTAAAGCATGAAAAGAAAAGAGTGCATATTGGAGCATGCAGAATGGGAGATAGAAAGTAGTTTAGTTTGACTGGAATATGAAATTTGTGAAAAATCATTCCTAGACAATATTATCTTAACATTATTGAAGTTTTTTTTAATACTTAGGCACTTTTCTCTCAATAACTCCATGAAGTAGGTAGATCTACCTAAATATTTACTAAATATTTAGAGTATCTGGGAGGCCAACTTGAGAATTAAGAATTGAAGATCTTGAAGAACAAGAGGTCAGAGTGTCCTGTCACTTGTTTGGGCTAGAATAGATAGCAGGATAAGCCAAATGAGCTGTACACCAGATGATAATGAACAAGTAAGCATTGCTAGATTGTGAAAGTTCTTTAACATCAGGGTGAGGAGTTTATAGCTTAATTTTAAAAAATGTTTATTGATACGTTGTGATTTTGCATTTGTAATATATTATTGAATATATATTCTGTTTCTGCTACCACCCAGTGAGTCCTCCCTTGTAACAAAACCAGTTGAACAAAAACAGACACCAAATCCAATTGCATATACAGAATTTAGCAGCAATAGTCCCCCTAACAAAAGGAAGGAGATGTGTATCTTTATCTCTTCTCTGGGGATATCATTCACTTTCTTTTTAGTGTCATTTGTTTATGTTATTGTCGTTCACATTTTATTTGGAAGGCCACCGAAGGCTTTTAAGTACAAGGGGTAATATGATTAAAATGTTAGGATAGTTATGTGGTTATTAGTGTGGAGGCTAGAGTGGACATTAAATAGTTTGGAAACAAGAAGTTAGGATCCAGCTTTGATCATTGAGATGAACAGAGTTTGGGTCCTGAACTTAGGTGGCTATGATCAGGGAAGAGAAAAGTACCCTGATGGGGGAGATTATGGAGGATAGAAATGACATGACCTGGCTGCTAACTAGATATATAGGGGATGAGGGAAAGAGAAAAATCAAAGATGATACCAGTCTGGCATAGTAGGAGAAAAAGGTGGTGATGTCAATAGAAACAGAGAGGTTAGGGAGAGTTGGAGGTTTGGGGAGAGGGGAGAAATGATGAGTTTAGTTTTGCATATGTTGAATTTTCAGTCTTAGTGAGATGTACAGATCAAGGTAAGTAGCAGCCAGGTGGAACTGGAGCTGTGGGGGCAGTATGAGGAGGAAAATTGGGCTTGGACATAATAGTGGATGAGATCACTCTAGGGATACAGGTGATTGAGAATTTTCATTAGTATTCAGGAAACTTTTCATCTTAGAGCATGAATTTCAGGTCTCTATATGAAAGCACAATTTGGATACTTTGTTATTTTGGCAGAGTAGGCAAAGAAGAGGTATTTTAGGTGGAAAAGAAGTAGGCTTTTTCTGATGAGAGGGAATAAGTGTAGAGTCTCCAAGATGGAAATGGGTGAAATAAATGTGGAATACTAGCTTGCTAGAGTAGATCCTGAATGGTTTAGAAAGTAGGGAATAAGGTAAATTAAGGCGCTGTATAGAAGTTGAACTTCATAATGATTTCTTTTTCCTCTTATCCTTTGATCCTTCATCTTAAGTGAATTCTTGATTATTTCTGCCATTCAGTTATCTTTAGTTTGTATGAATTTTAAGAAACATCTCAACAGATTATATTACTGAGAAACACTTTTGACAAGTGATCCATAAAAAATTGAACACTGACAACATTCCCTTTTCATTCTTCATTCCTAGTAGCTAGACTCTTATCTTTCTCATCTATCTCCTCTTTATCTACAGAGCCACTATCTAGGTCAGGTATCCCTCTCCTTTCTTGCAGTAGCCTCTTCATTATTCCTGCTTCTAGTTTCTCCTTTCACCAATCTGTCTTGCACACAATTGTCATATGAATATTCCTAAGACATGAATATGACCATGTCTCTCCCTTGGCCAAAAATCACTGTATACCAAGACTTAGTAGAAAACAATCAAGAAGCTGTCTGCAAGAAGCCTTTTTTAGTTCTTCTTAATTTTAGTGCCTTCCCTCAGAGACTGTTCCCTAATTTGTCCTTTATACACATTATTTGTACATAATTGTTTGCATATTGTCTCCCCATTAGATCATGAGTTCATTGAGACAAGGACTGCTTTTTTACCTTTTCTTGTGTCTCCAGGACTTAGTGAGGTCAGTACTTGGTACATAGTAGATGCTTAATAAATGCTTGTTGATTGTTGGCTAACCATAAGAAAATTAAAAAGACTGATTAAAAATGTTTCTCCTTATCTGAAAATTTTCAGCATAACTTTTAAGTTAAGGTAGTCTAAAAATAAAATCAAGTTTTGTATAATAACTGTAAAGGAAAGTAAAGATGTTATTTGTCTTTCTCTTGATTTACAGTCCTGTATTACTGACTACCTGTTGGATATCTCTCTACCTGGATGTCCCATAGGCATTTCAGATAAATCTGAGTCATGTTAAAACAGAGCTCATCTTCCCTGCCTCCTCCCCAAGTTCCCTCACCGCTTTTAGATGTTCCTGTTTCTGTTGAAAGCACCATAGTTGTCCCATTATTTAGGTTCAAACCTCATAGTCATTCTTGACTGCTCTATCCCTGTCCTGTACTTTCTCTATAGCTAATTGATTACCAAGACTTAACAGTTTTATCTCCATAACATCAGGTCTGAGCCATTAGCACCACCAAAACTTCTACCACCCTAAGTTCAGACTTAGCTCTTATCTGGATTATGGTAACAGCATTCCAATATACTGTAAAAAGTCTGTCTACTTCCACTCTTTTCTCTCTCCAGTAACTGTTTCATATAGTTACCAAAATAGTTTTCCCAAGCCACATGTGTGAATTGGCCATTCTTCTGCTTAAAAGTCTTTAATGGCTACCTATGCCTCTAAGATAAAATACGAACTCTTTAGCCTGGCATTTAAAGTCCACTATAGTTTGACTCCTAGCTTTCCATTTCATTTCCCTTTACATACTTTGGGTTTCAGTCTAACTGGCCTACTAGCTGTTTCTCTAAATCCATATTCTATCTCTGTGTCATTACATAGACTGCCCCCCATGGAAGGAATATACATTCTGCGAAGCTCAACTGGGGGCCCACATTTCACTTGAAGTCTTCTTGCCTGACCCACTCAGTTGTTAATGCTTTCTCCCTCCTTTATTATCTTATATTTACTTATCTGCATACATATTTTATTTGAATACCCTCTCCTCCACAGAGGATTATAGTATGTAGACAGACGTAGATGTTTTTATAGTCTCAATATCTTGTACATAGTAGGTGAATAATAAATATTTTTTGAATAATAAAGTCTTGCATTTATATAGGACTTTGAAGTTGGCAGAGCATTTTCTTTACAACGTTTTGAGGTAGGTGTTCATAGGATCATAAATTTTGAGCTGGAAGAAGTGTTGGCCTCTTCATTTTACAGATGAGTAAACTGAAGTCTAGTGAAGTTAAGTGACTTGCCCAAAATAGGTAGTAAGCATCAGAGATGGGATTTGACCCCAGGTTCTCTGACTCCAGAGCCAGTGCTCTTTTTGCTGTACCACTCAGCTTGCTTTTGCAAGTATTGTTATCTCCATTTTTCAGATGAGGAAAATGAGGATCTACAAGATTAAATGACTTGCCTAAATAACTAGTAGGTGTTGGAACCCCATATGCAAATCTAGTTTTCTCCAATTCAGCTCAGAGTACTGTACTCTTAACATTATGCCACCATGTTGCCTCTCTAAAATAAATAACACTATCCATTTCCTCATCCTGACCTCTGGTTTCTTGATCCTTTCTCATTTTCCAGTCCATGTCTCTTACTGTTGCTTCCCTTGCTTCCAAACCCACCTTTGCCCCTTTAGCTAGCTATAATTCTGGAATTACTTGCCTTCATGACCTTCCCACTATCTAGCTTGGAAATTCTTGTTCCTAGGAGAAGTAATTCTTTACTTTCTTCTTTCCTCTCTTTTCTTAAAATAAGTATCTTGTGCTTATTTGGGTTGTTATATTACTCCAGTAGGATTTAAGCTGCTTGAGGATAATGGCTATAGTCTTTGTGTATTCTCAGTGTTTAAGATGATACTTTTCATGTAATGGGCCTTTTATAAATGTTTGTTGACAGTTAACCTTTCCCTCACTCTTTATATATAATGAATTACCAAATACTGTTGATTTTACTGCCAAAATATTTCTGGCACTCATACTTTCCCCATTCCTATTACCTCTCTGTTATAGGCCACCATTATCAATCACCTGTATTATTACAGTAATTTTCTAACAAAAAATAGAATCAGAGAAAAAAAGACTTTCCCTTTTCTTCTCCAAAACATGTTTTATACTGCTACCAAAATATTTTGGTTTTTTTGCGTGTGCATATTTGGTTATTTGCAGAAATCTTCAGTGGCCACCCTGTTTTTTAAACCTTTTCTTATACTGAGTCTTCTGTCCCAGCCAGACTCGACTTTTGATCATGCTTTGAACATTTGCTGTATTTTGTTGTCTGCTAATACTGTTTCTTATTCCTGGTATTTCTTCTCCCACTCTCTTGACCACCTTTAGACCTCAACTCATGCTACTTCTTCTATGAAGCCTTTACTTCTCTGATATGCTGTTTTAAAAAATTAAATTTTATTTTCAAAGGAAGATTTGCCTTCTATCCTTCCCTCCTTCTTCTGATGTGGCTCCCTCCCAACCCCATTGAGAAAGTAAAAAAGAAAACCCAAATGCCTCTCCTCCGGGGTTTCTATCACAGACATGTATAGTTAAGCAAAACAAATTGTTGCACTGGCCATATATCCAAAAAATATGTTTCAGTTTATACTGAGTTTGTTGTTTCAGGAGGTGAGCAGGATGTTTCATTGTGAGTCTTCTTGAATTGTGATTGGTAATTTTGTTGATAAGAATTCTCAAGTCTTTCAAAGTTGTTTGTCTTTATAATGTTGTGGTTACTGTACAAATTGTTCTCCAGATTCTGAGTGCAGATATCTTAAAATTCTTCCATCTCGTTGGGAACAGTCATACATTTGGTGTCTCACATAGTACATTTGTACATTTGTGGTTCTTTAATGTAATCATATAACATATGGTTATGTTTGTCTTATTCCTTTTCTAGACCATAAACTTTGTGAGGCAGGAGCTATGTTGTATCTCCTTCAGGGCCTAGAATGGCACTCTGCACTTAGTAGGCATGTTATAAATGTTTTTGAATTTTGCCCAAATGCTAACTAGATAAAAGCCATATTCAAATTTATGACATCAGTTTGCTACAAGAGGTTCCTAAAAAACTGTGTAAATGTTCAGTAACCAAACTATTTACAAGTCTTAATAATATGAAATAGAAGTGGCCTTCTAATTATTTTCTCTTTACTTGGCTGGACAGCAATGAAGTTCAGTTATAGCTTCCTTAGTTATGGTCATTAGTTTGTATATCTTTGTATCATTAAGTATATTTTATTTGATTATATATTTTATGATTTTATGATTGATAATATATTGATTATATATTTTATTTTATTAGTCTTTCTGAAGTTCCTCTAATGTGAGATATCTTATCTACTTATTTTATTTGGTCCCACAAAAATAATGATGTTAGGTGAAATCTTATAGGGGTCTGTACCAGTTTATCCATCTAATGTTAGGCAGTTGGCCAGAGGACATTTTAATTGGATTTGCTTATAATCTAGTATCAGTTTTGTTGGCTGAGGCAGTAATATTTGAGCATTGCTATAAATATTTTGCAAGAAAACAAAGGATAGTAGGTCATGGTATAAGTAAGATTTCCTAATGATATATCTTTGTTTATATTTTAGAGGCTGAGAAACTGACTAAGATGAGTTCCCTTTTGGAAAGACTCCATGCAAAATTTAACCAAAACAGACCTTGGAGTGAAACCTTTAAGCTTATTCGTCAAGTTACGGTAAGGATGACGAGAATCTGGGGCAAAGTGTTTTGCTGAAAGATGCTTTAACAGATTGCTTGCAAAAGTCATGGAATTATGGATTTATTCAAACTGGTGTATCTTGAATTCCCTTCTGCAGTTTCTTTTTCTTTTAATTTATTACAGCATATAGGCTTTATATTGTTGCTATCAACTTTAGAGAGCCACCTATGAAATGGTTATGAAATTCAGTTAGTGATGTACAAAAAAAAATTCAAGATCTTATAAATTAAGAAACAGGACAGCTTGATAAAGATTTAATCCTGTAACAGGAAAGATAAATGGTCAATGCCTTGAGTACTTTAGTTTGCTAATCATTTATCAGCTACAGTCATTTTAATAGGATAAGGAGTAATTATGTGATTTATAGTAAGAGTATAGTCCTGGGTGAAAACCTGTGTAATTGAAACTGATATAGTCCCAGGTGAATACCTGTGTTAGTTAACCTTAGGAGTGTAACTATAACCATTATAAAGTTGTATCTTAAGTATGTGACCATAATAATCATACCTATATATTTATCTTCATATTAAAAAGATGAAGAAAACCCTCTGAAAGTGTAAATGGGCTTGATGAAGTAAGAAAGCTCTGTAAAAGGCTAATTGAGATATCATGGAAAGAACAAAGTTAGGACATAAAGACCTATAAAATGTAATCTTGTACCATACATCAGTCAGTTTCTAGAGCTCTTTGTTGCACCATGCATGAATCAAGAGACTTGTAACTAACTCTGAATCCTGTTATTTGGAGTTTCAGACCATACTGGGCAGACTGTAGACCACCACCTCTGTTTCTATAATAAAGGTTGGTTTGTTTGCCCAGAAAGACTTCTCAGTTTTTTGTTTTTTTTTTACGGTGCTGGCCTTGGAGTCAGGAAGATTTGACTTTGAATCCTACTTTAGACACTACTTATGTTTCTTTTAACATTTCAACCTTAATTTCTTAATTTTTAAAATTGGTATATTCTTATCCGTGTTGCCAGTCTGATAGAGATGCTATGTGGCTCTAGTGAATAATGTATATTGATCATAACATAATGTATATGTTAGACATAAAGTTCAATATAAATGTCTTTTGTTATTATCACCATACAAAGCATGTTTGATAAGTCTTTCAAGTCAGTTTTAAAATATTAAATAATACTTTGTGTGCTAATATTGTAGTAGGTCTTGAGTAAATACCATGTTTAGATTAAGTCATATTTCCTAATTTCATGTAGGTTACAGTCTAGTAGGGGAATATTGAATAGGGACTGGTCTTGTGATTTCAGTGGTATAGGGAATATCTAAAGAGGAAACTTTCTTTACTAATGGAGGTGGACACCTTATCTGCTTTTTATAGTCTTGGACATTTACCTAGATTATTGGTGTCAAATTCAAATACAAGGATCCTTGCAGCTATGTGTTGATTTAGAAAACACAAATTAACATTAAGTTATATCATATTTTCATTTATTTTGTTAAATATTTCCCAATTACTGTTTAATCAAGGAGCTACACTTTACCTTCACCATGGAGAGGTTAAATGACTTGTTATGTGTTTGAGGTGGTACTGGAACCTAGGTCTTCTTGGCTTTAAGGCCTGCTTTTTATCCATTATGCTTACTTTTTATCCATATACTTCCTCTCCTAGTAGAGGTATATACATTTAGAACAAAATAAGAATGCTAAATAATATGTAAGTGAATAAAACCAGTATAAGGAAAATTTTTTTGTGACATCTGAGGAGGAAAATGGTCATTACTGATTAGGGAATCAGCAAGGCTTCCCTGAGAATAGAGCATTTGAATGGTACTTCAGAGAATGATCAGGAAATCAGGAGGATATATGAATTAGGGAATTATAGGGAACAGTGTAAGCATAGGCATGAAAGTAAAAAAGCAGAGATTCTTTATGAGGAATGGTGAAGAGTCCAGTTTGGTTGGAGTATAAAAGTACATTAGGAGAAGAAGAAAGATGGAAAGATAGACGGTGGATTCCCTCATAGGTCAAGCTAAACAGCTGGAACTTTTTTAGCAGGTGATCTGAAAAGTTTTGGGCGGAGAGGTCATAAATACAGATTTAGGCAGGAGTGAAAAGCAGGGTAATACTGAGGAAAGAACCCTGCACTGGGAGTCAGAAAGGACACGGGGTTAATAATCCTTCTGACATTTTGTTGTCATGTCTTTTTATCTTGCTGAGCCTCTGCTTCCTTATCTGTAAAATGGGAACAATAATACCTGTGGTATTTGGTGTGATAATGTCTATTATATATATTAATGTCTAATATATATATAATATATTATATTATATATTATTTTATATTATATTATATATTAATATATTATATAACTAATATATATTATATATATTAATGTCTAATCTTATATAAATATTAGTTGTACTTATAATAGTGAGATTCTGCTTAATTCAGTGGTTACTAGCAAGATTAATTCAATATTCTCTTTTTCTTCTACATAGGAGAAGCGGGTTGTGATGAGTACTGGTGGTCACCAGTATTTGGTCAGCTGTTTGGAGACCTTGCAGAAGGCACTCAAAGGTTTGTCTGCACCCTTCAAATATACAACCTTCTTAGGCCTTGCCTCAGTCTCAGGTATCATATGATACAGGAGAGACAATGTGGTATAGAAGAAAGAGCTTTGTACTTTGGAATGAGAAAAAACTTGGGTCTCAATCCTACCTCTGATTCTTTTTTGACCTGATGACCTTGGATGAGTTATTTTTTTCCTACCTGAGCCTCAGTTTCCTCATCTGTCAATCAGGGATAATCCTTTTATTGTAGGACCTACCTTACTTATCTCTTAATGTGAGGCCCAAATGAAATATTTGAAGCACTTTCTAATTCCTAAAGCATTGTATCCAGGTCAACTTCTTATTATACGTAACAGCGAAACTACAAATTCATATGATTTTTGACTTCTAGGTATTAACCTCTCCTTTTACTAAATCTGGCGACAATTACATGTAAAAAACTTCTTAAATTTTGTAAGCCTCTCCTTTTAGTACTTATTTTTAATGACAGAGACTAAAAAGACCAGTGATGACAGTTAAATGTGGGTACCTGGATTAGGCCTCTGTGTTCTCTTTATAATGAATAATTTGTTACTTTAGAAACAAACAAACACTTTCATCAAAAATATTTTTGCATTGTTAATGGAGAATATTTTTAGGAAAATGATCAAAAGAATTCAAATGAATTCAGAAAATCAATTTGACAACTATAATACTCTGTTCATTCTCAGATAACTGCAATTTTTTTGTTGTGACTTGTCACCCATAGGACTGGATAATCTGAACTGTTTATCCTGCCTATATGTGTTTGATCTTGCTCCTGATTTTTTTTTAATACTATCATAAAAAATGTTTGAACTCTTTCAGTTAAAAGATAGATATCCTTGAATGATGAAAGTTGGGATGGGGAAGATCAGTCTTCAGCTCTTCAAATAGATGTTGTTTATTTTAACCCAGGTTAGAATGTAGCCTTCTTGCAGATCTTGGTACTAATCCCTTAAAATTTAGTAGCAGTTTTACCAACCCTATGGGTGTGCGGATGTGTGTTTTGTAGGGTCTTCTAGGTGCCTCACAATGATCTACTGCCAAAGAGTATGTAACAGTGTGATAACTAACTTGGCTTTGAACCTTCCTGGTGATACTTATTTTCACCTTTTTTCAGTGACGTCTTTGCCAGCAATGACTGACCGTTTAGAGTCTATAGCAAGACAGAATGCGTAAGTAGTTTTCTAACTATAGACACATAAACATTTTAAGTCATTGTTGACTTTGGGAGTGGGAAGAGGAAGTTCTTCATTTATCTTTTAATAATTATTTTTTGTTTGTTTGGTTCCTGTCAGACTGGGCTCTCATCTTAGTGCTAATGGTACTGAATGTTACATCACATCAGATATGTTCTATGTGGAAGTGCAGTTAGATCCTACAGGGCATCTTTCTGATGTCAAAGTAGCTCATCATGGAGAGAATCCTGTGGTATGTGCTCCTGATATTTCTTTTTTTTTTTTTTAAGCAATTGGGGTTAAGTAACTTGCTCAAGGTTACACGGCCAGTTATTATTTCTGGGTGTGGTGCTGAGTATCTGAGCCCGGATTTGATCCAGGTCATCCTGACACTGGAGCCGGTACTCTTACTCGCTGAGCCACCTGGCCGCCCCTAAGCAATTGGGGTTAAGTAACTTGCTCAAGGTTACACGGCCAGTTGTTTCTGGGTGGGTGCTAAGTGTCTGAGCCCGGGATTCGATCTCCAGGTGTTCTCAACACTGGAGCCGGTGCTCTTACTCGCTGTGCTACCTGGCCGCCCCAGCTCCTGATATTTCTTTGGAAACTGTTGGGCTTACTTAAACAGGGGGACAAACTGAAATTGAATTGTTAGTAATTCTTAGGGTTTAAATGACTTAGGTTCAGGTATTTAATGAGTCAGTGCATAAATCAAGAGTTCCTACCCCTTTTCAGTCCCTATACTCCTGTCCTTTCAAGAAACCTTCTTCTACCTCCTTTGAAATATGAAATGAATACTAGCATTTATCATGCTTATGTGCATAAATAGATTATTTTTCCATTAAGAGAAATTAGCTCTTTGACAGGCTTTTCATACTCTATGTGGGTATGCAAAGATTTAGATCCTAGGTTGGGAACCCTTGAATTAAATAATTGACTTGCTTTTTAGTATTGTGTTTTATTCTTTTACATAGCTTGTTATTACATGGAATTTAATATAAAAAGTTCTTATATAAATTTCAATTCAAAGTAAGTAAGTGGAAATAGCAGAATAACCTATTAAAACATAGTGGTATTGACCCACAATGATGCTTTTAAAGAGAGATTCTAGGATATTTACTGAGCTTTTTTAAAAGTAAAATTCCTTTTTAAAAACTAGTTACTAAATTTGCCTGGATTTTGAAGAAATCCTGTTGGATTATCATCTCAAAAGGGAGGTTTTCATTTAAGGTTTTTATTATAAGATGTTCTGGGAAAAGAGGGGAGAAACTTAGTGTAAAAAAATGTTGTGTTTTTTTTAGAAAACAATCTTTTTGTTTTCAGAGCTGTCCCGAGCTGGTGCAACAACTGAGGTGAGAAAGTGATATTTAAATTACTTGATACTGATTGACAATGTTGTTCTGGTCTCTCAAAGAAATCGAATTTTTGGTAGGTTTTCAGTGTCTTTGCTTAAAATTTCATAGCACCTTTATAAGTTACTTTCCTTTTTATATCTTGGCCTAATTTAGCCTTGTAAACTCTGCAGAGAGAAAAAAATATCTGGAACATATTCACCAAATGATGGGATGTTCAGAGAAAATAACCAAGTAACATGAAGAAAGTCTTCCAAAGATTTAATTTTTGGGAAGACCCTTTTTTGTCTGTCTTTGACACAATTCATTTATCTGCCTTTGTACAAAAGGTCCAAGGTGGCAGCTTTTTTCCCTTTGGCAAAATTGCTTGTCTAAATGCTTCTACTTCGTTGGCATGGCACTTTTCCCTCCTTCCATCCAGTCATGAAACTACTTCTCAAGAATGTTATGTGGAGAATAAATGTGTTAACTTGGATCTTACTATAGACTGGAAGACAACTTTGTTACTTGGATTTAGATGTGTTTCATTGCTTAAAGTCAACTTAGGTTTGCCTATTCAAAGGTTCTGCGAGGAAGGATGCTCTAAAATTTTTTTATATTTAACATCAAGATCTGAACCTTCAGAGTCCTACATGAATGTATCTCAGAATGTGTGGCATTAACATAATATAACATTAACAGAGAATAAATAAAATTTTAAGTCTTAAGCTTGAAGTCTTAAAGACCCTGGTAGAAATACAATCAGACTATACCTATTTGAATGAAGTGGGAGACCTCTTCTTTACTTCTGTGCTCCGGATCAAAACAAATTTTTAATGAAATCTTTTTGATTTTATATCACTTTTATTTTCCTTCTTTCCTTCCCTACTCAGTGAGCCACTCCTTGTAATAAAGAATTTTAAAAAGGTGGGGGAAATAAAAGCAATTCAGAAAAGCTAACCAACACAGTAGGTGAATCTTAGCATTTTTGAACTGTTCCACACCCTTTAGTCCCTTAAATCTGTAAGGAATGGAGTATGCTATTGCCTTCCACTGCCACAGTCTCAATACTAATAGGAAGCTGAAGTAGAAATTTGTATTTTTTTGCTTTTGCAAATCTCAGTGGAATGTTAGCATATGTATTAGCTATTTTGGCTGGTTTTATTTAACTCTTTTCTCCCCTTTGTTACAAGTACTACTATCTTGTGTTTATTTTGTACACATTACATTTATTCTTTTTTTTTTCTTTTTGGAGGGCAATTGGGGTTAAGTAACTTGCCCATGGTCACACGGCTAGTTTTTGTGTGTGTGTGTTAAGTGTCTGAGGCCAGATCCAAACTCAGGTCCTCCTGACTCCAGGGCCGGCACTCTACTCACTGTGCCATCTAGCCGCCCTACATTACATTTATTCTTGTATATTTGTGTTGTCTGCCCTGTTGTTAGAGTATAAGCTTCTTGAGAGCAAGGACTGTTAAATTTGGTCCTTAGCACATATTAGGTGCTTGATAAATGCATATTGTTTGAGAGTCTCATTGGAAAGGGGAATCAGGAAGGATAGGATATATTTGGAAATTTAAATATTATAGACATAAAAGACATCTGACTGTGACCCTGTGGAGCATAACCTATTAATATTGTCTGTGGGGTTTTCTTGGTAAGGGTTCTCAGTAGTCTGCCATTTTCTTCTCCAGAGTCAAACAGAGGTTAGGTGACTTGTCCAGGGTCACACAACTAGTAAGTGTCTGCGACCTGATAGTGTCTTCCTGACTCCAGGCCTAGAGCACTATACATTGAACTATACATTATCTTAATTCCCATTTGGACCCCATGCCTTCTTATCTTATATAGAGCCATCCATCATAAGAAACAACTTTGACATCAGAAAATTTAATTTTAAAATTAAGGCAAAATTTTGATTCAGCATAATGAAAATAATCATAATGTATTGGTTGAAACTCAAAAAGAGATGAATGTATTTCCTAGTTCCAGTAGATTTAACTTTGGTATAGTAAGAATACTAATATTAACATTAAGAATAATAACATTTATATAACTCTTTAAGATCTACAAAAGACTTTAAAATGATTATCTCCTTTAATCCTCAGAATAGTCTTAGGAGGTTAAGGTTATCATATCCTTATTTTACAGATGAGGAAACCTAGGCAGACAGTGATTAAATGAATTATCTTAGGGTCACATTGCTAGTAAATATCTGAGGTAGGATTTGAACTCAGGTCTTCTCAACTTCAGGTACAGTGCTTTATTCACTGCACCATCTATCTGCCTCAATCAGTATTCTGTTAACACCTGGAATTTATTTACAAACAAGAATAATCTATCAGCATAGCATATTTAGGGACAAATTTCTCACATTTGTCCAAGGAAAAAGAGTTTTCATAGTGTCACATACAGTGCAACTAGAGGCTACATTTTGGTTTTATAAATGCCAAATTAGGGGATAAATTTGGGGATAGGAGAGTATGATCTGTATTCAGATCAGTATGCTATACTCGCAATGTGAATTAATCAAGGACTCTTGCTTTTTTCCTGTCTTCTTTAACTGCTTAGCTTCTTCACCGTAATAATGAGTCAGGACCAGGGGAGAAAAGGGGAAACAAATTATTGAACTTTGTTATTTAGCAAGTATAGTAAAAATCTTGGTAGAGAAACAGATTGAAGTAAATGGCCGAAATGAGAATTTCACATTCAGCTTCTTTACAGTAAATAATTTAAGTTAAAATTTAATTTTGGTCCATGTTTTCACTAAATGTTTTTGTCCCATAGGGAGAAAAATTTTGATGAATTTTCCAAGCATCTTAAAGGCCTTGTTAATCTGTATAAACTTCCAGGGGACAAGTATGTTCTTTTTAATATTTTCTTTTGGTTAAAATAATGTTTCATTATAAGCCATTGATTGATGTTTTTGTGTTATCATTATTGTGTTAAGAAATTTGCTGTGATTGTCTGTGAGCCAATCCATTTTACTATTTTTATCTATATTGAGATCTTGAAAATAGAGCTAACAAAAATCTCCTAAAGCTAAATTTAAATGCCTATAAAGCTGATTATAAGGGCAGAGTAATGCTTGTTACTGCATTAATATTTTAACATATTTAACAGAGAAGAATAGTTATTGTGGAACTACTGTGTCAGTTTCATTAAGTTGCTCCATCTAGGATTCTGCCAGATAAACTTGCTACTTTGGTATCTGGGCTTGGATCCTTCTGAAATTGCAGCATCAACTGTAGTGAATCAAACTGAAGCACCTTTAAGGTGGTTAAGAAGTGTTTGCTTCCACTGTATGCATTCTCCCTTCTTAACTTCTTGGCCACGTATGTTGAAGTGATGGAAACAATTTATTTTGTAAAATATATTTTGTTGATATCTTTTGTTTTTTTATATCATCTATGATATCTATAATACTCCTTCCATATCCCCTCTCAAGAGAATAATTCCTTATTAACAAAGAAAAAAAAGGGGGGAAAGTTCAGCAGTAGTAACAGATCTAAATGATGTCTTATATTCAGTGTTCTATACCCATAATCCCACACCTCTTCCAGAAATCAGGGAAGATACCATTTCATATGTCTTCTTTCAGACCAAGTTTAGTCAGCATAATTTTGTAGCATTCATTTTCTATTTTATTCTTATTGTTCTTTTCATTTATTTGTTGTCCTAATATATAATTTTTCTCATTTTCCTTACTTTGTGTTAGTTCGAGGTATTCAAGTATTCCTCTATTTAGCTATGTTCCTCATATTCATCAGTTTATATTACAGTAATACTCCAGTATATTAATGTACTACAACTTGTTTATTCCCCAGTTGATGGGTATCTACGTTGTTTTCATTTCTTTGTTACTTCAGAAGTGCTACAATAAATATTTTGGTGTATATGTTTCCTTTCTTTTTCTTACTGACTTCCCTGGGTAGATGCCTAGTAGTAGGTTCTCGGGGTCAGAGAGTATGGACATTTCAGTCACTTTCTTTGCAGTATTCCAAACTGATGCTTACAATTTCAAGCCAACAATTATTTTGACTTCTTTTTTTTTTTTCCAATTCTCTCTCCAGCAAACTAAAGACTAAAATGTATTTAGCTCTCCAGTCCCTAGAACAAGATCTATCCAAAATGGCACTTATGTACTGGTAAGATTGGCTAAAGCCAAAATCACTTTTTATATGTAGGACAGTGGTTTTCAAATTTTATTATCCTTTCATTCCCAAGCTACATAATATCTATGCTGCCAAAGTGAGCACCCTGTACCACATGGTACCATCCTATTCTGCACACTTGATTATTTCTGCATTATAATCTGTTAGGTATTTTAACCACCAAATAGTCATTTATATTCCATATCTCTCAGTCTTTGTGGTACCTTGCTCCAGCCACCGTTGGCCTGCCCCATTTAGGGAAATACTACTAAGGTCTCTACATCTAATGTTGATCAGATGTAGAGTCTTATTAACATTATATGTTAAAATATATAGTTAACTTGACTAGATAGTGAATTGGGCCTTTTCTATTTACAATTATAGTTAAAAAGTGTTCAAAAAAGATAGAGTGTTGAAGGGAACCCTTAAAGCATAGTATGAATAAGGAAAACTAATGCTCATTTATGGTAAAACTTAGACATTTTGTCTTATAGGAAAGCTACCAATGCAAGTCCCCTAGACAAGATACTACATGGCAGTGTTGGATATCTCACCCCAAGGAGTGGGGGTATGTCATTATATTTTGCTTATTTTGAAAAATGGGTATTTAGGTGACTAGCCACTTTATTTCAGGTTTGTTATTTAAAATAGGCAATAGTGAAAGTTACTGATTTTTTTTTTTTTTTTTTGCTTTTTGGAGTGGGAAAGGCAGGGCATTTGAGCTTAAGTGACTTGCCCAAGGTCATATAGCTAGTAAGTGTTAAGTGTCTGAGGCCGGATTTGAACTCAGGTCTTCCTGACACCAGGGCCAATGCTCTATTCATTGCACCACCTAGTGCCCCGAAAGTTATTGATTTTCAATTCAATGTCCATTTTTACTTATTTTCTGGTCTTGACTAGAAAGCCTAGAGTGGTTGCTTTTGTTTCATTAGAAAGCATGGACTCTTGAGCTATTCATAAGACATAAAACATAATTCATAAGATATTATGAATTACTTTGGAGAGTGAATCACTGTATATGAAACATTTTTTTCCACAGGGATATGAATGATTTAATAACTTTATAAGTAATTCACCTGAATTGCTCTATTTAGACATAAACTAATTTTAATTTCCATAGGTCACTTGATGAATTTGAAGTACTATGCTTCTCCTTATGATCTATTGGAAGATAAGACAGCAACCCCAATTATTTTGCATGAAAATAATGGTAAGTCTTGCTTTTCTATAGGAAGGTTTATAGATAAATCAGTATGATAGATTTAGAGGTGGAATGGATCTTAGAGGCCATTTGAACAACTTCATTTTACAAGTGAGGAAACTGAGACTTAGAGAGGGTAAGTGATTTTCACATGTTTATATAGCTTGGTGTCAGAAGCAGGATTTGAACTCAGGTTTTCTTGACTCCAAGGCCAGTACTCCATCAAATATTCAGTGCTTCTTTTTCAGCACTTAGCAAGAAATAAGGAGTTGAGATCATTGTGTATTATTCAGTTGAAATGCTATAGAAGATGGCTTCTATTTGCTTTTAATTTTATTGTTAATTTTTTATTATGTCCTTGACACATATCAATAAATATGAATATTTACATTTACCAAAAACAGAAGTGTATATGGAATCTGGAATCTCTCTTACCTATAGATTGTTTTGAAGTATTTATTAAAATTAACTCAGTAGTGCCAACACAGTACTTGCTTGTCTGTGTCCATTTCTGAACGTTTTTGCTTATTTACTTTTTAGAGTTTGCAATACAGTGTTTTTCTCTGAAGACTGTGAATTGTTGTAATTGGCCCTTTGTTTTCTGTTTTCAGAGGTTCTGGGTAGTTTTCTTGTATTATTCTTGCACTTGTGACTTAGGTTCTTCTGGGATACCAATAATCCTTAAGCTGTCTTTACATATCTTGCCTTTGGGATCAATATGTTTTACTTGTATGGAAATTGTGGTTTTTTTTACATTATTTCTTTTTTTTTTTCCCTTCAGTTGTTTTTTACTTCTGTTTATTTGTATTCCCAATCAGTTATTCTCTATTTCGTCAGGAAGACATGAATTCAAATCTAGCCTGAGGCATTTAGTAGTTACATGACCCAGAGCAAGTCATTTAACTTGTTTGCCTCAGTTTCCACATCTGATAAATAGGGGTAATAATGGTGCCTATTTCCTAGAGTTGTAAGGATCAAATGAGATAATAATTGTAAGGCTCTTAGCACATATAAATGCTAGTTATTAGCTATCATCATCGTCATCATCATTATTATTATTTAGTGAGATGATACAGTGGAGTCGTTCTTCTGAAATATGCCATTTATTTCTTCAGAGCAGGCTATAAATTTTGCCTTCATGATTCTTATTTCTCTTTTAATCCAGTAAGGAACATCCTGCTTTGGTTCCATATTACCTTGGAAATCCTTAGGGTCCTCTGCTACTGATTGATTTTCTATTGTCTTATATTTATTCATAGAAGTCTTCTGTACTTCTTAGGTAATAGGAAGGCAATATTCCCTTCTGTTATTAATATCTCCATTGTTGCTTTGATATGCTTATGCTCAGGGTCTTTGGGTAGCTAGGTAGTGCATTGGATAGAGCTCTAGGCCTAAAGTAAGGAAGACCTCAGTTCAAATTTGGCATCTTTGTAGCTGTCGGGGCAAGTCACTTAACCCTGTTTGCCTTAGTTTCCTCATCTGTAAAATTACCCAGAAAAGGAAATGGCAAACCACTTCAGTATCTTTACCAGAAGGTCCCCAAACGGGGTCACAAAGAGTCCTACACAACTAAACATGACTGATCAAAAATACAGGGTCTTTAATTGTATTTTTTCCTCATGAGATCTTGAGTAATTTCAGTCTTTTTTCCCACTTATATTTCCCTTTTATTCACTCTCTGATTCCTTTACCTTTGATTATAGTTTCCTTAGGGACTAGACCTCTAAACCATCATAACTTAACTTATACTATATAATTCAAGTTTCACAGACTTTATTCTCTGCCCTACCTCATTTCTTTTTTTTCTTTTTTGTCTTTTTGGAGGGAGGGAGGCAGGGCAATTGGGATTAAGTGACTTGCCCAAGGTCACACAGCTAGTAAATGTTAAGTGTCTGAGGTTGGATTTGAACTCAGGCCCTCCTGACTACAGGGTGGTGTTGTATTCACTGTGCTACCTGGCAGTCCTTCCCCCCCCCCCATTTCTGTGTGGACACAGCTGACCCCAGCTGGAGTCTTTTTCTCTGTCACAGCACAAGAGTGCTTCCTCACTTCTGGCCTAGCCTGAGCAGTCTTTTGCCTTTTGGTTATCTACTACTGGGAAGAATGGGATGGGATAGAGTTGAGTTCTGTTAAAAGTCCTTGAGTCAACTTGGGCAGCCCTGCTGCTAGAGTATGGTGAGTGGTAGAGGAGCAGGTACTGAGTGTGATTAGTCTTCTTTGCTGTTGGTTCATTAAATTGTCATATCATTAAGATTTTTGGTGTCTCAGCCCATTGGAGACAACTAAAATTACTTTATAGCTTGCATATGATTCCTGTTTTAGACAGATTTAAGAGGTTGTAAGGATTAGAGAAAATGTCTAGTCCTCCATCTTTTTTATTATGTGACCTGAAAGTCTTGTTCATTTTAAAAATGTTTTGTTGATGCTCTTTTTTCTTTCATTTTGGTATCACTGTCATCATTTCTTCTCCCTCATAACTGTACCACCATAACCTTCCTCACAAAGCCCCTCAAAATCATAGAACAGTAGAGGAAAAAGATTCACACGTGCCTTGTCTAAAAACCTGTTTTATTCTGTCTCTCTACACTATCACCTCTCCCAGGAAGTGTGGGCAATATTATGGTTCATTATCAGTTTCATGGAGTCATGAGCAAATTACTGCATTGGTCAGAGTTCTTCGGCTTATCAAAGTTGTTTTCCTTTAAGGAGTTATAATCATGGTATAAATTGTTCTCCTAGTTCTGCTCACTTTCCTCTGTATCATTTCATAAAAGTCTGTCAAGTGTTCCTTTTATCATTTCTTATGACACCTATTAGGGTTAAAGTTTTCTATGGATTTCTGAGAAATGTTTTCAGGTCATATTGAATCTTTTTTTCTTCTTTTCTGCTGGATTTACTATTATAGTAACTTGGCTAGGCATTTTTGAAAATAAGAATTAATATTTTTCCAGTTAGTTAGATCTGCCTTTATTTATGTGAAAAGTGTTTTGTAGTTGTGGTCATATAGGTCCTGGGTTTGTTTTGGCAGGTAGATTCCCAAATATTTTATAATGTCTACAGTAACTTTAAATGGGATTTCTCTTTCTATCTCTTGCTGTTAAATTTCATTGGAAATATAAAGGAATGCTGAGGATTTATGTGGGTTTATTTTATAACCTGCAACTTTGCCAAATTTACTTATTGTCTCAAGTAGTTTTTCACTTGATTCTCTAGGATTCTCTAAGTATATCATCATATCATCTGCAAAGAGTGATAGCTTGGTCTCTTCTTTGCCTAATTTGATTCCTTTGATTTCTTTTTCATCTGTAATTGCTGCTGCTAACATTTCTAGTACCAGATTGAATAAGAGAGGTGATAGTGGACACCCTTGTTTCACCCCCAATCTTATGGGAAATGCTTGTAGCTTCTCCTCATTACATATAATACTTGCTGATGGCTTTAAATAGATGCTACCTATTATTTTAAGGAAGGCTCCATTTATTCCTATACTTTCTAATGTTTTTAATAGGGATGGATTTTGTATTTTGTCAAAAGCCTTTTCTGTATCTATTGAGATGATCATGTGGTTTCTGCTAGTTTTATTGTTGATATGATCAATTATACTGATGGTTTTCCTAATATTAAACGATCCTTGTATTCCTGGAATAAATCCTACCTGATCAAAGTGATAATTTGATAAGTGATTATAATAATATTTATTTATTTATAATATAAATAAATTTTTATAATTAAATTATAAATTAAAAATTATAATTATATATAATATATTATATAAAATTATAATTTTATATTATAAATAAATATTTATTTATAATATAATAATAATATTAATTATTATTTAATAATACTAATATAATATATAATTATATAATAATATATAATATAATGTATTAATATATAATATAGTATATATAATTATATAATAATATATAATATGATATATTATATATAATTATATAATAATATATAGTATAATATATTATATGTAATTATAAATTTTATATTATAAATAAATGTTTGTTTATAATATAATAATAATATTAATTAATAAGTGATTATTCTTGAGATAAGTTGCTGTAGTCTTTTTGCTAGTATTTTATTTAGAATTTTTGCATCTATATTCATGAGGGAGATTGGTCTATAATTTTCTTTCTCTGTTTTATCTTTTCCTGATTTAGGTATCAGTACCATATTTGTGTCATAAAAAGAATTTGGTAGGACTCCACTAATTTTCCCAAATAGTTTGTAGAGTATTGGAATCAATTGTTCTTTAAATGTTTGATAGAATTCACTAGTAAATCCATCTGGCCCTGGAGATTTTTTCCTAGGGAGTTGACTGATGGCTTGTTCAATTTTTTTTTTCTGAGATGGGGTTATTTAAGTAATTTACTTCCTCTTCAGTTAATCTGGGCAACTTGTATTTTTGTAAATATTCATCCATTTCCCTAAGATTGTCAAATTTATGAGCATATAATTGGGAAAAATAATTCCTAATTATTGTTTTGATTTCCTTTTCATTGGAGGTAGATTCAGCCTTTTCATTTTTGATACTCATAATTTGGTTTTCTTTTTTTTTATCATATTGACTAAGGGTCTATCAATTTTGTTGGTTTTTTCATAAAACCAGCTCTTAGTTTTATTTATTAATTCAACAGTTATGTCCTCTTTACCATTTTTCATTCCATCTGATACAATCCATCTTTATAACCTGACTAATGTATAATGTGAAAGTATAGATCCTATACTTGACTATATGCCGCCATGGGGGGGAGGGAAGGGAGGGGGGAAAATGTGAAACTCAAGGAATTGTGGAATTGAATCATGTAAACTAAAAGTAAACAAACAAATTAATTAAAAAAAAAAGAATTAATAGCTAGTCCTAATTACTGTTTCCTTAGATTTTGTATTAAATATAGAATGTAATGGTTTGTATAAATAGATAGATATTTCTTGGATTGTATTATTTCCTGTGTCTGGTTTTTCTTATTGAGGGTCTTGGTTGATTAGAAAAATAGCTTTTGGTATCTCAGCTGAAAAAGGTATTACTAATAGCAAAATTCTGTAGACAATAATAATAATTAATAAGCATAGCAGTCATTTGACAGTTACTTCTACAAATTACTTTCTTCATAGCACCCCATGAGGCAGGTAAAACAACTATAGAGAGCAAAACCCTCTATTTAAAAATTTTTAACTCCCATATAATGCTAATTTAATTGAGGTACATATAGGAGCACTGTTTGGGGAGAAAGAAATTTTAAAATTCATGGAAATAGGTGAATCTACAAAATATCTCTAATTCTCATTTCCATTCGGCTTTTCCTTAGCATTTTTTTTAAGGAAGGCTCCATTTATTCCTTTACTTTCTAATGTTCTTAATAGGAATGGATTTTGTATTTTGTCAAAAGCCTTTTCTGTATCTATTGAGATGATCATGTGGTTTCTGCTAGTTTTATTGTTGATATGATCAATTATACTGATGGTTTTCCTAATATTAAACCATCCTTGTATTCCTGGAGAGGACATTTCAGTCATGAGGAACAGTGTGAGCAAAGTCTGGGCATAGTGGACGTGACAAGTAATCCTTGCAGAATTCCTTGTATCTGAACTTTTTGCACCTATGCAGCTCTGTGGCCAGGGTATAAATCCTAGGGGCCGAAGGGCACCTTGTTTAGGGTTACGCAGCCAGAGAAGAGACAGGCAGGATCTGAACCTTTCTGACTCCAATCAAAATGTTTTCTCTACTTTGCCATTCTGCTATTATTCATAAATATAGTACAAAATAATATATACATACAAATGCACATGTATACACACATACCTATACATATATGCATACACACATATAAAGTACATGTATAGGATGCAAGCAGAGTACTATGTGAGATAACTGAGGGAAGGGGTGGTAGCATTATTGACTAGGGGTTAGGAAGGCTTCCTAGAGGGAGATAATATTTGAGTTGAGTTTTAAATTTGAAACTAGGAGAGGACATTTCAGTCATGAAGAACAGTGTGAGCAAAGTCTGGGCATAGTGGACATGACAGGTAATCCTTGCAGATTGAAATATGGAGAACAAAGAGGAGAATGTTAAGAGTAGGCTATTTATTGCCTGACTTTGAATGGCTTTGAATATCAGTTTAAGAATTTTGAACTTTATATGATAGGCAGTAGGAAAACATTGAGGAATTTTGAGCACATAAGTGACATGACCAAAACTATGCATGAGGAAAATAAATTTGGCAATTGTATAAACTAACTTGTATTACTTTACCATCTATTTTTTAATCTATGTGGAATTCTAAGACTATGGTATCTTGTTTTTTTCCCCCTTTTTCTCTTTAGTTCCTCGGACTTTGGGCATGAATGCATCAGTCACAATAGAGGGAACTCCATCTGCCATGTACAAACTCCCAATTGCACCATTAATTATGGGATCACATCCTGTTGACAACAAATGGTAAAGAAAAATAATTTCTGAATTAACAAGTCAGATGATCCAACTTCTAGTCTAGTGGGGAACAAATGTCAAGAAAGATGCTATTATTTTTATTTGTCTCTTTCTCTGATTTACTACATTTAAATTGATGGAGTTTAGTCTTTTCACATATCCATATAGTATTGCCATTCATTTCCTTTTTTCCATGATAAGGTAAAGATATTTATCTCTGAAATTTAATCATGGAACTTCTTAAAGAAGCTGGGTATGGGGGCAGCTAGGTGGCGCAGTGAATAGAGCACTGGCCCTGGAGTCAGGAGGACCTGAGTTCAAATCCGGCCTCAGACACTTAACACAAAAACTAGCTGTGTGACCTTGGGCAAGTCACTTAACCCCAATTGCCCTCCAAAAAGCAAAAAAAAAGAAGCTGGGTATAGATAACTGTGCCTCTTCCCCTTGTGTTAATAACCGCTCTTGCTCTTCTTTGGCCACACAGTTAGTATGTGCCTCAGACTTAACCTCCTGAGTATTAAAATCATAGGATCATATGACCTGATGGAGGCTTCAGAGGCTACCTTGTCTAATCCCTCAATTTATAGATGAAGAGAATGATGCCAAGACAGCTTAAGTGACTTGTTTAAGCCTTATATTTTGTTATTAATTTAGGAGCATGTTGGAGTAACAAATGGATATCCAAAAATTATGCTTCTAACCAATGTTTCGAAGTGTGTTAAAAGGGGAATGAGAAAAGGAGTAAGAGTCAGGCAGCCTGGGTTCTGATGCTTTGCCACTAATTTACCTTTGACAAACCATGTAACCTCTACAGGATTCCTTTCTAGTTTCCTCATCTATAAAATGAGGATTAGAGTAAAGTAATTGAAACAGTGAGCTTGGAAGTCATTATGTTTAAGCTTGGGTTTGTGTCTATGTTTGGGTCTTGCTTTTAAGTTTTTGAAGTCAACTCAGAACATAACGTTTTCTTTTCAGGACCCCTTCCTTCTCCTCAGTCACTAGTGCCAACAGTGTTGACCTACCTGCCTGTTTCTTCTTGAAGTTTCCCCGGCCAATCCCAGTATCTAGAGCATTTGTCCAGAAACTACAGAGTTGTACAGGTGCGTTTTGAGTATGGAGTAATATATTTACCATAAATGTGAAAGAGAAATTGTTCAAATCCAGATCTGTATTGTGTGAGGTGGCTAGTGCTAATGATATCCATAAAATAGTTGTGGAATAAATGAAGCAGAATCTCAAGGGGAAGAAGTTAAATAATACTGTCTGGTCATTATTTTATGTTTTCTTTCCCTAGGAATTCCATTGTTTGATACCCAACCTCTCTATGTGCCTCTCTATGAATTGATCACTCAGTTTGAACTATCAAAGGATCCAGATCCAGTACCTTTGAATCACAACATGCGCTTTTATGCGGTAAGTGAGTTTCAGAGAGCATTATTTGGGTTCTGAGGTTATAGTTCCTTTTCTTCCTCTCTGTCAACATATTTGAGAATATATAAAATATTCTTTGGGACTATTGAACAATATCCCTTTTCCCTTAATCTTTTCATACAGTAGTAATCCTCAAAACTTTGGGCTGATATATTGGACATCAGTGATTTGCCAAGCCAAGTCATTATTGATAATTTTGAAATGTTACACAAATGCCATTCTTTAAATGTCTTCTGATAGAAGCTTCTTAATAGTATTTTTACTGTTGTGATCTTATAAGTTGGTGCTGAATTCCTTTTCTTTTGATCTTTTCAAGTTAACAAAGTACTTTAACTTGGAAAGGTCCTTGAGCAACACAAATGAATTGTCTTATGATTAAAAGAGGGAAAGGCATAAAATATAATGTGGAATTTTTATTCTGAGGAATCGACACCAGAATGAATTACCAGTTAAAAGTTATAGAATTTCCTTTTTCTTTCTTCCTAAATTAATATGAATTCTCTTTGTATATATTGGTTTACTTTCTTTCCTGAAGATACAGATTTTTCAAGGTCCATTTAACAAAGTTGGAATTTGCCATCTTACCTGGTTAGTGAACTTGTAGAGATTTATGTTATTCCTCAAACTTTGTTGTTGCTTTTTATGGACCAGGTTTTGGGAATACTCCTTCATGGTACTTGCTCACTGCATATGATTGTTTTGGTTTTGTTGCCTAGGCTCTTCCAGGCCAGCAGCACTGCTATTTCCTCAATAAGGATGCCCCTCTCCCAGATGGTCGAAGCCTCCAGGGAACCCTCATTGATAAAGTCACTTTTCAGCATCCTGGTCGTGTACCACTCATCCTCAACCTAATCAGACACCAAGTGGCCTACAACACCCTTATTGGAAGCTGTGTCAAGAGAACGATTCTGAAAGAAGGTGTTGCCTCTTTCTTCTCATGTGTTTATTGGCAGGGTCTGGAAGACTTCTTATGAAGGAATTTCTGCTTTAACAACATAGGTGACATTTCTATAAAGCTTCAAGGTTTGCAGACTACTTTACATACATTCTCTTCTCTGAGCCTCACAATAGCCCTGTGAGGGAGTGAGGTTCTGCTGCTGGGATTGTTATCCCCATTTTACAGATGAGGTGACTGAGAAGTTCAGATAGGTGAGATGATTTGCCCATGGTCACACAACTATTAAGTGTTTTAAGAAGTGGGAATGAAACCCAGGTCTATCTGACTCCAATTCTAATACTTTTTATCTGCTGGGGTTGTTTGGCCCTGATTGGAAAGAGCCCACTTAGTCCCCAGAGTCCCAAACCCCTGACTGTGCTTTACCCCAACCATCTTTTATTTTGATCCCCCAACCCATTGTGGAAACAGGAGTTGAATGAAGGCTACCATTTCTTCTGGAAAAAAAAAATGTCACAGCATTGTGTCCTGGATCCAGGCACCATCCCTCCTGGTACTTCTTAAACCAAAGCAACCATCTCCAGCACATTGTCCCTGTCCACCCTCACACCCCCTCTCCCACCTCCAACCCTCCTCACCTGCTTTCTTCCTCTACATAGTGTTTACTATGTGTTAGAACATAAGCTTCTCAAGAGCATTAGTTTTGTCTCTTTGGTGTTTGTATCCCTAATCTTTTTTTTTTGTTTGTTTTGCTTTTTTGGAGGGCAATTGGGGTTAAGTGACTTGCCCAAGGTCACATGGCTAGTTTTTGTGTTAAGTGTCTGAGGCCGGATTTGAACTCAGGTCCTCCTGATTCCAGGGCTGGTGCTCTATTCACTGCACCACCTAGCTACCCCTATCCCTAATCTTTTGCCTTGTGCTTGGAAGTAAGCCCTTAATAGATGCTTTTTCCTTTACTCTGGCATATTGTACTGTGCTGCTTCTCTCTTTGAGGAGTGATAGAGTTGGTGTTGGTCCAGAACTGTAGCTCTTGGCACAGTAATGGGCAAGATGAATCAAAATCAGGGAGAGCAAAGTAAGTGCTAATTGGATTCTGTTCCATTGGATGTTGGTCATATGGTTTTGAGTGCTAGACTTGGAGTCAGCAAGACATAGATTCATATCCTAAGTCAGACACTATCTGTTCTGGGTCTCAGTTTCTCACATGTAAAATGGACTTTTCCAGCTCCAGACTCCTGTCCTGTTAGTTGTTATACTTCTGCATCAGGAGTTGCTACTCAGAACTACATTTCCCATTCTTTGACCCTGTATGTGCCTTCTAGTGCGGCCTCATCACCATGGTTGTAGTCATTGGCCTGAGTCCAGTGCATTTTTTTGTTAAGTTTTATAGCTCTTTTCCAGTCAGTGAATCAGGGACTAGTAGAGGCCATAGCATGATTTCTGGCTGCCCTTACTGTGCCTTCAAATTCTCTCTCTAGTCTGAATGTTTCCTCTTCTACTTTCTGTGTCTACGTGGGATTTGGTTCAGTGAAAATAGGTAGGTAAGAAGAGTGGAGGTGCTAAAAACTTGTATTCAGAGGAGCAAGAATTATATTCAAATGTAAAAGATATTTGTGAATAGCTCATTTACTTTATAGAGTGTTAAGGTTTATCAGGTACTTTCTAGCAGTCCCCTGAGATGGGTAGTGCAGTTAATATTTCTATTTTATTAACTGGGAAATGGAAGCTCAGAGAGCTTCAGTAGCTTGATTAGAGTTTGTGAATTAAGAGTACATGTAATAGTAGAGAGAGAATTCCAACGAGGGCTCTCTTGATACCTTTTTTCGTTCACACTGCTGTTCCTGAATCATTGTAGTTATAGAACATCCATTATCTAGGTTTGACTGATCTGTTTAATGTTCTTGAATGTGGCCACTTGGGAAATCCCAGGAGAGATTCCTGATTCCACTTAAAATGTTTGAGATAGCAGGTGAACTCAGGATTGTTATAGAGCTAATTTTATATAGAAATGTGTCCTTAATCCAGAATACTTTTTGGCTCTGAAATGTTGAAAAGCTCAGTTGGGGTTTGGCATGTTATGTGAATATATGAATTGTGAGGTTCAGAGGCAAACAGACAGGGATATACCCCTTTTAGGCTCGACATTCTTGCTTACTAAGCCATTGGGCTGGACTGCTGACAGCTGCATATTCTGTTTGAATTGCAGTGTTTCTGGGCAACGAGTCTGGATCTAAACTCCCACCAAATGGAATGAAAAACTTCTCTCAGCAGCTTTTGTTTTCATTGCTCACTTCCAGCCCAGAGTATTTACAACTGCTAACATTTTCCAGTCTTTAGAGGATTAACTGTGTCTTTATATTGGAAAGATGTGCATTTTGATGTGTATCTTTTGGGAAAATGTTCAGTACATGGTTACCAGAGCTAATTGTAGCTAGCCTGGGGTCTGTTTCTTTTCTGTGTGTTAACTTCTATAGATGGCATGACAAGCTATGTGATAGAGTTCAAAGGTTGGGCCTCCAGAGAATGCTTTTCTACAATTTATCTCAAATCTTGTGCTTTTTTCTGACTGCTTTATGGGCCTGTCTCCTTTCAGATTCTCCTGGGATCCTTCAATTTGAGGTTTGTCCTCTTTCTGATATCTGTTTCAGCGTGTCCTTTCAGCATCCTGTGAATGACTCCTTGGTGTGTGGTGAGTTGTGTTGTGTGTCCAGTATTGGGGGAGGTGTGCATAGAGATTCAAGAGATACATTTGACTAAAGTTAAAAGTCAGATCTTTTCCAAATATCCCTTGTGTTTGTTTTTCAGTGGTAATGGATGTGCAGGATTCAACCCATGTCAGTTGTAAACTCTACAAAGGACTGTCGGATGCTCTCATCTGCACAGATGACTTCATTGCCAAAGTTGTTCAGAGGTAAAGCTGTTCCCTTTGCAAAACTATTAATGGAATTTGGTTGGAAGCATGTTGGTCTTATTGGTGCTTTAAATATGTATTAGCACTGATGTGAAATTTATGAGGGAAGTAGTCATTCACTGCTTTGAATTCCCCATCTATTTGCTTTCTCTTTCAAAAGTGACAGTTTAAATTTGTAACTATAAGGCCAGTATTAACAAAAGTTGAGGTCTTCTAGCTGGTTTGGTATTAGGCAAGTTCCAAGTGCATTTTGGAGAGGGAGAAGAATGTTTTGTTTCTTCTAAAATTACCTATGGCAAAAGAAATATGCTGGTCTCTTATTAGGTCTACCTTAATGCCTGTACCCATTGGGAAAGATCTCTGGAAGCATTATTGTTCTGTGAAACAGATGTAACTGCCAAACAGCAGATTAGGAGAGGGTATTTAAGCTAAACTTCCTTGCCCTAAACCATAAAGTTTGGCTTGTAGTTTGTTAGCCTTTTTTTTTTGGAGGGGGGAAGGCAGGGCAGTTGGGGTTAATTGACTTGCCCAAGGTCACAGGGCTAGTAAGTGTTAAGTGTCTGAGGCCGGATTTGAACTCAGGTCTTCCTGACTATTCACTGTGCCACCTAGCCGCCCCCTATTAGCCTTTTTTTTTTTTTTTGCTTTTTAGAGGGCAGTTGGGGTTAAGTAACTTGCCCAGGGTTACACAGCCCTATTAGCCTTTTTAATGGAAATAATTTTCAAACACAACTATTTGGGTTTTTTAAAAAATAATTTTCCTTAAAAATTTTATTTCTTAGTTACTTTAAAATGAGCAAAATTTGATACCAGCAGTAGTATATTTCAGAACCTTTGATGTGGTTTTAGAAAGATATAAGCCACAGATTTTAGAACCTCATGTACTGGATGGTTTTGCTCCTATTTCACTAATAAAATTAATCATTTTACATTTAGCCTTCATGTGGCACTTTTCAGGAAAAATTTTACCATGGTTTTTAGTTAGTTCCTGTCTTTTTTTTTTCATTTCTATATGAAAGTATGAATTTAGGACCCCTATTTAGTGGTGTGTTTTTTTTTTTGAAGTCCATTGCACAAGTTTAAGTGTCTTTAGGTTCAGCCATCTTTGGAATGACTAACTAGCATAACAAGCTCATTCAAATCTTTGATAGAGATACTTCTCTTTTTCAGCCTATTCACTATATATGAAAACTAAAATCAATCTTAAATGGGATGTCTAAATATCATACATTAAAACTTCAAAACCTGTTTCCTTGAATGAAAACGTAACATTGGTCCTAGTCAGGGGCCATTGCAATATTAACTTGTCTTTGTGCTGTCTTACAGATGTATGTCCATTCCTGTGACGATGAGGGCTATTCGGAGGAAAGCTGAAACCATTCAGGCCGACACACCAGCCCTGTCCCTCATTGCAGAAACAGTTGAAGACATGGTGAAAAAGAACCTGCCCCCGGCTAGCAGCCCAGGGTATGGCATGACCACAGGCAGCAACCCAATGAGTGGTACCACTACACCAACCAACACCTTTCCGGGGGGTCCCATTACCACCTTGTTTAATATGAGCATGAACATGAAAGAGCGGCATGAGTCGGTGGGCCATGGGGAGGACTTCAGCAAGGTGTCTCAGAACCCAATTCTTACCAGTTTGTTGCAAATCACAGGGAACGTGGGGTCTACCATTGGCTCGAGTCCGACCCCTCCTCATCACACGCCGCCGCCTGTCTCCTCGCCAGCCAGCAACACCAAGAACCACCCGATGCTCATGAACCTTCTTAAAGATAATCCTGCCCAGGATTTCTCAACCCTTTATGGAAGCAGTCCATTAGAGAGGCAGAACTCCTCTTCTGGCTCACCTCGAATGGAAATGGGCTCAGGGGCCAATAAGACGAAAAAGAAGAAGTCGTCAAGAGTACTGCCTGAAAAGCCCAAGCACCAGACTGAAGATGACTTTCAGAGAGAGCTGTTTTCGATGGATGTTGACTCACAAAACCCCATCTTTGATGTTAACATGACTGCTGACACGCTGGACACTCCACACATCACTCCAGCACCTAGCCAGTGTAGCACTCCTCCCACAACTTACCCACAGCCAATACCTCACCCCCAGCCCAGTATTCAGAGAATGGTCCGACTGTCTAGTTCAGACAGCATTGGTGCTGATGTGACTGACATTCTCTCAGACATTGCAGAAGAGGCCTCCAAGCTCCCTAGCACCAGTGATGACTGTCCACCCATTGATACTCCTGTTAGAGACTCTTCAAGCTCTGCACATTCCCAGAGTGCCCTCTTTGATCCTGATGTTTTCCAAAACAACAATAATGAGAACCCATATACTGACCCCGCTGATCTGATTGCAGATGCTACCGGAAGCCCTAACAGTGACTCTCCTACTAATCATTTTTTTCCCGATGGAGTAGATTTCAATCCTGACTTGCTGAATAGCCAAAGCCAGAGTGGTTTTGGGGAAGAGTATTTTGATGAAAGCAGCCAGAGTGGTGATAATGACGATTTCAAAGGATTTACTTCCCAGGCACTAAATACTTTGGGAATGCCAGTACTTGCGGGTGATAGTGGAGAAAATAAGTTTAAAGGCAATAGCCAAGCTGACACAGTAGACTTCAGTATTATTACAGTGGCCAGTAAGGCTCTGGGGCCTGCTGACATAATGGAGCACCACAGTGGGAGCCAGAGCCCTTTATTGAGTACAGGAGACTTGGCGAAAGATAAGACTCAAAAACGGGTAAAGGATGGCAATGGGAATAGCAGTCTTTCAGGGCCAGCATTAGACAGTAAACCTGGAAAACGTAGCCGAACCCCTTCCAGTGATGGCAAAAGCAAAGATAAGCCTCCAAAGCGAAAAAAAGCAGACACAGATGGGAAGTCTCCATCTCATAGTTCTTCTAACAGGCCTTTTACTCCACCTGCCAGCACAGGTGGGTCCAAGTCACCTGGAAGTTCAGGACGATCTCAGACTCCTCCAGGTGTTGCCACACCACCCATTCCTAAAATCACCATTCAGATTCCTAAGGGAACTGTAATGGTGGCCAAGCCCTCTTCACACAGTCAGTACACCAGCAGTGGATCTGTGTCTTCCTCAGGAAGTAAGAGCCACCATGGCCATTCTTCTTCCTCATCTTCCTCTTCCACTTCTGCTTCAGGAAAAATGAAAAGCAGTAAATCAGAAGGTTCTTCAGGTTCCAAGATGAGTAGCAGTATGTATTCTAGCCAAGGGTGTTCTGGGTCTAGCCAGTCAAAAAGTTCATCCCAGTCTATAGGGAAACCAGGTTCTTCTCCCATTACCAAACATGGGCTCAGTAGTAGCTCTGGGAGCAACAAGGTGAAACCTCAAGGAAAGCCATCATCACTTATGAACCCATCTTTGAGTAAACCAAACATCTCCCCTTCCCATTCAAGGCCATCTGGAAGCTCTGACAAACTTGCTTCTCCAATGAAACCCGTACCTGGAACTCCCCCATCCTCTAAAGCCAAGTCTCCTATCAGTTCAGGTTCTGGTGGCTCTCATATGTCTGGGACTAGTTCAAGCTCTGGCATGAAGTGTTCAGGGTTGGGCTCCTCAGGCTCATTGTCTCAAAAAACACCCCCATCATCTAATTCTTGCACAACCTCTTCCTCTTCCTTTTCTAGTGGCTCCTCCATGTCTTCATGTCAGAACCAGCATGGGAGCTCCAAAGGGAAATCTCCCAGTAGAAATAAGAAGCCATCTTTGACAGCTGTCATAGATAAACTGAAGCATGGGGTTGTCACTAGCGGCCCTGGAGGTGAAGACCCAATGGAGGGTCAGATGGGAGTGAGTGCCAATTCTTCTAGCCATCCTATGTCCTCTAAACACAATATGTCGGGAGGGGAATTCCAAGGAAAGAGAGAAAAGAGTGATAAAGACAAATCAAAGGTCTCTGTCTCTGGGAGTTCAGTGGACTCTTGTAAGAAGACCTCAGAATCCAAAAACGTGGGGAGCACAGGTGTGGCCAAGATTATCATCAGCAAGCATGATGGGGGATCCCCCAGCATTAAAGCCAAAGTGACTTTGCAGAAACCTGGGGAAGGTAGTGGGGAAGGGCTCAGGCCTCAGATGGCCTCTTCCAAAAACTATGGCTCTCCTCTGATCAGTGGTTCCACTCCAAAGCATGAACGTGGTTCTCCTAGCCACAGTAAGTCACCAGCATACACCCCTCAGAACCTGGATAGTGAGAGTGAGTCAGGCTCCTCAATAGCAGAAAAGTCCTACCAGAACAGCCCCAGCTCAGATGATGGCATCCGTCCACTTCCTGAGTATAGCACAGAGAAACATAAGAAGCACAAAAAGGAAAAGAAGAAAGTAAAGGATAAAGATCGGGACAGAGAACGGGACCGGGAAAAAGACCGAGATAAGAAGAAATCTCATAGTATCAAGCCAGAGAGCTGGTCTAAATCACCTATTTCTTCAGACCAGTCCATGTCCATGACAAGTAATACCATCTTACAAGATAGGCCCTCAAGGCTCAGCCCTGACTTCATTATGGGGGAGGAAGAGGATGATCTTATGGATGTGGCTCTCATTGGCAATTGAAAACCTTGTTTTCTAAAAGAAAAAGAAAAAAACTGCTCCAGTTAAAAGTTCCATCTAATGAGAATTGTAGAAAATCATCCTAAGGGATAAACCACAGGGGTCTGCTTTGCCCCAAATAATCTTGGGTGACATGGTTTTGACTGCTTGGCAACATTAGATCCAGAGAGACCCTAGTATTGATATCTGACTATGGGGTTTGATTCTGGGCAGCCAAGAATTCTGTGTTACTTTGCCAGAGAAAGTAGAAATTGCAGACTTGCTTTGGGGGTGGGGACGGGGGTGGGGGGGAAGGGGTGTGGGAAGGGAAAGGGCGGGAAATAGTTATGCTGAAAATTTTCATATATATTTTTTTCTCCTTTATCCATTTTTAGGCCATGTTTTAAACTGTCATTTTAGTGCATGTGTTAAAGACTGGGTAGGAAATGAAAAAGCAATACATTCCTTGATGCATTTGCATGAAGGCTGTTCACTCATCCATTTGAGGCAGGCGCAAATGAAGGATCTCAGTTGTTTTTAGACACTAAATAATGCAGGGCGTCTGTTTATGAGGAGTAGTCTTGGGGACAGGAAGGTGATTTTAGCTATTTATTTGTCAATATTTTAATCTCTTGTTTTTATGCAGTGTTTCTCTTCTGATTCAGTGGGGTGTAGAGTTCAAAGAAATTGAAAAGAAAAGAGCAAAACCTAACAGGACAAAGTATGGACCCAGAGTTGTCACTGCAGCCTTGGGTCTGGTTGGTCTGATTAAAGCCCATCTTTGAAGTCAGTTTAACAAAAAAAACCCAGAATTCTTTGAATTCTATACAATAATTAATTTCATAGAATTTTTCATAGGGCTCATTGACACCCTAAAATTGTTAGGGGGTACTTTTCCTCCTCCTGGGGAGGGTAGGTGTTGATTTTCTTTTTTTTTTTTCTTTTAAAACAAAACAAAACAAAACCTGGGATGGCTTTCAGGATGTTAACATGTTTTTAAATACAACAAAATTGTGGTTTAATGTCACAGCTCCATAGGTTAGTAACATTGAAATCACATCAGGGCTAACACTTCTTCTGTCTTTAAATGTGCCAAAAGCCCTCATGCCAATATTTCACCTGCAGGAGAAGTGATTGCCTTTCTTGAAAGCTGGGTTCCCTATCTCCCTTCATCTGAAGGAATGGGGGCTTAGATCTCTGGTCACTCCACTGTGTGCTCCCTAAATGAGAGAAGTTATGAATTTGCAGCCATAGTTTCTCTTGAATAAATTTCAAGCTCACTAAAGAAGTGAGGTACCTGGAATGATAGGTGGGCATGGAGATATATCATAGCTACTATGTAGCTACATAATTGGACCTTTTGGAGAAACAGGTCTTCACCTGACTTCTTAGGGACTACAATAATAGGCACTATAGAAAGAAAGAAATCCAGGAAAACAGTCCAGGTGCAGCACAAGCTCTCATATTTGGAGGGTCCTCTTGGAAAAAAAAAATCTGCGGCCTTACTTTGATTCTGACACCTGCACTGTGCCGTCCTTGATGATTTCATCCATGATCTGCATCAGTAGGATGGGGCCTTCTATCTAGCACAACTCTTCTGGACTTTAAAAAAAAATGCTCCAGGTTGTGCATTGTTTTTAGTGTCAGAGTTGAGTGACCTTGACAAACAAAGTTTTTTTCCAGCTTTGTTTCTGCAGGTTGGAGTTACATATGGTTGGAAAGTCAGCTTTGGCTTTTTCTCTGGGACTGTCTTGAGTTCTTCCTCCAGTGTTCTCTCTCTTTGGGTCACCCATAGTCCAGGACTAACTTTTCACCAAGCCTGCCACCTTTGTGTCCCTACATAATAGGAAGTAGGAAATGTTGCTAAGTAGAGCAAGTACAGTTATCTCTTACCACATCAGAATCAAATGGCTTGGGTGACACTAAAGAAGACATGGGCAAAGTGATACCAGAGAGCTTTATCTAGAGATGCTGATACAGTGGCAGCCTCTCAGACATAAAACCAGGTAGAACTCATAGGTTGTCACCTGGTTTGTATCCTCTTCCATTGACTTCGGCAGCAAATAAGTTTAAAGTTTTCTTTTTTTGTGGGAAAAACCTTAAAAAGGGACACTAGGTAATATTGGAATACCAGGGGTTAAACTTTCCCAAATGGTTGTTACAAATACCAAAACAAACTGGGAAGCTTTTTCTCTTTTTCTCCAACCCAGATCAAAGAATCCTGAGTTAGGATGTAGATGAAGGATAAGCCCCAGCATTTTCTGGATGAGCACGTACTGTCCCACACATTGGCCCAGCTTCTGAACTTGCTTAACAGGAAGCCGGGGTTAACCTGCTGCACCCTGCATGGCAACCAGGGAGCACTGCATTTCTCCATGGGGTGGAGAAGAGTTGAAATAAACCAAGCCTGGAACTCCTCCTCCCTCCTCTTTCAAACAGCAAGCAAATTAAGCCTACATGTACTGTATTTTTCTTCAGCTAGTGTCTTGTGTATATTTAGTTTGACCTGATTCCCTATATTACCCCCCTCTACATCTCCCTCCTCCCCAAAAAAAAGAACAAAACAGACGGCAACCCTCAATTCTTTCATCAGATTAGATTTTATTTTGCCTTCGGTTTTCTTGTTAGGAATGGTTAGTTAAAATAATAAGCTGCTCCAATGCACATGAGGATTTCAAAAGATCCAAAAAAATCAATGTGTTTTCAAAGCAAAGTATTTTGAGAGGGAAATTTGAAGCAGGGTATTACTTGCCAAAACAAGGTTTGAGAATGTTGGTTTTATACTGATAGAATTTTCCTTCCTAAGGTCCAGGTTAGGAAATGCAATACAGCAATATCATGAACTCCAGTTAGAACACACTTTTTCAGGGAGCCCATGAGTTATGCAGTATACATTATTAAGTCACTTCTTGCAGATGCCACAGTAAAGGAGATGCTTGTTCATAGTGCAAGGGCATTCATTCTCTTAGATTGGGGAGGGGCTTTTATTTTGTCTTTATTTTTACCTTGGGGTTGGATTCTTATTTTGGGGGGGATTTAACATCAAAAGCCAGGATGGGAATTAGCTGAACTGTAGGAACTGACTTGTACAGTTCATGAGTTCAAAAATGCATCAGGAACAGGGGTGGGTCTTCTCTAAATTACCATAGAAAAAATGTTTTCCAATTTGACTTTTATTTGTGCAATTCTGTAAATACTTTGGGGTTTTCCCTTTTTTTTTTTAAAGACAAAAAAATCTGTTTTGTGGGTTTGTTTTTTTCCAAAACGTTGCAAAAGAACCTGTTTATTTACTTGCAAATAAATTTCTTTGATAAGAAGCAATCCTGTCCCAAGTGTGATAGCTTTGTATCTGAAATCTTATTTTCTCCCAAACTAAAATTCACAGTGTAACTCCACATTTTTCCTCCATCAACTCTTCCTTTTTATTCATTCATTCCACAGAAGCTTATTTTTAAAATAAAATTTTTTAAAAGGTATGGAAGACTCCCTGAAGAGATAGCAGTTTTATTGAATCAGTGGTGGGTTTGGCATAGATGAATCAGCATAAGCTGGAAAAAAGGTGAAGAGAATATGTATTTCTTTTTATCTTAAAACTGCCTCAGGGGAAAATGAATAACCCTTTAATTATATTTGATCACACTGTCTGTGGTTACAACAGTAAAATCCTTTTCAATGGTTCATTTAAGTCTACAGGAATCCTGCTGTGGATGCACAACACTTGAAAGAGATGAAACACAAGACCAGTGTGTAACAAGTAACTAAAACGTGTGCTAAGAGCATTGATGTAGGGGTTTCCACTTCTGGAAGCAGCCTGTGGTCACCTTGATCATATTACAGTAATAAGGAGAAATAAAATACCCAGACTTTTATAAGGACACAAATGAGTCATGGCATGTCATGAGACAACTGGTGTTTGAGGGTGCCATGCTTCAGGAAATGAGAGTTTTTATAAAACTGACATTACAGTTTGATAGAGCATGGGTACAGGATCCTGTTGCTGGGACTTTAAAGTTCAACTCTACCACCAAAGACTGTTAATTGTTCAAGTGATTTTTATTTGTGAAGATGATAATGAAGTTAGAGATAATTCCACAATTATCCTTATGTTCTACATTACTCAATCTTTAGGGACTGATAAGTAACACCAGACTTAGTACAAATGCTTATTAAAGGGGTGTGAGAAACTAGTCTGATTCCTTTAACTTTTTTTTTGAGCACATATACTTAAGGTAGATAGTATTACTGCAACTAGGTCCCAGCTTCAGTGTTCTGTGTTACACTGGGCAATTTGTTTAACTTTACTGAATCTGTTTTGCTTACTTGGAAAATTAGGCTAATGATATACGATGTAATTGACAGGGCCACATGGAAGTGCTTTGCAAACAATCATTTTAGCAAAGATTTAAAGGACAGGAAGTAAGATTATTTTAAAAAATTTATGTCATCAAGTCAATGACCATCATTTGACCTGTAAGCTTGTTTCCTTATCTGTAGGATGGAAGTAACAAACTTTAAAAATCCCTAAGTGGTGCTGAGACAAAACAAACAAGATGCCTGCTCACGAGGACCAAATATTCTAATGGTATGCAACGTTTAAAACATAAAAGGCTAGGGCTAGATCACTGATTTCATTGATAGGGGGAACTTTTGGATGAGGAAATTCCTATAAAATGTGGTGGGCACCTTTGCTGGAATTCAATCTTAGAATTTCATAACAGAGGTTACTTCACTTGCTGAGGATCAAAAATTTTTACTACCTTCTCCAGGGCTGTATCTCTTGCGTTTAAACAGTAAAACAATTTTTTTCCCTCTGCCTCTTGAGAGGTGAGGGCAGGGCAATTGGGGTTAAGTGACTTGCCCAAGGTCATACAGCTAGTAAGTATCAAGTGTCTGAGGATGGATTTGAACTCAGGTCCTCCTGACTCCAGGTGCTCCATTCTCTTCGCCACTTAGCCGCCCCTAAAACACAAAACTTGAGGAAGGGGACAGATAAGTCTTGAAAGGAGGTGGTATGGCAGAAGTGAAATTCATTCCAAAATATTAGACTTTGTACTACCTACTCTACAGGGTTATTGAGAAATAACCGCTTTGTAACTTTTAAAGCACCATAGAAATAATTATTGTTCAGAATGCTCGTTCAGATGGTTTCCTATTCCTTGAAATGCCTTCCTACTTCGCGGTTAAGCATCATTTATCTTCCTGATGTCACGATCCTCTTCAAGAACGAAGGACAAACCACACACACAAACACACAAGTGAGGGCCAAGACTTCACAAATAGGAACAATGAGACAAATATTATTACAATTAAAGACTTACTTTCATGGAACGTTTCAAATGAAAAGGGGGGAGCTTCCATGTGATCATGCAGGGTCTAAAACTTCGCCCATCTCCTGGCCCTTACATGCTTGTTTCTCCCGCTAAAATGTCGTCACGAGGAGGGTTTCACCAATCCACATGTTGATTGGAGGACAGACAGATCTAGTAGGCTATTGGTCTAGGGAAGCGGGACGAAGGCTGAAGGGGCGGGGCCAACGCGGACCAGCCCCGCTCCTCCCAGTAGCTCATCCCTCACCCCCACCCCCACGCGCCCCTTCCCCATCCCTGGCCCGAGACTTATAAGCCATGGTGGCTCACCGCACCCCTTAACTCCCCAAGTCTGGGACTCTCTCCTTTCCCCCTTCTCCTCACCTGGCGCAGTGGGGGTTCTCTAAACCCCTTGGTGCCATGAGCCCCCTCCCCAGCCAGGCCATGCACGATGACACACACCCCCTGCTGCAGCCTCCGGGGCCTCCCCGCCGCTCCCCTTAAAGCAATCCACGGGGGCGGGGGAGGCGGCGACGGTGGCAGCACTAACACCAACACAGCCCTAAGCGAGAGAGGTCCGGGAAAAGAGAGGAGGAAAATGGCTCCAAGCCGGGACCGCCTGCTGCATTTCGGGCTCAAGTCTACCGTGAGTGCTAGAGGGGCGTCAGGGGGAGAGGAGGCTGGGGGCCCGGAAGGAATGGTGTCCGGTACGGTAGGACAGCACACACAGTGCCCCGGGGTGATCCTTGAAGGGGCGGCTTGTGGCCGATCCCGACTTGGGGCATGCATTGGGGGTGGGGGCGGGGGGTGTTGGCTTCCCGCAGCTTGGGAGCCTTCCTCTTCCTCCTCCCAACGTGCACGCGCAGAAGCGCAAGCACTTCAGAACACCGCCCCCCAAATAGACAGGAACATAGATACACACACCCCATCTACCATCACACACGTACACTCTTCTCTCCTTTCCCTCTGACACTAAAGGGGCTTGCCCCGCCTTAGAGGGACTAGGGATGGGCGGAGGTGGGGGCTCGACCCGGGAGGAGGGGGTGGTCTCACTCGCGCCGCCGCCGCCGGCTCGCGCTCGCGCTCGAGCTCGCGCCTCTCCTCCCTCTCCCCCTCCTCCTTCCCCTTCGTTTCACCCCTCCCCCACCCTTGCTGGGGCCCCGGCTGCGCTGCCCAATGAACGGCTGCGTTGCTGGCAGGTGGGGAGTGTTTTTGTTTTGGGTTGAAGTTGAGGTAGGAGAGAGAGAGAGAGAAATAGAGAGAGAGAGAGAGAGAGAGAGACACAGACACAGACACAGACACACACACACACACACACACACACACACACACACACACACACACACACACACACACACACACACACACACACACACACACACACACACACACACACACACACACACGAGAAGAGAAAAGAAAAGCGAGAAGAGAAGAGGAGAGGAGAACCAGCGGCTCCTGCTGTGGGAGGTGGTGGAGGCCCTGCCGGAGTCGCCGCTGCTGCCGCCTTAGCTGCCGCGGCCTCCTCTTCCCGGGCTGGTGTCCGCTTCCCCTGCCCTCCCAGCACCGGGCCGTCCCGGCCCTCCCCGCGGGCCCCAGCCAGGTTCCCAGTCTGCACGCCGCAGCGCCGGGTCGCGGCCGCGCCCGCCGGCCCCATGAGGAGGGACATGAACGGGGTGACCAAGAGCAGGTTTGAGGTGTGAGCCTGGGGCTAGGGGGGTGGCGACAGAAGGAAAAGGGGAGGAGGATTTCCCTTGCCCATCCACCCCACCCTAGCCTGGCCCCGCCGGTCCGTCCATGCGTCCATCGATCCGGCTGCCAGGTTTCCTTACCCGCCCCGCTGCAGTCCTGCTGCCCCACACCCTCCTCCTCCTCCGGCCGGGCCGTGGACGCCGCCCGGCGGGGCCGTGGCCTCCTCCGCAGACAATGAGCCCTCGAAGGCGCCCTTCCCCCTCCGTCCATCCAATGCCTTAGGACGCCCTCATTTCTGAAGAGGACCCCTGCCCCTTCCCGCGTCCAAACTCCTTACAACTCTCCAGCAGTCCCGAGGGGCCACCGCCTCCCTCCCCCCTTTTTCTTTTTTCCTTTCCCACCCCCTTCTTGTAGAATGGACTCCAGATAAAGATCCTGGGTAAAGGGGTAGCTAGTCATGGAGGGGAGGAGACTTATTCGAGCCGGACAGTCCTGCCTTAAACTCGGGAGGCCAAAGTGGGAATCTGGGAGAACCCAGAGAGGACCTCTGGTTCTGTTTCTTGTTCGGGTTGGGGTTTTTTGTTTATATTTTTGATTGTTTGGTTTGGGTATTGTCAAACTTCCTCAACTCTTTTGTTTTGGTTGTAGTGCTGTTAGTCATTGTTTTTAGGGATCCCCTTAAGGTATATTGGGGGGAGTGAGAGGAGAGATTCGGGAGACTTATTCAGAAAATCCACCCCAGTCTAATTATTTGTTGGAAGCTGTGATTCTCATCCCCTCCCCCCCTCCCCCGTCCTTCCCCCACCCTCTCCTAGTTCCGAGATTATACATACTTCATAGAATGATATAAAATTAAAGGCTGGAAGAGGAAACGCGAAAGCAAAGTAGACGTCTTATGCGAGTTAGGAAACAAACTACTGTATTTTTTAATTGTGTCTAGGTGAATTACGGTAGCACTGCAATATAGGAAGGGGACAAGGATGATGACTTACACAAGAAGCAGAGAGTACATGTTACATGACCTTTTTTGGCAGATACTCAGGTTGACTTGGGATCACACACATCTCAGTGTACATAGCTAGGTGTTTTTCTTCATTTCTGTTTGAAGGATGACATTGGAAAGAGCTAATTGGAGAAGTAAAAGTTGCAGGAAGTTATAGACACCTCTGGGGAGAGGATCTTACCAAATGATCTTAAATGTTTGTCGATTGTTTTGATTTTATATGGTTTTGCCAGTTTGAATGGGGAATAAAATACATTGTTACAGCACTACAGAAAGAATTAAAGAGAAAGAAGTTTTTAGTCTCCTTAGTATGTTTCTTAAATTGATCAGAGGTTAAGAAAGGTATAGAAATGTGTTACAAGCTTCTTACTGAATTTGCTCTTCCTTTTATAGAGGCTAGGGTTCCTAAGTAAAAAGTAGACATAAAGAAATATGTTTGGTTTCAGATTAAGTACTAGTATACAATTCTAGACTGTAATGAAAATAGTATTGAATGGAAACTTTGATACTCAAAAGAATCTTGCAAGAAAAGGCCAAACGTACAGAGATCTAAATGGTGGTTACATAGATTTTAATATTTCTGGTTCGTTTTCTGTTTCTTGCTTAAGCTTACTTCCATTTTAGGTAGCACTTCTTTGGAGCTATGCTTTTAAATTATATTGCCCCTTTGCATTTTATTGTAGGTTTTAATTCATAATTTAGACTGTGATATATGCAAAAACAAGAACAACCAGACTACTGTTTGAAGGAAATGAAATGTCTTTATTCAAAAAGTCAAGTTAAATGTTTTTATAGATGTGTAGCTTGCAAGTAAAAATTTCTGGAAGTTACTTTGAGGTAGGAAAAAGATGAGGGAAAATAATTTGAAAAATTACTTTGTGTAATGTTTCTGAAAGTGATTTAAAATATTCTGAACCAGGGGACAAATGAAAGATTTAGGACCAGGACATATTTAGAGAATTTCTTCATCTAAAATGAGTTTGCCTTAAAATATTTGCTTTTCTTAACTGTGTTTCGTTAGGAAAAGTGTTAGTAAATTGTTGAATCGTATATAAAATAAGGTTTTTGCCAACATTAAAAGTGTATCTTTAATTTTTTTTTGCTTTTTTTTTTGGAGGGGGGAAGGGAGGGCAGTTGGGGGTAAGTGACTTGCTCAAGGTCACATGGGTAGTAAGTGTTAAGTGTCTGAGGTTGGATTTGAACTCAGATCCTCCTCACTCCAGGGCTGTGCTCTATTCATGGTGTCTCCTAGCCACCCCCAAAATGTATCTTTAGATGGTAAAGCACAACATTCTTATATTTGTGTACATCCCTATACAGAAGTTTTATATTTGATAAGATAAGGAGATGTGTAACACAGACAGATTCATACTTTAAGAAAGTCTATGATGAAAAAACACTTTAGTGTTTTGGACTTGTTAAAATTATTAAATTTCTTTGTGGTGAGAAGACTTTACATAGTTTGCTTTGGGAAGCAATTCTTTTCATGTCTTGCCCAGAAGTGAAAATGCTGAAAGTTTTTGTAAAATGTGGCATTAAATATGAATTCCTGTTAAATGTCAGGAAAAGGCAGGGCGGCTAGGTGGTGCAGTGAATAGAGCACTGGCCCTGGAGGAGGACCTGAGTTCAAATTCGGCCTCAGACACTTAACACTTAACTAGCCTTGGAACCTTGGGCAAGTCAATTAACCCCAGTTGCCCTGCTCTCCCCCCTCCAAAAAGTAAAAAAAAAAAAACGTTTGGTGATATTGTATGTAGACCAGCCAAAAGGGAGAGTATTATATAGTTGGCTTCAAAATGCTCGTGATGAGAAAATTAATATTGTTAACTTCCTATATAACAATCTCAGGGAAATCTAATGCTTGTAAAGGTAAGAATAAAGTAGTTAGGGGAGGCTAGGTGGCAGTGAACAGAGTACCAGCTCTGGAGTCAGGAGGACCTAGGTTCTAATCCAGCCTCAGACACTTATTACTTAGTAGCCATGTGACCTTGGGCAGGTCCCAACCCCAATACCCTTGTCTTCCCCCCTGCAAAAAGCAAAAAAAGAATAAAATAGTTAAAGCTAATCAAACAGATATAAAATGTAAACATGTGGCAGAAACTGTGGCATTGATGTCCATTAAAGATCTTGCTTGATACTCTTATCAATCAGTTTTAATAGGCAACATAGAGGTACATGGGTAAGCTGCAATATATTGCCAATGAAGGACTGTTGAGAAGAAATGTTTTAATGGTTATCATAGATGTACCACTTGAAAAGGCTGGTGATATATGGAGGTGAAGGGATGAAAAGCCTTCATTCTTCACTGACAGCCCTACATTGTTAAGAGGTTAGAAGGCCTTGGTAGAGATTTATGGAAAGTCATAGAAAACATGTCACAAAAATGAGAAGGTGTGGATGGATTGTCATCTGTACAATTGGAGGGAGCTCACAATCACATATTCCTTGAAGTAAGGAAGTGGTTACTGGGCAATTAATATCCAGTCAATTAAATTGCATGGAAATACATCTTTTCTAAAGTTTATCATCCTTTAAATTTTGTTTCATTTGCACTCTAAGGAGAACCAATTCATTCTTGTCCCTCAAGTTACAGGTACATTCCACCTAAATTGTTAGTAGAATATTATTTTAGAATACAATTGTATAAAAACAGTAGTATAAATTGACACTTGAGCAAATTATGTTACATTGGGGAGTTATAGTTATCATGCATTTTATATAATTGCAAAATAACTTTGACAACAGCAATGTTGTATAAAATATACTTGGTATTTAATACTAGTTTAGTACTCAAAAGAATTCTGTTGAGATCAGTGGGAAAGAGATACTGCTAATCCCATTTTACAATCTTTACATAGGTTTCTTAATTTTATGTCACTCAGATGCCTTGATATCTTTATTGTGAGGTTTTACCCTTGGAGAAAAAAATACCTTATTTAGATATGTAAAAAAAAATACACACCCTAAAAATTTTCACTTGGCTTATTTTATGAATTTATGTTTATGAAAACATGAAGAATTTTCCTTTACTGCTTCAGTTTTTTATCTATTGTAATATAGGAGAAAGAATTGATTTGGGGTTGGGTTCTATTCTGTCTCTCCAAGTTACTATGTACCTTGGAGATCATAGCCCTGTCAACTTCTTCCCTTGTAAGGTGAAGGTATAGGACTTGATCATATACAAGTTTCCTTCTAGCTCTAATACTCTGTGATTTAAAGATTTCTAAAATTCCTGCATGAAAATCGGTTCATTTGAAAATTAGGTTTCATTAGGAAGTTAGTAGTTGTCAGTTGGCCATTCCATTCTGTTTAAAAAACGACATGATGGGAGTTTAAAAAGCACTAGTAAGATTAATAATTTTGTCTCAAAGTATCTAGAGGTTTGAAAGTTCAAATGGTGGAGACACTTTTCTTTACTTGTGATTTAATGAGTTAAATTTGTATAAAACCCAAAGTAAAAGCTGAGGATATCTAGCCCAAGTGTTGAAGACATATTTTTTTTTTTAAATTGATGTTTGTTAATTATGACAAATCAGCTTCATTTTCCTTAAAATTTTTTTCTTTTTTTAGTATTTTGAACTTAATTTAAATATCAACCTTTTCCTGTGGCAGGAACAGAAAAAAATTTGTATATTAAACAATCTCTATTATGTACATTTTGTTCATTTTAACATTTATATGCAACTTAACAATAGTTCCAGCACTACATTGCTTGTCTATGTACTTATATGTCTCTTTCTAAACATCCTTCTGCTCTCTTCAGTGTATTTTTTTTTACTGTTTCATTAATATTCCTTTTTCTTCAGTGCATCAGATATTTGGCCTCAAAACTTCTTTGCCCCCCAGATGCCTTCCCTTATAACAAATAAGTGTAGTCAAGCAAAACAAATCGACACTTTGACCATATCTAAAAACCTTTGTCTCATTCTGTGCTTTTAGTTCATCACCTCCTTGCCAAGAGATAGTTATGATTCATGATTAGCTTTCTGCAGTTGTCATTGGTTATTCATTGATCAGAATTCTTAATTTTTCAGTTTTCCCTTATAATGTTGTAGTTATTGTATAAATTATTGCCTTGGTTCTCACCTCACATTTTATCAGTTCATAAAACTGATTTAAAAAGTGCTACTACAAATATTTTTGTGTATCTGATTCCCTTTCCCCTGTGCTTGATCTTCTTTGGGGTATAGGCCTAGCTGTGGTATTGCTGGGTCAAGTGATATGCAGTGTAGTGATGAAGTATAATTCCAAATTGCTTTCTAGAATACCCCTCTACCAAGAGTGCAGTCTTCTCATAGGGCCTTCAACAATTGTCATTTTCCATCTTTGCCAATCTAGTAGGTGACATGGAGCATTAGAGTTCTTTTAATTTCCATTTCTCTTCTATTAGTGAGTTAAGCTATTTATTCATATGATAACTTACCTTCTTTTGAGAGTTGTCTGTTCACATCCTTATCAAAGGATGTTTTATCAAAAACATTTATCTATTGGGGAATCAGTATCTCTTGTTCTTACATTTATCAATTCTCTACATATCTTGGACATCAGAACTTTATCAGGGAAATTTGTTGCAAAAAATTTTTCACCTCCTATTAACTATTTATTTTGCTTGTGTAAAACCTTTTCAGTTTATGTAATCAAAATTATTCATTTTATCTCCTGTAATCCTCTCTGTTCCTTGTTTGGTCAAGAACTTTTTACTAATCCATGCTAGTGAATGGTATCTCCTTTCCTGCTCTTCTACTTTGTGATATAGCTTTTTATATCCAGATTATGTTTCTATTTGGAGTTTATTGTGGTATAAGATGGAATATGTTGATCTAAACTTAAATTCTTCTGACTGCTTTATAATTTTCTAAGCAATTTTGTTTGAGTCCTATTACTGGGGTGACCTTGTGTTTATTGAGCATTATGCTGTGTGGAATTGATTCTTGATTTTGTATCCCTGATCTGTTCCATTAACCTTTTCTGTTCCCTAACTATTACCAAATTATTTTGATGTTACTGCTTTGCATTATAGTTTGGGACCTATTAATACTAGACTCTCTTATTTCCTACTTTTTTTCACTATTTCTCTTGGTATTCTTGATCTTTTGTTTCTGTAGATGAATTTTGTTACTTTTTTTCTAGTTCTGGCAGAAAAGTAGGAAGGAAACAAGTTATGTATTAAGCACCAATTATGTGCCAGGTACTGCACTAAGTGCATTACAGATATCTTATTGGATCCTCTCCACAACCCTGTGAGGTAGGTGCTATTATTATCCCTATTTTACCATTAAGGAAACTGAGGCAGAGAGGACAAGTAACATAGTAAATGCCTGAGGTCCGATTAGAGTTCAGGTCTATAAATTAACCCTTTGATATTATAGCAGCTTAGGTCTCACTTTTACTTTTATTATATTGTCATGGCCCAACCACAAATAATTTATATCTATTTAGTTCATTTAAATTTGTCTTTACAGGCATACCTTGTTTTGTTAACGCTTTACTTTATCACACTTCACAGATACTGTGTTTTTTATAGATTGAAGGTTTGTGGCAACCCTGCATTTCACAAATCATCATTTTTCTTTTTCTTTTTTTTAAAAGCAATTGGGGTTAAGTAACTTGCCCAAGGTTACACGGCCAGTTTCTTTTTTGTGTGTGGGTATTAAGTGTCTCAGACTGGAACAGATCCCAGGTCCTCCCAACTCTGGGGCTAGCGCTCTACTCACTATGCCACCTAGCCGCCCCTCATTGTCATTTTTCTAATAGCATGTACTCATATCATGTCTCTGTCACATTTTGGTGATTCAGTATTTCATACTTTTTCATTATTTTTATGTCTATTATGGTAATCTGTCATTAGTGGTCTTTGATGTTACTATTATAATTATTTTGGGACACCACAAAACTGCCAATTTAAGATGGTGAATTTATTTGATAAATGTTGTGTGTGTTCTGATTGCTGATTACCCATCTCTTTCTCTCTGGCCTCCCAGTTTGATGAGACACAGAAATATTGAAATTGGGTCGATTAATAACCCTACAGTGGCCTCAATGTGTTTTAAGTGAAAAGAAAAGTTAGTCCATGTGGTAAGCTTCATTGTCTTATTTTAAGAAATTGCCACAGCCATCCCAACCTTTAGGATTCACTACATGATCAGTCAGCAACAATCAACATTGGGGCAAGATCTTCCACTAGCGAAAAGATAAAGGTTCAGATGATAGTTAGAATTTTTTAGTTAAGGCATGTGCATTGTTTTTTAGACTTAATACTATTTTATATTTAATAGACTACAGTATAGTATAAACATAACATTTATATTTACTGGGAAACCAAAAAATTTGTGTGACCTACAGTATTCACTTTACTGTGGTGGTCTGTAACTGAACCTGCAGTGTCTCCGAGGTATGCCCATGTAATGTTTTGTAATTATATTCATGTTATTCTTGTGCGAAGTTTGGTAGATGGGCTTCCAGGTATTTCATACATTCTCAAATTGCTTTGAATGGATTTTATTTTTCTTTCTCTTTCTGCTAACTTTTGTTTATAACATATAAAAAGAATGATTTTGTGAATTTATTTTATAACTTGCTGTTATGTTGAAGTTATTCAATTAATTTTTAGTTGACAATGCTTCTCTTAAGTAAACTATCATATCATCTGTAAAAAATGATAATTTTGGGGGCAGCCAGGTAGCACAGCGAGTAAGAGCACCGGCTCCAATGTCGGGATGACGTGGGGATCAAATCTGAGCTCAGATACTCAGCACCACACCCAGAAATAACTGGCCGTGTAACCTTGAGCAAGTTACTTAACCCTGATTGCTTTAAAAAAAGAAAAGAAAATGATAATTTTTTTTTACTGATAATATTTTTTTAAAGCACTTAGCACAGTTTCTTGCACATAGTAAGTGCTTAGTAAATACATGTTTCCTTCCTCCTCGTTTGCCTTCCTCTTCGGTATACTTATTCCCTAAAATTTTTTATCTGGTCATTGCTATAACTAGCCTTTCTGTAATATGAAACAATAGAGGTAACATTCTTGTTATACCCCTAATCTTACTGGAAAGGAATTACAGATAATACTAGCTTTTTGTCTTATGAATCATTAGCTACTATTCTCTGTGTTAAGGATTGGTCCATTTATTCTTGTGTTTTTTTGTCAGATCATTGTATAGAGCAGCAGCAGTATTGTAATGATGATCAGCTGTAAAAGATTTAACTATCTTGAGCAATACAGTGATGCAAGACGGTTTCAGGGGACACTTGATGAAAAATGCTGTCCACCTCCGGAGAAAGAATAAGTGCAAACTGAAGTATAATTTTCTCACTTTGTTTTCTTGCTTTTTTTGACATGGCTAATAAGGAAATCAGTTTTTGTGATTTGACTAGTATAACTGATATATTGTATACCTGCTCAGTGGGAGGGGGAGGGGCAGTAAGGAGGGAGAGAATTTGGAACTCCTTCTCCAGATAATTTTTACAAATGAGGAAACTGAGGCAAACAGGATTAAGTGACTTGCCCAGGGTTACACAGCCAGTATGTGTCTGAGGCAAGATTTGAACTCAGAAAGATGAGTCTTTGGACTCCAGGCCTGGCTCTCACTCTGTCCACTGTGACATCTAGATCTCCCTACATCTATTTATATAATCATGTAATTAATTGTTTCTGTTATTAATATGATTATAATTTTCCTGATATTGAAACAACCTCACATTCCTACTATAAATCCACTTGGTCATGGGATTTAATCTGTTAAATATCTTTTTGCTAATAATAACTCCTTTCTCTATTTTTTGCAAAAAATGTATATAAAATTGGAATTTGTTCCTTGAATATTATTTTAATAGGATTCACTTGTAAATCCATTTGGTCCTAAGAGTTCATTTATGGTTTGTGTAAATTTCTTTTTCTGATATTTGGTCATTTAAATTTCCTTTCTTTTGTTTATCTAGATATTTTATATATTTATGACTATTCATACATTTCATTCATTGGTATTTTTGCATATAATTGGAAAAAAGATTTCTAATTCTGTTTTTTTTTTTGTTTTTGCTTTTTGGAGGGCAGTTGGGGTTAAGTGACTTGCCCAAGGTCACACAGCTAGTTTTTCTGTTAAGTGTCTGAGGCTGGATTTGAACTCAGGTCCTCCTGACTCCTAGGTGAGTGCTCTACTCACTTTGCCACCTAGCTGCCCCTAAATGACTTTGAGTTGAATCTTTTTTTTTTTTGGTTGTTTTTTGGAGGGCAGTTGGGGTTAAGTGACTTGCCCAAGGTCACACGGCTATTTTTGTGTGTGTGTGTGTGTGTGTGTGTGTGTGTGTGTGTGTGTGTGTTAAGTGTCTGAGGCCAGATCCAAACCCAGGTCCTCCTGACTCCTGGGCCAGTGCTCTGCGCCACCTAGCCTCCCCCTCTAATCCTGTTTTAAAAAAATTTCTTATGAATTCTTTCTCTTTTTAAAGTGTTTATATTGGCAATCTGATTTCCAATTTTTTTAACCAAATTAGATAATGTTAAAAAGCTAATAAAATGGATTATGGTTGTGGTTTGTCCTTCATTTTTTTTAAATTTTAATTAATTAGTTTACAACATTTCAATTCTACAAGCTTTTGAGTTAAAAATTTTCTCCCTCTCCTCCTTCCCCCACCATGGCAGCATGCAATACGATATAGGTTCTACAGATACCTTAACTTAAACATTAGTCAAGTTGTAAAGAAGGATTATAACCAGTGGAATGAACAATGAGAAAGAAGGCTCAAAACAAAACAATAAAAGAGACAGCAAGTAGTTTGCTTCAATCTGCATTCAGACTCCATAATTCTTTCTCTGGATTTGGATAGCCTTTTTCATCATGAGTCTTTTGGAGTTATCTTATACAGTCTATCAAAATCAGTCATTACAGATATGATGTGTCTATAATTGTGTATAGTATTTTCCTGATTCTGCTCCTCTCACTCAGGATCAGTTTATATAAGTCTCTCCAGGTTATTATAAAATTGTCCTTCATTCTTGAAGAGGACTACAACATCAGGGAGATGATGATATGTCTTGCAGTTGATTTTGATTTGAGGGCTCTGCAAAGTCACCAGCTTCACTTTCTCCTCCAGAGCCATTTGGGTCCAATGGCCAGGTATTCATCAGGACATCTGGAGATGACCCAGGATGAAATGGGAGACCTTGGCTCTTTTAAGCTAAGGTCTTTTCAAGTTCCTGTTTTGAGTGAGGCAATACCCATTCAGTGAATTGGTGTCTTTAAGAAGTGAGTCAAGGATGGCTCCCCCCCCCAAAAAAAAAAAAATCAAACTGGTAGGGAAAGACCCTCAGGGTTGCTGGTCAAAAGAGAAAGTTACTATTATTTACTTTCACTCTGAGTCAGGAGGGCCAAAAATATAACCTTCATGTGGTGCTTGGGCAGGGACCTGTTGTCCAATCCATGAGATCCAGAGTGAAGTGGGTTTAAGGCCTAGTCTTGAGAAAAAAAATCTAGCCAGTAAACCCCAAGTTAACTAGTTAAATTTTATTTATCAATTCAGTGAGTTTTTGTCTTTAATTTTGTATATTTTTTTCAGAATTTCTCTTTTTGTGTTTAGAATATTAAAATTTGTTGCTTTCCCAGTTTTTAAATTGCATGCCAATTCATTAATCTGTTCTTTCTTTTGTTGATGAAAATATTTAAAGATATTTCCCTCAGGACTGTTCATTGCATCCTGGAGCTTTTGGCATATTATCTCATTGTTGCCATTTTATTTGATGAAATTACTGATTGATTTGTTCTTTGATCCACAGTTTCTTAAGAAATTAAATTAATGAGCCTCATTTAAAATTGAACTCTTTCTTCAGAGGCCATATTAATTGCAATTTTTATCATCTTGTCAGCAAAGGATATATTTCACATTTTGACTTTTTTGCATTTGTTTATGGGTTTTTTAATGCTCTAATGCATGGTCTTTACAGTGGCCTTTACATTTTTGTAAAGATGTTGTGCAAAGTTGAGAAATATGTATACTCCTTTTTATTCCCATTCATTCATTTGCAAAGATGTATGATTTCTAGCTTTTTTATGTAGATCCTTAACTTCTTCTTTGTTTACCTTTCTGTTAGTATTACTGAGTTCTGAAACTGACACACTGAAGTTCTTCAGCTATTATATGTATATATATATATATATATATATATATATATATATATATATTTTTTTTTTTTTTGCAGGGGGGGAGGCAGTGCAATTGGGGTTAAGTGACTTGCCCAAAGTCACATGGCTAGTAAGTCTGAGGCCACATTTGAACTCAGAGCTTCCTCACTCCAGGGCTGACTCCAGGTGCCCTATTCACTGTGCCACCTAGCTGCCCCTGGTATTATAGTTTTTCAGTTTCTGTAATTTAATTAACTTTTCCTCTAAGTGCTTTGATGCCATGATATTCAGTGCATAAGTGTTAAATATTAATAATTACTTCATTATTTATAATGCCTTTAAGTTTCTTATAGCCTTCCTGCTTATTTCTTCTAACCATGTTTTTTTTTTTTCTTTTTGGAAGGCAATTGGGGTTAAGTAACTTGCCCAAGGTCACATGGCTAGGCTTTTTGGTTTTTTTTTTGTTTGTGAGTCTGAGGCCAGATCTGAACTCACCTGACTCCAGGGCCAGCACTCTACTCACTGCGCCACCTAGCATCCCCCTCTAACCATGTTTTTACTATTGCCTTGTTTGAGCTTTTTGATTGCCACCTTGGGAGTTAATGTCTCCTTAGTACCTCTGGGTTCAAAAAAGTTCTATTTGACATTCAGAGCTCTTTAAAACCAAGCACTCTCCTTCCTACCTTTCTAGTCTTCTTACTTCTTACCATATACTGTTTGATCCAGGGACATTGATCTCTTAACTGTTCTACAAACAAAACTCCATCTTTTCTCTGTCTTCCATGCCTACTTAGCCTACTGACTTCCCTGGCTTCCATTAAGTACCAGCTAAAGTCCTATTTTATGCAGGAAGCCTTTTTTTGACCACTCTTAATTCTAGTACCTTCCCTCTGTTAATTATTTCCTGTTTATCCTATATAAAACTTGTGCATATATATTTGTTTGCATTGTTGTCTCCCCTATTAATTAGATTGTGAGTTCCTTGACTGGAAGGGACTATCTTTTTTCTGTTTTGTATATCTAGCTATAGTACTTTCAACATACATAGGCGCTTAAATGTTTATTGATTGAATAATATACTAGGTGTCCATTTTCCTCTTCTAGGATTATGCTAAGTTTTGCAGGGTAAGTTATTCTTGATTGTAAGATCTTTTGCCTTTTGGAATATAAAATTTTTAGACTTTCTCTCCTTTATATTCATCATTTTATATGATTTTGTGGTCTTGGTATTGCAGTGCTTTTTTTTTTCCTTTACTTTTGAAAACTCTGGATTTTGGCTATGATGATCCTGGATGTTTACAGTTTAGGGTTCCTTTCAGGAGATCCTTTCGATTTTCTGCACTAGGTGGCACAGTGGATAGAGAACCTGGCTTGTAGTCAGACATCTTTCTGAGTTCAAATTTAGCTTCAGACACTTACTAGCTGTGTGACTCTGGGCAAGTCACTTAACCCTGTTTGCTTCAGTTCTTTATCTGTAAAATGAACTGGAGAAGGAAATGGCCAAGAAAACTCCAAACGGGGCCATGACTGAAAAGACTGAACAATAGCCACTTCTGGTTCTCATAGATCTGAGCAATTTCTTTTATGATTTCTTCAAATATGATGCCTAGATTTTTTGTTTGGTTGTATTTTTCAGTGAGTCTGATTTTAAAATTCTGTACTAATTTTGTAGCACAGTTTTTTTTGCTAGATTTCTTAGATTTTTTATTTTTTGAGTCTTTTGCCTTTCTCATTTCTTGCCTTACAGAGTCCTTATGTTCTGATTTTTCTTTCTTTTTTTTTTTTTAAAGCAATCGGGGTTAAGTAACTTGCTCAAGGTTACACGGCTAGTTATTTCTGGGTGTGGTCCTGAGTATCTGAGCCCGTATTTGATCCAGGTCATCCCGACACTGGAGCCAGTGCTCTTACTCGCTGAGCCACCTGGCCACCCCTTGTTCTGATTTTTCCATTCTTTTTTTCAGGGAGTCCACTATTAATGTAAGATTTTTAGCTTTCTGTTCTAAGGTATTTATCCTCTTTCCATATTTCTATGGAACAGAAAACTCTTCTATCTTGAGCTCTTATCTCAATTCTAATTTCACTTTTTAGTTCTAGATTCTACATGGATGGTCCTGTAGTACTTGTGACTGAGGAATTTTTTTTTTCCTTTAAGGCTTTTTTGTGTTCTGGACATAATCTTTTTGTTTGCAATTACTTCTTGGGATTTGTATAACCCATAGTAATTTTTCATTTTATTTAGTGGTGTTCTCTTCTGTTTACTAATATTTCCACCCATAGTTCTTGAATTGGGACTTTGGTTCTGTCCCTTCCAGTTCTCTTCCATGTGTGGAGTAGGCCATGTTAGGTACTGTCTCTTCCTCTCCCTTCTGTGGGCTGAATGTTGCTTTCATTCTGGATGAGTTGTCTGGTACTAGCATCTTCCCTCTCCCTTAGTCCTCAACTTTATTTCTTCATCTACTGGTGCTCCAATTTGAGTGCTGTCCTTGGCCAGTGAGGCTAGCACAGGGGTGGGGAACCTGTGACCCCAAGGTCATATGTGGCCTTCTAGGTCCTCAAGTGCAGTCGTTAATGAGCCCTTAGTAAATGTTTATTAATTGATCTGTTTCTTTCTCCTTCTTACATTGTTTCCAAATAAGAATTAGTTAGATTTTAGGCCTCCTTTGAGGTTGTGCTCCCCTTCCCCTGGTGCTAAAGTTAAGTTGTCTCTGTCTTCTGCTGTGGCTCCTTTTGCTCTCTGAGGAGTAATCAGGGCCTGTCTCCTTTTGTAGTGGACCTATGGTCTCTGACTCTGTCTCCCATTTCAGTTCTCATCAAACAGGGCCAGGATCTGGTTTCAGTCCATGTTTATTTGATGTGCTGGCTTCTCCATTGCATCCTCTTTCCCAGCTTTCACAGGCTTCTGGCTATCTTCGTGCAGTTCTGGACTGCATATAGGAGCTTAGTTTCTCTTTGGTTTTCTTTATCAGTGCATTATCTGTTACCTTTTCAGTTGTGTACTGGGTTGTAAGAGTGAGAGAACTGGGCTCCTACAGCCTTTCATGTCACCATCTTAACTGGAGATAGTGGTAAACTTCATTTCCCAGTTTTTTAAAAGTAGATTTTTAATTGATTTTTTTTATATCACCCATATTTCTTGTTGTATTACACCTCTTGCCAGAGAACCATCCTTCATAGCAAAGAAATTTTTTTTAAAAAACAGGAAATAGGGCAGCTAAGTGGCACAGTGAATACAGCACCAGCTCTGGAGTTAGGAGGAGCTGAGTTCAATTTGTCCTCAGACACCTGACACTCAATAGCTGTGTGACCTTGGGCAAGTCACTTAACCCCAATTACCTTGTCTTCCCCCCTCCAAAAAAAAATTCTGTATAACTAATGTTTACTTTGAGTGAATGCAACATTCCATACCCAAGGACCCCTATTTCTGAAGAGGAGTGAGGGAGAGGTGTGCTTCTATTAATCTTAATTTAGAGCCAAGCTGAGTCATCACAGTTTCATATTTAGTTTTTATTGTTTTATGGTGGTTTTCATTTATATTACAACAGTCCTTGTGTATTTTTTTTACTCTGTTTACTTAACTTTGCATCAATCCACATTTTTCCAAGTTTCTATGTATTTATCATGCTTGTAGTTTCTTACAGCATAATAATATTCTGTTATATTCATATGCCATGATTTGTTTTTTATTCCCAAATTGATGGACCTCTAATTTGTTTCCAGTTCTTTGCTTTTACAAAAAGTGCTGTTATAAATATTTTGGTATGTGATTCTTTTTGTTAATGACTTCCTTTGGGGTATATACTTTTCAGTGCAATCACTGAGTTAAAGGGTATGAACGTTTTGTTTTTTTAAAAATTAAATGTCTTTATAGATATCTTTTATTTCCATTGACTAAATTTCCCTCTATATCTCTTCCCCTTCTCAGTGAACCATATCTTATAACAATTTTTTTAAAAGAGGAAGAGAATAAAATTCAGCAAATATTTAGCAAATATTCAGCAATATTTAGTTTTTTTACACATATTTTCTTGGTTCTGCATACTCACTTTCTTTAAGTTCATGTATTTCTTTCCTTGCTTCTTTGTATTCATCATTTGTTAGAGCATAGTAATATTTCCATTTCATTCACATAGCACAATTTGTTTAGCCATTCTCCAATCAATGTGCATCTATCTGATTTCCAGTTCTTTGCCACCACAGAAAGTGTTACTATGAATAATTTGGCACATATGCAGCTTTTTTTTCCCAGTGACAACCTTAGGAAACATGTCAGGCAGTAGAATCTACTATGGGTCAAAGGATATTAATACTTTAATCATTTTCTTTACATAATTTCCAAATCATTTCCTTAATGGTTGATCTAATTCACAGCCCACTAATAATGTATTAGTTTGTCTTGTCTTTCTGCAACTCTCCCAACATTGGCTGTTCCAGTTTTTTGTCATCTTTACTAATTTTGTGAGTGTGAGGGTTGTTTTGATTTGTATTTCATTTAGTGATTTGTAGTATTTTTCCATGGATGTCAATAGTTTTCTATTTTTTTTGAGAACTCTATATCCTTTGATCATTTATGGCTTTTATCCATGTTTTTGTCAGTTTTGTCAGATAATTTGCACATCAGACCCTTAGTAGAGATGGAATACAAAGATTTTTTCCCCGCACTTGACTATTTCCTTCCTAACCAAGTTGCATTAATTTTGTTTATGAAAAAGTTTTCTGTTTGAAGTTATCTACTTTATATTTTGTAATTGCCTCTATCTCTTGTTTAGCTAAGAATTCACACCTGGGCCATAATTGTCAAAGATATATAATCTGCTTCTCTTTCAATTCCTTTATGGCATGATATTTAATGAATTAATTAAACCATTTTGATTTGTTTTGAGATTTGGTGTAAGTCCTAACCTGATTTCTTCTTGAGTGCTTTATAGGTTCTTCAAGAGATTTTGTCACATAAGAGTTTTTCCCTTGGTATTTTGTTTGTGGTGTACTTTATACTGTATATTCTGACATTATTTTGGATTTTCCCATCGTCTAATTCGTTCCATTGATAGATTTTTCTATATTTTTTTTTACCAGGACCAAGTAGTTTTTTTTTAATGCTTTATTAACTTCTGATTTACATCATTCGTTTCCACCAGATTTTGAGTTACAAATTTTCTCCCCATTTTTCCCCCACCCATCCCCCCAAAACAGCAGTCCCACAGGATATCCCCACCTCCAATCTGCTCTCTCCCATATTTTCTCACATACCCGTTTCAAAGGACCAAGTAGTTTTGATGATTGGATTTTATAATATAGTTTTAGATCTGGAAGTGCTATTCCTTGTTCATTCCTATCCCCTTTTTGTTATTTTCTTTTACTATCTAGATCTTTTTTTTTTTAACCTCCAAATGAATTTGTCTGCTTTTGTAAAGTATGTGTTTAGAAGTTTGATTACTCGAATCTGTTAATTAATTACTAAATTACAGGTGATTGAATCTGTAATTATGGTAGTATTGTAATTTTTATTATATTAGCATGACCCAGTCTTTAGCATTGAAGATTCCTCATGCTATTTCATTTGTTTATTTCTGGAGGGAAATACTTTTTAATTGAATCTGCACAAATATTCATTGTCCTTTGGTAGGCTGATGCTCAGACATTTTATATATTCCATAGTTATTTTTGAATGACACTTATCTTTCTGTTATTGCTCACTGGATTTTGTTAATATTTGTTAAAAGCTGTTGATTTTTATGGATTAATTATATTTTGTAGTCTGCAATTTTACTGAAACTATTGTCTCATTTAGTTTCTTCTTGATTCGCTAGGATTTTCTAAACAAACCATTGTCTCAGCAGTAAATAGGGAGAGAGATATTTTTGCCTTGGTGAAATGCCTTCTAGCATTTCAAGAACTATATGAATAATAGCAGGGAAAGGCAAAAAGGAGACTAAATTCTCCCTAAATCCTAGGAAATCAGTTAAAGAAACTGAATGACACAGTAGCTTCAGTAGAGTTGCAGGGGAAAAGGACATCTTTGCTTTACTTTTTTTTAATTGGAAAAGCATCTACTGTTTATCCTTTGCATGTTTTCTTTGTTCTTACTTTTTTATGTTATTTTAAAAATAATCTCGCTGTGCCTAAACATTGAACTATTTTTGCATCCCTGGCATAAATTTGACTTGAACAAAATGATTTTGTTTTAGATAAGTCAATGTAATCTTGACCAGGATATTAAAATTTTTTTTTGAATTAGTATTCGTTAATTATATTTGTCCATTGTTACTTTTCTTTGATTTATCCTTTACTGGTTTGGATATTAGGACTATGTCTCATAAAGAGTTTGGTAGAGTTTATTCCAGTTTTTGAGACGTGTAAAGGAGAGGTGTTTACACTTGGTTTATTGTGAAGTCAAATGAATTATTAAATTCTACCTGCATTTTGTACTTTAATTGCTTTTCAATCAGTCAGTTTTTGATGAGTCATACACTGTGCTAAGTGCTGAGGGACAAAAATATGAAAATAGAAAGGCAGTCCTTACCCTCAAGAAACTCATTATCTCATGGGGAAAGACTACACAGTAAAGGAAGTCTAAAAGAAGGGAGAGAGGGGAGAATGGAAGATGAGAGGAGTGAATGGTAGGGAAATCAGAGAAGTTTCAAAGTAATGCCAATAAGAAATGAGATCTCAGCTGAGCTGAGCTCCCTCCTTGAATGGAGGGTTTAGAAAGGGGCAGAAGGAGATGAAAAGGTGGAGTACTCAGGCTGATGGGATCTTGCAGAACGATGAGCTTTTTCCAGTAATAAGCTATCTGGGGCTAATGAAGAAGTCAGAGAAATTCCAAAGTAGCAGGTGAGAAATGAGGTGTTTTGAGCTGAGCTCCCTCCATGAGAAGGTTATGGAGCTGGCCCCGCCCTTGCTTGTGAGGGACCAAGGGTGATGAGGAGGTGTGGAATACCAGGGTTGATGAGATATTTCTGGATGAGTTTTTCAGAATAATGAGCTTTCTAGGGTGATGTTCACATTGTGTTCTTTAAAAGTTTAATGGAATTCAACTGTAAATCCATTTGGAGAAGGAGATTTTTTTCCCCCTTTGTTATTTCCTAAAAATCTAGTTCTGCTTCCCTTTCTGAGATTGAATTATTTACGGTTTGTATTTGATTTTCCTTTTGAGCATTTTATATTTCTGAAGGAAATTCTTTTCTATTGTCAATCATGTGAGCAGCTTCATTTTCATATTAAAGGAAGAAAGCAAGCATTTGCTAAGCACCTCTTATGTGCCAGTTACTATGCTAAGTACTTTACAGATATTTCATCTGATCCTCAGCACAGCTCTGGGAGGTAGATACTCATATTATTCCCCTTTTACAGAAGAGGAAACTGAGGCAGACAGGTTAAGTGACTTGTCAAGCATCATACAGCTTCTAGAGACCTCAGAATAAAAAGAATTAAACAGCCTCTAGTCTTTTGTAGTAAGTAAAGTGAAAGTAAGTTTTAAAAACGGTTATTATTTTTTAAGAAAAAATTTTCTTATCGATGCTTTTTTTGACATTGAAGTAACTCCTGAATAAACACTCCTTTCCTCCATCCTCTTTTCTTCCAGTTGAATCCACTATTATAAGAAAAATAAATGCAACTTATTCTCCCCTTGTTATTCATCTGTCCATCCAGGAGATAATGTTTCATCTTTTCTAGTACCAAGACGAGTTATTACAATTAATCTAATTTAAGCTACTTTTAAATTTAAAAAAAAATTACATATTATAGCCATGCTTTATTTTCTGCTTACTTGACACTTGTAATCGTAATGTCATTTAAAGATTCCCCTGTATTGGCTTGGTTTTTGGTTTGATTGTGTTAAAACCCAGAGCTTGTTAATCCCACCTGTGGGATGGACTTGTTAACTTGAAAAGAGAGTGCGGAACTGGGAGGAACTAGATTTAGAGAGACACAAGAGAAGAAGAACTTTTTGGAAGCAGCACCCGCGTGGAGGCAGAGAGAGACTGAGAGGATTGCTGAGGGCCACTTTGAATCGCCCTGGACTTTTGAGACCTTCCCCGGAGCTGCCAAGGACTGAGGAGACATGGCTGTTTTGCTGGTACTTTGTCTGTCTGTTTTGATGTTGTTTTGCCAGATTTGTCCATTGGTGAAAGACAGTCCTGTTGTTAAAGAAGTCCTGGAACCTGGCTGTTGGTTAAGAGCTACTGAGACTGTCCTGCAGACAGAGAGTGAAAACTGTCCACTGGTGAAGGACAGTGCTGTTGTTGCAGGAGTCTGGGAACCTTTCTGTTGGTTCAGAAGCCCTGAAGAAGGATTTTCTTGTTGTATGTTTACAGAAATCCTGGGAGAGGGTTTTGCTAATGTTTTCAGGGGTCCTAGGACTGTTCTGCAGACAGGATGAATTAAAGAAGAGACTGGCAATGTATCTTGTGGCCTTGCTAAGCTTTGTCTCCCCAGGAACAAAGATTGCTGAGAACTTGCCTCATGTCAAGATGAAGAAAAGACCTCCATTTGGGTATTAAGTGCTGTGCTTAAACTTGTAACTCTGGGGTAGATTCAATTGTGATCCAAGGGTGGGGAACTTTTGACCTTTTTGTGTTCTATGATTGAACAAATGAATGTAGTTTACTTATGATTGGAAACTAATCTCCATTTGAGAAGAGGGGCTTTGTGATGGACTAAATGAAGGTACAGCCTAGGGGTGGAGTAGTATTTAGAACAGGGACTTTGTAATTGATTGAATGAATGTAAGGTCCTGGGGTGGGGTAGTACTTGGAGATTATTTAATCACTTAGTAAATGCTGTATTTTGAATGATATCATATTTTGATCTTCTCTGTTCTTAATTTGTCACTGAATAAAATGGAGAGCACCTATGCTGGTATTCTGAACCTTGGGAAGTTGCCTTTCCTTGGCATTACATTACAACACTGTATCAGTTCATAAAGTTTTCCCATGTTTTTCTGAATTCCTTATATCTTTCATTTCTCATTGTACAAAAATATTTTATTACGTTCTTATATGCAGTTTGTTCCCCAGTTGATAGACATCTCTTTTTGGGGTATTTTTTTTTTTTTTTTGCCCTTCTTCTGTCTTTGACTTTCTGGCTTAATACTTATATTATTGCCCCAGTGGCTTTTTATAACTTGAAGAAATAAGAGGTAATTACTGTATCTTCCTGTATTTAAACTGTTACAATGAAATAGGACAGACTATCTTAAAGTCAAGATTTTGAGGCATAAAGTTATTATCAACTTGACACACTTACAACTTGAATTTCACACTATAATTTCAAGTATTCATAAGGGTTGTATATACTTTATATTTGAGTATGAAGTCAGATCAGATATTAGATATCTCTAGTATCTTATCATAATTATTTTTCACATTGCATTGCCATAAATACTTATTTTGTTGCTGTTGTTGTTTTTGGAGGGCAGTTAGGGTTAAGTGACTTGCCCAAAATCACAGGGCTAGTTTCCCTGTTAAGTGTCTGAGGTCACATCCGAACCCAGGTCTTCCTGACGGCAGGGCCGGTGGGTGCTGTATTCACTGTGCCACCAAGCCACCCCCATAAGTACTTATGAAAGATCTTCTTGATATTTGATATTAATATGTTGAACATTTTTGTTTTACAAAGTCAGTATTTTGATTTTCATCATTCTTACCTTTGTTATACGTACTTTTTATTTTTTAGTTCTGTCTGACTTGAATAATTTGTTGAAATTTTGCTACAAGTCCTTCCTTTTTCTCCCTTGGAGGTTTTTCTGTTTGTGTCCTGTTTTTTGTGCTAAGCTATGAGGGGTCAGTGACTCTTTTCTAAGTTTATAGATCACGAATTCCCAGTGGATGACTACTGTTGGACAGATTAGAAAGAGAACACAATTTTTAGGGCATGTATAATAGGGCAATAGAGCATGGGCCCTGGAGGCAGGAGGACCTGACTTCAAATCAGGCCTCAGACATCTTGACACACTTACTGTATGACCTTGGTCAAGTCACTTAACCTCAATTGCTTTGCCTTCCCCCCTTCAAAACATAAAATTTGTATTTTGTCTTTGGAAGGCAATTATTAAGTATTCAAGACTAAAATATTCTATGCCACCAGGGGGGAAAAAACCTTTAAAAATATGCCTAACTGCTCTTGTTTAACTGATTATAAGTGATTTGTTGTTTAGTCATGTCCAGCTCTTTGTGACCCCATTTAGGGTTTTCTTGGAAAAGATACTGGGGTGGTTTGCCATTTCATTCTCCACCTCATTTTACTGATAAGGAAATTGAAGCAAACAGGGCTGAGTGACTTGTCCAGGGTCACATAGCTAGTAAGCATCTGACACCAGATTTGAAGTCAGGAAGATGGTTGTATCAGTTAACAATTTCATCAACAGTGCTTTAGTGTCTCGATTTTCCCACATCTGCAACATTTATCATTTTCCATTTCTGTCATATTAGCTAATCTGATAGGTGTGAGGTGGTATCTCAGAATTATTTTAATTTGCATTTTTCTAATCAATAGTGATTTAGACCATTTATTCATATGACTATAGATAATCTGCAGATTTCTTCATCTGCAAGCTACCTGATCATATTCTTTTACCATATCAATTGGAGAATGACTTGTGGTTTATAAATTTGACTCAATATTTGCTGTAAAATCTCCCCCCCACCAGCATTATACTTTCCTACTAATCTTGTCTGCATTGATTTTTAAATTTTAAATTAATTTAAATTTTAAAAAACTTTTAAATTTTATATATTCAAAATTGTCCATTTTACATCTTGTAATTCTCTCATCTCTTGTTGGTTCATAAATTCTTCCCTTAATCATACGTCTGCCAGGTAAACTGTTCCATGCTTCCCTAATTTGCCTGTAGTGTCACTCTTTATGTCTGTATCTTGTACTCATTTTGAACTTATCTTGCTGTAAGGTGTGGGATCTTGGTCTATGCCTAGTTTCTGACAAACTGGTTTCTAGTTTTCCTAGAAGTTTTTGTTAAATAATGAGTTCTTGTCCCAAAAGCTTGGATCTTTGGGTTTATCAAACAATAGATGACTGTGGCTAGACAGTATAGTTCATGAAATCACAAATAAAAACTTCTTAAATCTATTAGAAGCAAGAGGACAAGATGAAAATAGAATCCACTGATCTTTAAAAGTCCAAGGAGTGGTATAGCCAAAATCCAGACCTTTCCATATCAAAGAAAAAAAGTACTTTAACCAGACAAAAAAGTAATTGAAGTAGTAAGGAACTACTAAGGAATAATAATCACATGTCCTTGTAGCTTCCTCTTTAAATGACATGTCTTGGAATAAAATATTCCCAAAGGCAAAAAATACAGGCTTGCAACCAAAAATAATTTACCTTGTAAAGTTTAGTATAATCCTACCGAGAGGGGGTAAAATATGAACTCTCACTTAGAGGACTTTAAAGCATTTCTGATAAAAAGACTAGAGCTAAGTAGAATTTTGAAAAGCAAACAGAAGACTCCAGAGAAACTAGAAAGGCTACAAGATATCACCTGATTCCAGGGCCAGTGCTCTATTCACTGTGCCACCTAGCTGCCCCTACAACATTTCTGAGGAATGATATGACTTGATTTGGATGTAATAAGGACACATAAAGTTGTCCATAATACAAGACTGCTGACCAACTGAAGTACTAATAATGGCTGAAGCAAGGTTACTAAAATTCATTGGGAGATGTGCTAAGCAGTCAAGGATACTTAGAAATGTATGCCTAGACAAATGAATCCCATCACATTGGTTTTGAAGAAAAGTGTAGTGAAGAAACCATTCATGATTGGGGGCCAGTACAGGGTAGAAGGTGGGAAGGGATCATCCATCCATATAACTTGGCACAGAGCTGACCTCCTTCCATGATCTTAAAGAAGGAATCTATCTGGCTCAAATAAAATGAAGAGAAACTACATGGGTAATTCTGCTGCGGTATCTTTTAATTCAGGAGTTTAGGCAGAATTTTTAAAACTCTGGAACCAGTGAAGTAAATTTCTGAACTTGAAGAGTATTTATAAGTTATTGCTAGCTAATGAGATTAACCTGATGGGAGATTGAATTACTATTTTTAAAAAAATTATTTACTTTTAGGTTGTCTTTCTTTTTCTTTTTTTTTTTTTAAGCAATTGGGGTTAAGTAACTTGTTCAAGGTTACACGTCCAGTTATTTTGTGTGGGTGTTAAGTATCTGAGGCTGGAACTGATCCTGCTTTTAGTTTTCAACATTCACTTCCACAGCTTTTCAAGTTCCAAATTTTCTCCTTCCTTGGTGGCATGCAATCTGGCATAGGTTCTACATATAGCTTCACATTAAATGTTAGTCAAGTTGTAAAGTGGAATTATAACCAATGGAATGAACGAAGGAGAAACAAAACAAAACAAAAATAAAAAGAGAGAGAGCAAATAGTTTTTTCAGTCTGTATTCAGACTCCATAATTATTTTTCTGGATGTGGATAGCCTTTTCCATCATAAGTCCTTGGAAGTTATCTTATAACCAACCTTGTATTACTGAGAGGAGTCCAGTCTATCAAAGTTATTCATCACAGATACAATGTATCTGTAATTGTGTACAATGTTCTCCAGGTTCTGCTACCCTCCCTAAGACTCTCCATGTTATTATGAAGTCTGTCTACCCATTTCTTTCACAATAGTATTCCATTACATTCATATACCACACGTTTAGCCATTCCCCAATTGAAATCCCCCTGATTTCCAATTCTTAGCCACCACAAAAAGAGCTGCTTTAAATATTTTTGTACATATGGGTGCTTTTCCCATTTGTATGATCTTTTTGGGATACAGCCCTAGAAGTGGCATTACTGGGTCAAAGGGTATGCACATTTTCATAGTCCTTTGGGCATAGTGATTGAATTACTTTTGTCATCCCATCCAACTATAGCTTTTTTCACCTTGAAGTGAATTTCCAGTAATTGTTATTTCCAAACTAGAACCTGAAGGAAGTTGTGCCAACTTTTGTTTAGGAGAATGGTTGGGATTGAGAAATATTCTGTTGTCTGTTTTCCTGTGAGTTACCTTGCTATTGTCTTAACTACATATGTTACAGAAAGAAGGAACTGTGATGTAAAAATGAAAGGCATCAATGAAAAAATATGCCAAAATGATTTCCCCACTTTTCTTACCTTACCTTGTATCTTTATTTTCTCTTAAATTATTTGCCAGGGCACATTCACCTCTGGTTACTGTTACTGTTGGTAGAGGGCAGACAACTAAATTTAATGAATCTTTTTTAAGATTTTAAATTTAATGAGTCTTTTAGTGAAGCTGGGGTTACATCTTGATAATGTGAAATATATTGGCATCTGCAGTTGCCAGATGGTGTATACTTAAATACTGTACCTTTCCTCCATGACCTGAACATCTAAAATAGATACCATAGGAGCTCATGATAAACATAACAGATTTCCTTCCTTCCTTCCTTCCTTCCTTCCTTCCTTCCTTCCTTCCTTCCTTCCTTCCTTCCTTCCTTCCTTCCTTCCTCTCTTCCCTTTTTCCTCTTCTTCCTTTCTCCCTTCCTCTTTCTTTCTCTCTTTCTTTCTTTCTTTCTTTCTTTCTTCCTTCCTTCCTTCCTTCCTTCCTTCCTTCCTTTCTTTCTTTCTTTCTTTCTTTCTTTCTTTCTTTCTTTCTTTCTTTCTTTCTTTCTTTCTTTCTTTCTTTCTTTCTTCCTTCCTTCCTTCCTTCCTTCCTTCCTTCCTTCCTTCCTTCCTCTCTCACCTTGTCCTCCTCCTCCTCTTCTTCCTCATCCTCCCTCCTTTCTTCCTCCTCTTCCCTCTCCTTTTTTCCTCCTCCCCTCTTTCTTCCTCTTCCTCCTTCTACAGATTCCTAACAGGAAAACCTATTTCTTCCATGTAAGTCAAAATTAACAGATAATTGGATTGCAAATGTTGTATATATTTTTTCCACATGGGGCTTCATTTGCAGCAAAATGAAGACTCTTTCCACATATCACTTAACTACCTGTATCCATTTTTTGGGGTAATTTTTTTAATTTCAAACTTAAATACAAAATGAGAAAAAGAATGTTGCCATGTACACAGCAGGCCATTAAGAGAGGATTCAGTATAAATCAATAAATTTCCATTTCAAGAAAACCTATATAATGAATACTACATATTGTTTTCAGAGCTTCCCAACTTTTCTTTCCTTCCTTGTTGGTTTTATTTTCTCTGCTATGCACTTTTTACTTTATTTTCCCCCCTACCTCCCCCTGCCATCCTAAAGAAGGCTACAATTAAATGTGGAGATACATGCATACATACATACATACATATATATGTATATACTTACATATATAGATACATATATTTATACACTTATCTATTCATCTAAACATCATTATCTATAATATGAGTTTGTTAAATGTCCATTTTTTTTTTTGTTCAGGATTATGTGTAACTTTACTGGGTAAGTTACCCTTGATCATAACCCTAGCTCTTTCACTCTACAGAATATAGTATTCCAAGACCTATGGTCCTTTCACATAGTAATTTCTAGGTCTTGTACAACCCTTATTGTAACTCAGTGATATTTAAATTTTTATTTTCACCTTAACCTGCGAGCTTTGAAACTTGGCTGTGATATTCCTGTAAGTTTTCCTCCTGAGATCTTTTAGGTGATGATCAGTGGATTTTTTCTATTTCTACTTTGCCTTATTCTAGAATGTCCATGCAATTTTCCATGATAATTTATTGTAATATGGTATGAAGGTTTTTTTTTCCACTAGAATTTTCAGGTAGTCCAACTATTCTTATATGTTATTCTTATACTCTTCTTTACGTTCTCCAGATTGATTATTTTTCTGATGAGTTCTTGTCTGTTTTTTCATTCTTTTGATTTTGTTTTATGATTTCTTGGAATCTTAGAATGCCATTAGCTTCTTCTTACCCAATTGTAGTTAAGTTTTTGATTCTCTATTTCTAGTTAGTTTGCTTTCTTTTCATGATTTTCCTGATTTTCTTGGATTGCTCTTATGCTTTAAAAATTTTTCCTTGATGTCTCCTATTTGATTGTTAAATTCTTCTAAGAACTCTTTTTGTTCTTGGGACCATTTAATATTTCTCATTGAAAAAGAGGTGATGTATTCCGCCATGGGGGGGAAGGGGGACGGAGAAGAAAATTTGAAACTCAAAAGAATTGTGATACTGAATCTTGTAACTAAAAGTAAACAAACAAATTAATAAAGACCAAAAAAAAAAAAAAAAAAGAAATAACTATTCTACTAATTGGTATGCATTTTTTTTTTTAAAGCAGTTGGGGTCAAGTAACTTGCCCAAGGTTACATGGCCAGTTTTTTTGTGTGAGTGTTAAGTATCTGAGGCCAGAACCAATCCTGGGTCCTCCCGACTTTGGGCCGGCGCTCTTACTCACTGCACCACCTAACCGCCCCATAAGTGGGATACATATTAAAAAAAAAAAAAAGAATATGCTTTAAATCAGAATTTGAAAGAAAAAGAAGTGATTTTTTGTTTAGCTTCATTATCTTCCTCTGAATATGAGCCCATATCTTCTCTATCCCCATAGTAACTATCTATGGTTAGGTTCTCCTTATTTTTTGTTTTATTTTATTTTTAGCAGCTATTAATGTAATCAGGTTGTAGTCCTTAGGTATGGGGAATGATACCTGGTGCCTCAGAGCCTTCTTACTACCTTGGACTCTTCTCTTCTCTCCTAAGACACAGGTAGTGCCCCCAGCCACACTGTCCCACAAATGATCTTGCTTCCTGCAGTTCCTCTGGGGGATGTAAACTATTGCTGTCTTCTCTTCCCTGGAACGGAAACAGGGCTCTTTGCTCTCTTTTTGCCCCACGAAACAATGTCCCTGCCCCTTTGTACTGTACCTTATCTGGTATGTGCTAGCTTCTTCTAGCAGTCACAGCCTAGGAGAAACCTGGTCAGCACAGCCGCATGTGATGCCCCTCAACAGTGGATCATCTTTCAATCTTCTACTTAGCAATCAGACCCTTACACTGCCTTGAAGATGAAAGTTTAAGTTTCTAAGACTGAGGCTGCCTTTCCTCCCGATGCTCCCAGGTTTGGAGTCTTAAGACTGAGTCTGCAGAGTAGGCCTGGAGGCCACTTCACTCAGGTCAAACCTCTGCCCCTATTGGTCTGGTTTCCTCTGGTTGTCTTAGGAGAACAACTGCTTTATCTCAGGTTTATTTCTGCTGTTCTGAGATTTTTGTGGAGGAAATTTGGAGATCCAAAAATTTTCTGACCTACGCTGCCATCTTCCCAGAATCCTCTCTCCACTGTCTATATCCAGTTTTTTTAGAACAGCTAGGGAATTTTTTGAAATAATTTTTTTTTAATTGATAATCTTTTTTTTTCTATCACGTATATTTCTCAATGCATGCCTTACCTTCCTCTCCCAGAGAGCAATCCCTTATAACAAGGAATAAAAAAGTGGAGGAAAAAAGCTTCAGTAAAATTACCAAACTGTGACAGTATTCTCTATAAACATATGATGTTATCTTGCTTATTTTTTTAATGTTACTTTTTATATCCTGGAATTAGTTTGGTAGGAGAAAGGAAGAGGATATTATATAAATTATGGAAAAGGAAATCATCATGGGGGAAAGTACAGTTCCTCTCACTCTACCCCTAGTGCTTTTTGCATGTACACACAGAATATTTCCATATGCTAAGCTTTTATTGATATGAACTATGATCTTTAGGTCCAGCTGCTTTAGTAACAACTCTGTAATATGTTTAGAGACTAATCTATTGAGATTCTGTTGACATAACCAGTTCCACATCCATAGTTCCCTATTTGCGAAGAAGTAGGAGATGCAGGGCCTTTTCAGCTTCCCTAATGCAAACACCAGTCCTTTTAGCACCCATAAAAGATAGGTAGATTTAGTTTTTTTGTTTCATTTATTTAAAAAAAAATACATATATATGCTCTTTTCATATACAATGAACAGAAAAAAGATTATATGTGAAACTTAAGAATCTTTATTACATATAGCTTTTTAAAAAGGTATATATTAAAATCAATGTAGTAGTACCAGCACTACCCCTTCTTGTCTGTGTCCTCCCTTCTAAACTTCTTTCTGCTTTTCTGTGTACTTCATAATGGTTCATTGATACTCATTTCTTTCTTTTTATTTTTACATCACTATTACCTACAAATTCTTTTTCTGTGCCCAAAATCTTTCCTTGTAACAAGTATAGTAAAACAAATTCACAGTTTGAGGTAGGTAGATTTCCATTTCTAAATTAGGATTTGGCAGAGATTAATTGGTCTCTCCCAAGGTATAGTGAAAAGACTGTGTTGGAACTGAGATTGCACCTCTTGAGATTTTGGTTCCTAGTTACTCCTATATTTAGATAATTTCTTCCTGTCTGGTACAGGCTGGTGATCTCATCCTGTAACATATCTGTTAGGCTACCCAATCTTAACAAAATTAATCTTTCCTGAGAAACTGAGTTTATTTCAGATATACTAGTTTCTGTAGTTTAAAGATTTAGTCTAAATTTTGTTGAAGTCTATTCATCCAAAGTATTAATATTCATAAAGCTCCTTTGATGATATTGTTAGGAAAATGATGTCATTAAGTAATTAGTTTTTTCATAATCTTGACAGACATTAACAAACATGTACATTTCCTTCAATCATGAATAATAGGAAAATTGTATTTGTATGAAAATGAGAATTTGTTACATATACTTTTTTTACAGGATATATTGCATACAACTTATTTTTTAAAGGCTGTATTAAATTTATCACTGTAGTTACAACAGTGCTCTACCAGTCTTTTGAACTTTTGCTCCTGTGTGTATATTTTTAAGCGTTTCATTAATGATCTTTTTTTCTTGTATGCTACCACATATCTTCCCTTATGATGCCGCCCCCCCAAATAAAAGCGTTTCCCATAAAAAATAGGATTAGTCGAGCAAAATAATTCAATAATTTAACCATATCTAAAAATGTACATCTCATTTTACATCTTGGCTAAGAGGTAGGAAACATAGTTTGTCATCATTCTGGTATCCTAATTGGTTACTTCCTTGATCAGAGTTTTTAAGTCTCTCGAGTTTATTTATGAAGTTTATAGTCATGGTATAATTTGTTGTTAAGGTTCTCTTTACTTATCTCCCAATAGGGCATTAATGTACTTGTCTTCCCCCAGTCACCCCAACAGTTTTCCTTTTTCCTTTTTTACCATTCCTGCCAAATTGATAGATACAAGATGGAGTCTCAGAGTTCTTTTAATTTTCATTTCTCTAATAATTGTTAACACTTTGGAGCATTTAGTCCTAAGGTTGTTGATATCTTGTCTTTCTTTTTCTGAGAACTACCTGTTAATATCCTTTGATCAGAGTTTTTTTATTTCTGTCAATTTCCTTTATCTTGAATATCAGCAAAACTTTCTGAATCAGTTCCTTCCCCCCAAAGTTAACATTTTCCTTTCTAATTCTAATTGCATGTATTTTGTTTGTGCAAAGCCTTTTTCAATTGTACCTAATTCAGATTTTCTTTTTATATCTTTTGATTATCTCTCTTTGATCAAGAATTCTTCCCTATCCTTAATTGTGAAGGGTCTTTCCTTTCCTGCTCTTCTAATTTATGATACAAATCTTTTCTGGGTCCTAAATCCATTTGAAGATTATTGTAGTATATGATGTGAGCTTTAGGTTTGAGCCTAATTTCTGCCAGACTGCTTTCTAATTTTACCAGAGGTTTTAATCCTTGAATTTATAGACAACTATGCTTTGATGTTGAATTGCTCCTGGATCTTGTGTACCACCTTTTCCACCAATCAGTTTTTCTGCTTTTTAGCCAATATCAAAAAAATTTGTTGACTACTGGGTTTGTATTATAGTTCAAGACATAGTACTGCTAGTACCTCTTATTTGACATTTTTTAAATTACTCTTCATACTCTTGTCCTTTTGTTCTTCCAGATGAATTTTGCTATTATTTTGTCTAACTTCTGTAAAGTAACTGTTTAGTAGTTTGGTATGGCACTGATTCTGCAGATTAATTTAGCATTGAAGTTATAGTATATTTTGACATTTAGGGGAGCTATTAATCTCAGCAAATATTCAAGAAATATTTTGCAAAGTTAACTTTCAATACTATTTTATCATCTGTCTTTCAAACAGAAGTCAGAATAATCTTTGTTGCACAAATCTATATTTACCTTTCTCCCCCAGTTAAAAAAATTCTAGTGACACTGAATTGTCTGTAGGATAAGCTGACATTTAAGATCCTAATCTTCCTCTGTCCTTCCAGCCTGATTTCCACTTTGTTTTCCCTTTGCCTACTATGTTGTCCAAACCCAAACTATTGATTATTCTTTTTGGTATTATGCAGGGTTGAGGAACCTGCAACCTTGAGGCCAGCCACATGTGGCCCTCTAAGTCCTCAACTAAGAAGTTTGGTTTAGTCAAAGGGCTATCCTTGAAGATTTAGAGGCCACCCACAGGTTCCCCATCCCTGGTCTTGTGCTTCTCTCTTATTTCCATGCTTAAGCCATTTCCCTCCTGCTTGGATTGCATTACATTTGCACTGATCACTGCCTTTTGAAGTACTTCCCTGCTTTCAGGGATGCTTTCAGTCAATTTATACATTAAAGCCTTCCTTAAAGTCTTCCCTGATCTCTCACTTCTTTGTTTGGACCTCTCTTTTGCCTTATCATAGTGTACATGTTATCATAATTGCTTGTTTACTTGTCTTATTGATCCTATTAGATCTGGTTTGTAAACTTGAGGATAGGGATTTTATTCTATTTCATTTTTTACCTTTTATTCCCTGTGCCTTTCTTGCACGTTACGTCCTTAACATTTATTAAATTGAATGTGAAAATACTCTGTGAAGTGGAATGTTACCCTTAATGTAACTGATAAGGTATGGGCTCTGGGAGCCCCCCCTTGAGCTCTCCTTGAATCTTTGAGGTACAGGCTCTGGGAACCCCCTTTGAACTCTGATTAAATCGTATGAGGCATTTGCCATGAGGCCATAAGTCTTACATTGTGGCTGGGCGAAACCTCTGTTACTAGACTTCCCACCCTTGAGCCTATCAATCCACCCTTGAACTGGCCTAGCCCACCATTGTCTGTAGTCTCCTGGCAGCCTCAGCAACTTCCCACCCTTAATCACTCATTAACCCTCCCCAAACTCCTCCTCTAGACCACCCCTAGATTCCTCCCACAGCTTTCTGTATATAAGATCCCATCTTCATGTATGTGAGAGCACCATAGTATGACCTAACACAGACTTAACTCTGTGTCTAATACAAGCGAACTTTTACTAAACTTTACTTTTCTTTGGCTGAGAGAAGACGAGTTGAATTCATTTGGCAGGACCTGGCGTATTGACATTTTGGGGTCTCCAGAGCAATACTAACCCTGTTTATGGGTAACCTCTTCATTTTTATGGTTCCCTGATACCAGAAACTGCTAATCTCAAGCTCTTCTCCACCTGGGACTGGAAGGTACATAAGGCTCTCCCTTTACCTAGTACCTTGGAAGTGCAGCTTTTTTTGGTTGTTGTTTTTTTGGGGGGGTGTTTTGGGTTTTTTTGAGGGGGGGAGCTGACCTTTCAGGTCCCATTAGGTCAGACAGCTAGGAGACTACCTGGAGACTACAGATAATGGTGAGGTAGGCCAGTTCAAGGGTGGATTGATATTTTGATAGGCTTAAGGGTGGGAAGTCTAGTAACAGAGGTTTGGGCCCAGATATATTGTAGGCTTATGGCCTCATGCAAATGCCTCATATGATTTAATCAGACTTCAAGGGGGGGGGGCTATACCTCAAAGATTCAAGGGGGCTCCCAGAACCCATACCTCATCATAACCTAATTAAAACAATATGAAATAGAAAGTCTAGAGACCTGAATCTTAGCATTCCTGCCCTCAAGAAGCTTATCTTTAAAAAACTTTTTAGATGCAGTGTTTCCTTTTGCTGCAGTCACTTGTTTATTGGGTTTAGCACTGAATTAAGATTTTGATTTCTCTAAATCCTCATCATTAAACCACAATTTTGTCACATTGGATATTAAAAATACCTTTAAACAGTCTGTTTTCCCAAATCTACCTTGATTTGTAGCCCTAGGTTTTCAATGTGATTTAGATCAAGCAAATTTCCCAGGCCATCTTTATCTCTTACACCTATATTAAATCTTTTTGTGACATGTGGCATGGTGCAAGATGTTCTTTCTCCATATGGGAATTTCTATAAATCTGGAACAATTTTGCTTCTCAATTCAGTTCAATTAAATATTTATGAATCACCTACTAAGTGCCAGGCTCTGTACTAGTTGCTGGGGATAAAAAAGATACAAAAGATAATCTCTGCCCTCAAGGAACTTAAAGTCCAGTAGGGAAGACAACATCCAAACAAATATATACAAATTAAGCTATATGCAGGATAAATAGGAAATAATTGACCGATGGAAGGCACTGGAATTAGAGGTGTTACGGGAACCATAGAAGATGGGATTTTAGTTGGGACTTAAAGGAAGCCAGGGGAGTTAGTAGTCAGAGTAGAGAAAGCAGACAATTCCAGGTCTGGGGGACAGCTAGAGAGAATACCTGGTGCCAAAAGATTGATGTCTTGTTCTTGGAATAGCCAAGAAGTCAGTGTCACTGGAACAGAAAGTTTGTATTAGGGAGTAGGGTGTAAGAAAACTGGAGGCTAGGTTATGAAGGGCTTTGAATGCCAAACAGCATTTTGTATTTGCTCTTGGAGGCAATAGGAAGCTGCAGGGGTATATTGAATAGGGGAGGTGATGTGACCAGACTTGTGTTTTAGGAAGATCACTTCAGTGGCTGAATGGAGGATGAATTGATTGGATCAAAGACTTGAGTCAGGCAGACCACTGATTTACCAACAGGCTGTTGCATGAGGTGATGAGGGGCTGCCCTAGAGTGGCAGCAGTGTCAGAGGAAGTGGGGTTCAGTATTTGAGAGATACTGCAAAGGTGAAAAGCTTTGGCAATAGCTTTAAATATGGGGGTTGAGATAGTGAGAAATCCAAAATAACTCCTAGGTTTTGAGCCTGAGGGATTAGAGGATAGTGTTGCCCTCCACAATAAAAGGGAAGGGGTGTGTGTCTGTGTGTGTTGGGCATCTAGTACAAGAGATGTCTGTAGTTGGAGATGCAAGATTGGAGGCCAGCAGAGAGATTGGCAAGGAAGGTAGAATCATCAGTATAAAGATGGTAATTGAATCCATGGAAACTCATGATCACCAAGTGAATTGTATAGAGGGAGAAGAGAGCTTAGTACAGAACCCTGAGGAGCACTTACAGTTAAAGATTATGATGTGAAAGAGGATCCAACAAAAGAAATAGAGAAGAAATGGTTACATAGGCAGAAGGAAAACCAGGAGAGAATGGTGTCCCAAAAACCTAGAGAGAAGAGAATATCAAAGAAGAGGGAGTGTTCAACAGTGTCAGACATTGCAGAGATTAATATATATTTTTCAGAGTTCAGTATTCCCTTTATAAAGGACAAGACTTCTGCCCCATTTTAAGTTAAACCATACCTAAAACACTTTTTTGGGTGTATGTTTTATAATCTGACAAAGATGATCAGATGAGTGTCTTCTGGACTTGTGACATTGGTTTTGAAGGAAAAAAAAGTGAATTTCATCAGTAAAAATTAACTTTTTAAAAACTTCAGTGTACTTCTTGAAGAGCCTACATTGCACTACAAAGGAATCAATAACAATTCTACCTGCTGAATTCCTCTGAAACTCTTTCTGAGAATTACTTAAACTTTTTCATAGTGATAATTTGTCATTTTTGATGATGTTTTTTGTTTAAGACTGTACTTTCCTTTTTGCTTCATGTGACTGATCTTGTTCTATTTGAGACTTAATGGAACTTTGAAACATTTCCCAACACCAATAGCAACTGCAATGTCTGTAACAGTCATTGCATTTTGTTCCTTGAAATACAGCTTTTGCATCATTACTTGAAGGAATACCCATTTTAAAAAGTCTGAGAATTAGAAATAAAACTAAAAGGAACAATGAAGCACATCTATCTGATATGAAAGCCAGCTGTCTTGGGTAACAAAAGTCTAAACTAAAGGTGGGAAAATTAGCACAAGTTAGAAGAGAATGAGTTTAATTAAGGAAGGGGATCTTTACCAAGTTTCTCATTTTTTCAGTTTAATGTGTCAAAGGATACAAGCAGATACTTTTCAAAGGAAAAAATTGAAGCTATCAATAGTACTGTGTTTCCCCGATAATAAGACACTGTCTTATTAATTTTTTTGGACAGAAAAACACCAGAGGGCTTATTTTAATGAACATTGACAGCAATTTTAATAAACAGGTAAATGTGAACAAAAAAATGTACCTTTATTCAATAATGAATTCAATAAAGAACAGGATGACCTGCTCACTGCTTGTGATAGTAATGGAATGTGGAGATTCCCCTGTATTGGGCTTGGTTTTCAAATTGATTGTATTAAAACCCAGAGCTTGTTAATCCCACCTGTGGGATGGACTTTTTGATGTGAAAAGAAAGTCCTGACTGGGAGGAGCTGGTGACGTAGATTTGGAGAGACACGAGAGAGAGGCGGAAGTTCTTTTTTGGAAGCTGCACCTCGTGGAGAGAGACTAAGAGAATTGCTGGTGGCCGCTTTGAATTGCCCTGGACTTTTGAGACCTGCCCCCTGAGCTGCCAAGGACTGAGGAGACATGGCTGTTTTGCTGGTACTTTGTCTGTCTGTTTTGATGTTATTTTGCCAGATTTGTCCACTGGTGAAAGACTGTCCTGTTGAAGAAGTCCTGGAACCTGGCATTTGGTTAAGAAGGCCTGAGACTGTCCTGCAGACAGAGAGTGAATACTGTCCACTGGTGAGGGACAGTACTGAGAGTGAATACTGTCCACTGGTGAGGGACAGTACTGTTGTTGCAGGGGTCTGGAGACTGTCCGGCAGACAGAATGAATACTGTCCACTGGTGAAGGACAGTGCTGTTGTTGCAGGGGTCTGGGAGCCTTTCTGTTGGTTCAGAAGCCCTGAAGAAGGATTTTCTTGTTGTATGTTTACAGAAATCCTGGGAGAGGGCTTTGCTAATGTGTTCAGGGGTTCTAGGACTGTTCTACAGACAGAGGATAAATTCATGAAGGGACTGGCAATGTATCTTATGGCCTTGCTAAGCCTTGTCTCTCCAGGAACTAAGATTGCTGAGAACTTGCCTCATGTCAAGATGAAGAAAAGACCTCCATTTGGGTATTAAGTGCTGTGTTTAAACTTGATGTAACTCTGGGGTAGATTCAATTGTGATCCAGGGGTGGGGAACTTTTGACCTTTTTGTGTTCTATGGTTGAGCAAATGAATGTATTTTACTTATGTTTGGAAACTAATCTCCATTTGAGAAGAGGGGCTTTGTGGTGGACTTAATTAAGGTATAGCCTAGGGGTGGAGAAGTATTTGGAACGAGACTTTGTAATTGATTGAATGATTGGAAAGTCCTGGGGTGGGGTAGGCCTTGGAGATGATTTAATCACACTTAGTAAATGCTGTATTTTGAATGATGTCATGTTTTGATCTTCTCTGTTCTGGGTTTGTTACTGAATAAAATAGAGAGCACCTATGCTGGTATTTTGAACCTGGGAAGTTGCCTTTGCTTGGTATTACATTACACTGCTGCAGCTCTGATTGGATGCAGCTTGGTGTGCGTTTCTCGGCCTGGGAGAGGGGGGAGGACTGTGCAGAGGGGGGGGTCCGTTATGTAGCGTGTAGCGCAGGGGATCACCTTCACTACAGTAGCAATCTCAATAGGGCTTATTTTGGGGGGAGGGCTTATTTTAGAGGAATCTTACACAGTAAGGGGAGGGCTTATTTTCGGGATAGGTCTTATTATCGGGGAAACATGGTAATGATAAAACTCACTAATAATTAAAGAATTTCTAATTAAAAGCAACTCCGAGGCTCTGCCTCATGCCCATTGTATGTCAGTGTTGACAAAAAAGGAAAATGACAAGTTTTGGATAGTATTTGGGAAACAAGCACATTAATGGGCACTGTTGGTAGACCAATGGATTGATCTAGCTATTCCCTAAATATTACTGAATTCTGTATATTCTTTGACCCAACAATAATAGCATTACCAGGTTACAGCTCAAATAAAAAAAAAAAAAAGAACCATTTGTACAAAAATATTTGTTCCTGCTCTTTTTGTTGTGGCATAGAACTGGAAAATAAGATGTCTGTTAGTTGGAGGAATCTTGGGTAAATTATGTTCTGTGAATATAAGGGAATACTGTTATGTTGTAAGAAATGATTAAGGGGACAACTTCATTTAAACCTGAGATTTTTATGAACTGATGCAGAGTGAAGTGAACAGAAAACCAAGAGAGTAATTTATATAATCACAGCAACACCTAAAGAGAAACAGCAAAGTGCTTTACATATATTGTCTCATTTGAGCCTTATAACCATCGTGTTATTATCTTTCAATATAGGAGGCTGAAAGAAGTCAAGTAACGGGCCCAAGGTTACCTCGTTAGTAAGTGTCTGAGACAGATGGCTTTGAAAAACTTAAGCCAATGATCAATATAGTAGTAATCAGCTCCCTTTGGGGGTGGGGGGGAGGGAGAGAAAATAGATATTGTTCATTGAAAAAACATTATAAAAAAACTGATTGCATTTGGTCTAGGTCAGCCTTGTGTCAGTAGAAGCATATCTGTGTGACCATTTCTGCCACAAAATAGAACCCTATCAGAATTATTGCTTGTCCCAAGTAATTTCCATACCATATAATGATACTAAGTAGAATTATGTGTATTTCTTATATAAACACAAACTTCTTATGTGACAGTAAAATATTGCCATATATAAAACACCATCACCACCATTAACAGTTCCCCACTCTCCCAGGAAAAAAAAATTTCAATCTCATATAAAGAGAGTAAAACCCCAAGGTATCTGATGGCTTTATGAAAAACAGGCCACCATCCACAAGGCTTTTTTTTTCTTATATTTAGGTCTCTTAGTTTCTCTGTATGTAAAGCAGCTGATATTTAGTGCTTTCACATTTGTTAATTATGTTGCATAATTTTATTTTTTCAGCAACCCTGTTAGGTTGATACCATATATATTATTTTCATTTAATAGATAAGAAACCGAGGCACAGAGAATTGAAGTTAGTGGTACACTGTCAGTTCTAGCTAATAAATATGGGTTGTCTGTCCTCCCTATAAATCCAGTAATCTTTCTGTACATTATTCTGCTTATATAAACCCTCATCTAACTCACATATTAGACCAGTTGTATTGCCTGCCTACAAAAACTGCAGGGGGGGGGCGCCGGCCACAGGTTCAAGAGGATCCAGGATCAGTTCCAGCCTCGCATACTTAACACCCACACAAAATATGTAACCTTGGGCAAGTTACTTAACCCCCAATTGCTTTTTTAAAAAAATGCAGTGTATGACTGGGGGTCATTCAGCTAGGATAATGTGAACCTAGAAGCACTGCTTGTGAGAATGTGATGGTGACCAGCTTTATACGAACAATGAAATTCCTTGGATTTTATGTTCTATATGAGACTGAAGAGTGTTTTTGTGTGTGTGAGTGTGTGTGTATGAGAGGGAAAGGGAGGAGAGAGAATATGTTTTAAAGGATACGTATGTTTATGTACAAGTCTGCTTTATATCATGCTTATGTGTACTTGTCCTAGTCCCCTATTCTACACCTTTCAGTGTAGGAACTTTATTACTTTCAAGGAAGATAAATATTACATTTATATACTATAGCATTAGCATTTTGTGTTGTATTTAAGGCTTTAAATTATACTATATACCATATACTTTTCCCTGACATCTTCCCATAATTTATAGAAAACTCCCTGGGTTGAGAGGATAAAGGAAGTACAGCAAAGAAGGGCAAGGCAAATATTTACTGATTTGACTTTGCAATTAAATTTCTTGTTTCTTCTGACACAGATGCTTAGAATAACAAAATAATACCACTGCTAACAATAGAGCTTGTCATAGCAGCTGCTGGTTTCTAAAGACTGTCATTCCCCAGGAGATTTAAGTACACATTAAATCAAGATAGAAAAAAGATCTCCTGGACACAGGGCATTGGGTTAATGTAGTGTCTTACATGCCTTATATGTAAGGAGCCTGCTTGTGTACTTATACCTAAAGTGACCACACTATTAACCCAGATTCAGTAGACATTTACATCTTGTCTCTTTTAAAGGCAGCTTGTTAGCATTGGTGCTACAGATTGTTATGGCTAGAGCATAAAAAAGTTTAGGGCAATTGAATCTTAACCATGGGTGTGTAAATTAACTGTGTCAAATGAGCATAAAGGTAGCATGTGTAGAATTGGACTGAGTATATTTTCAGTATACATTTACTTTCAGTAAATTGTTGAACTAGGACAGTGGAATATGGAACCAAAATTTGATTAGTCTTTAGGGTCATCTTTTTTTTGTCTTCACTGATGATCATAGTTGCATATAGGGCACTTAAATTTTGTTGAATATTGAAAAAAAATGATTCAGGCTATTTTGCCACCTTTTGCTAATCACTTCCAGGAATACTTAGGTATAAGTGATAGGGCAAGTTCAGTTCTTTGGTTTAGCCTGTGAAATTTTGTGTTGCATGTGTCTTCTCTATTAGCCTCTTTGTATAAGTACTATTGTCGATGAATTAAAAACCAAATATGTAATATTTTAGTTACATATTTAAAAATACCTTCATAATTAGTAGGTCTATACTTTGTTCATTGTTTGGCATTTTGGTAGAAAGGATAAATATTTCTTTTATTTTGATAGAAAATTTTGGTAGAAAGGATAAATCAGTGTGGGTGAATGTTGAAATTGATGTTTAAAAAATGGTCCTAACCATAGCGACTCTGTGTATTAAAACATAGAAAATATTCAGCATTTTGATATAATGGCAGATGTCTTTCTATTTTGATAATCACTTCTAGACCTATTTTAAATAATAGGAAACTGAATAGTTCTTTAATTTTGATCTATTTAGACATTTTTATTTTTTTCTATGGTACCCCACACTTAAAATTCAGTAGTTGAGACAGACAAGTACATTCTTGTATTTCTTACTTTATGCATTCATTATACATTCACATTTTTGTCAGATAGTTATGATGTGGCAGGCATTGTTTCAGAGGTACATGGACGTAAGAATTAAATGTCATCGGTTTCAATGTAACATTACACCTGCAGCAGTAGATGTTTAGGAAGACTTCATTTAAAGTATATACATCTTTCTAATGACACACTAGAAGTCAGTTTGAAGGTCCATAGCAATAACTAATCATGTTTGTTTATGGGTAGCTAGCTATCAGTCTTAGTGTTAAAGGGATGTATGATGTTTAAATTAGAAAATAATTGACATTCAAAAGTCTCAGCTGATCAACTAGTTCATTTAACATACTTTATCTTGGTAATTGGTCTTTAGTTGAAGTATGTGACTGTGTACTAGGTAGGGTACAGCCTGTATTATGTTGATTTATAATTGTATTCATTTTGAAGTTACTTGAGATGAAGGGAAGTTAAAACATAAAAACTTCTTTGAATGTTTTGATAGAGCTACCTCAGTTCTTCTAATCTTCCATATTATAGAACTTAGAGAAATGAGGATAACTTTCTAAAAAGGAACATAAATACTTTACAAGTTACACAGTATTTGAAGTGTTCAGTGGAAAAGTTTGGGCTTTAGAGTTTAGCAATTTCGGAAAAAGAAGATTGTTTCTTTGGAAGATGATTTTGAAATTGTCTTTGCAAGGTGTGATTTCAAGACTGAAGGCTTTCAGTAAGTAAAAAGGTAGATGTGTTACTAAGGTAGATAATCGAGTAAATAATTATTTTCTTTTCTATATATCTATTGAACCACAAAAGATAGTTATTATGGACCAAGTTTTTACAATAAAGCATAGAATCGAGATGGAGTTAGTGGGCTAAACCATTATTTTAGGTTTACTTTTAGAAGACACATAAAATGGTAAATTGCCTCTCATCTTCACACCCTTTCTTTGCTATCACAAAAAGTGCTATGACTATTTTAGTGAATGTGGCACCTTTCTTTCCTTGAGATTTTTGGGTATATGTCTGCTGGGAGATGTGAGTCAAAGAGTATGGAAATTGTAAATTGCTTTCCCAAATTTCACAATTAATCAACAGTGTATTTGTTTGCTTCTCCTTTTTCTGTGCCTCCAACATTGACTATTTACATCCTTTGTTATCTTTGTCAATTTGATGGGTATAATTTGAAGCCTTAAAGTTGTTTTGATTTTCATTTCTCTTATTAGTAATTTGAAGCAATCTTTAAAAAAAAATAGTAAAGTAGATGCTCTTCAGTTAGGGAGTGGTTAAACAAATTGTGTTACATCATAGGAAAAGGACTGGGTCAGTGATTTTTATTGGTATAGACTATAACTAGGTGAGAAAACTCCTATTGAAGTGACTATTCTGCAACGTAAGAGTCAAGCTCTCTAGAGCATTGAGAAGTTGTGACTCAGTATCACACTGCCAGTAGATGTCAGAGGTGGGAGTTGAACCCAGGCTTTTTTAGTTCCCTTATGATACCCTGCTGCACCTGTATAATATGTAAATGTTGTGAATAAATGAAATATTACTGTGCTATTAAAAAACCAATGACTCAAGACTGAAGACTTCTATGAAGGAATGTATAGTGCAGTAAGCAGAACCAGGAGAGCAATATATATGGTGACTATAGCAATGTAAATATAAAAAGTGACTAAACCTGTACTTCATCCCTTTTCTTCCCCTCTTTTCTCCCTCCCCCCAACCTGCACTTGGAAAATATGTCTCTTACTCTTCTTTGAAGAAGTAGAGACTATGAGTGTGCAACACTGAACGTACTGGCAGACATTATTGATGTACTGGTTTCACTGAACAGCATTTTTTCATTTTAAAATCTTTTGTTATGTGGGATGCCTTGCTAGATAATAGAAAAAGGATGTACAGGGTATCCCCAAAGTCTTAGAGCTTAAAAACTGCTCTAAATTTTTTGATACCCTGCATTTGAAAACATGTGATATAAAAACAAAAAGCTATCATAAAAATAAGAATTTTTTTAAAAATTCTGTCCTCATATTTAATACCTTTGCCCTAGGCTAGATGGCTTCTAACTAAGGGTGATAAATCTTAAACCAAAACTGCTTATAGGAACTAATACCTTGCAATTTAAAATGACCTAGACAAATCAGTATATTGTGGATAGCTGTCCTATACTTGCTACCAGAGATGAACTGTGTCCTAGTAGTGTTTTTCACCTTTAACTTCTCAGATTCTGTCTTCAGTTAAATTAGTTTTTCTAATTTTTTGGATCAGTATTCTAAAAGCAATCCTTTCTGACTATAGTAGAAGGAAGTAAGGGTATGCATCAAGAGTAAGAAATGTATTTCTGAATTTCCTAAGTCCCAAAATAATTTGCCAATGTACATATCTTTTAGCTAATCCAAAATAATGTTTTCTATTTCTGTCATTATGTATCTCCAGAGATTTATATGATTGGGGCTGTGGGGGGAGCATAGCCAAGATGGCAGAGTAAAAGCAGGAACTTGCTTGAGCTCGTGCCCCAGTCACCTTCAATACCTGCAAAAAATGATTCTAAACAAATTTTAGAGTTACAGAACCCACAAAATGGCAGAGTGAAATACATCTCCAGCTGAAGACAGCCTGTCAAGCTGAAAGGAAGGGTCTATTGGGTCTATTGCATCAGGCTGGGAGTAAAGCACAGACCCACACAGGGGCATGACAGTACAGACCAGGCCAGAGCATACCTCAGGGGACTGAATCACTGGCAGCTGTAGCAGTTTCCAGACTCTCAACCCATAGACACCAAAGACAAAGTAAAACGTCAGTGAGGAAACCCTGTTGGATCTGGGTGAGAGAAGAGCCTAGTCTAACCCCTTCGTTGTTGGAGGTGGTGTCAGCAAAAGCAGCAGCAGCAGCTGTTTCTAGAACTCTAGGCCCACAGATGGTGGGGAGACCAAGTGGCTGATCAGAGGGCAATTGCAGGAATCTCTTTACTGGCACTGAGGCAGGATCCTCTTGCTTTGCCCTGCTTGGATCTGGGTCTCAGTCTTGGTTGGCAGTGCTGGGGTGAGGAGGAGCTCTGCCCTGCAAGAGCTTGTGGCGGCTGTGGAGAGGGAGACCTCCTCACAGTTGTGAGGCAGGTGCCTAGAAGTCACTTTGACAATAGCTGCACAAAACCCCAGAAATTTGACAGAGAGCTTAAAAGCGAAGTAATTTGCTGGGAAAATGAGCAAACAGAGGAAAAAAAGACTATAGAACCTTTCTTTAGTAACAAAGAAGATCAAAACATAGAATCAGAAGAAGACAACAAAGTCAAAACTCCTGCATCAAAAGCCTCCAAGAGAGGATGTGGACAAATTGGAACACTAATGCATTGCTGGTGGAGTTGTGAACTGATCCAGCCTTTCTGGAGAGCAATCTGGAATTATGCCCAAAAGGCTATAAATAATTTCATATCCTTTGACCCAGCAATACCACTCCTAGGATTATATCCCAAAGAGATCATAGAAGTGGGAGGAAGACCCATATGTACAAAAATGTTTATAGCAGCTCTTTTTGTGGTGGCAAAGAATTGGAAATTAAGGGGGTGCCCATCAATTGGGGAATGGCTGAACAAGTTGTAGTATATGCATATTATGGAATACTATTGTGCTATAAGAAACGAGGAGCAGATGAACTTCATATTTACCTGGTGAGGCTTATACGAACTGATGCTGGGTGAGAAGAGTAGAACCAGGAGAAATTTGTACACAATTACAGACACAACGTATGTGTGATGACCAATTTTGATAGACTGGACTCTTCTCAGCAATGCAGTGATATAAGTCAATCCCAAAAGACTCATGATGGAGAGAAATGTGTGTATGCAGAGAAAGAACTAGAAAGAACTGAGTTTATATCCAGGTGGAAGCAAAATACCTGATCTTTTTCCTTTTCTTGTTTGGTTTTATGTCCTCTTTATCATTTTTCATTCCATCTGATACAATCCGTCTTTATAACCTGAAAAAAAAAAAGCCTCCAAGAAAAATATGAATTGGTCACAGGACATGGAGGAGCTCAAAAAAGATTTTGAAAATCAAGTAAGAGAAGTAGAGGAAAAATTGGGAAGAGAAATGAGAGTAATGCAAGAAAATCATGAAAAACAAGTCAGCAGCTTGCTAAAGGAGACCCAAAAAATACTGAAGAAAATAATACCTTAAAAAAATAGTTTAACTCAAATGGCAAAAGATGTTTAGAAAGCCAATGAAAAGAAGAATGCCTTAAAAAGCAGAACTGGCCAAATGGAAGAAGAAATCCAAAAGCTTACTGAAGAAAATAAGTCCTTCAAAATTAGAATGGAGCAAATGGAAGCTAATGACTTTATGAGAAATCAAGGTATTATAAAACAGAATCAAAAGAATGAAAAAATAGAAAGAATTGTAAAATACCTCATTGGAAAAACATCTGACCTGGAAAATAGATTAAGGAGAGATAATTTAAAAATTATTGGACTACCTGAAAGTTATGATCAAAATAAGAACCTAGACATCATCTTTCAAGAAATTATCAAAGAAAACTGCCCTGATATGCTAGAACCAGAGGGTAAAATAGAAATTGAAAGAATCAACTGATTGCCTCTTAAAAAAGACCCCGAAAAGAAAACTAGGAATATTCTAGCCAAATTCCAGAGTTCCTACCTAGATCAAGGAGAAAATATTGCAAGCAGTCAGGAAGAAACAATTTGAGTATTGTGAAAACACAATCAGGATAATACAAGATCTAGCAGCTTCTACATTAAGGTATCAAAGGACTTAGAATATGATTTTCCAGAGCTATGGAAATGTTTTTCATGACTACACATGTATAACTTATATTGAATTGCTTGTCTTCTCAATGGGAGTGGGTGAGGAGGGAAGAAGGGAGACAATCTGGAACTCAAAAGTTTTAAAAGCAAATGTTAAAAAATAGTTTTTACATGCAACTGGGAAATAAGATATTCAGGCATTGTGGTATAGAAATTTATCTTGTCCTATAAGAAAAGAAAGGGGTATGGGGGGAGGGGGGATAAAAGAGAAGGCAGACTGAGGGAAGGGGGTAATCAGCATTAAAAAAATTTAAAAGGGGAAGCTAGGTGGAGCAGTGAATAGAGCACTGGCCCTGGAGTCAGGAGGACCTGAGTTCAAAAGTGGCTTCAGACACTTAACACTAGCCATGGGACCTTGGGCAAGTCACTTAACCCGAATTGCCCTCCAAAAAAAAAAGCAAAAAAAATTTAAAAATAGAAAGATTTATGTGATTTTTATTTATATATTTATTTTGTTAATGATTTTCATATACTTTTAATTTGATTGGTATAAATATCTGACTTAATATGTTTATCAAGTATCTGTACCATTCAAGTCTACCATGTGTAGTTATTACGGATCTTAGATATACTTTGCTCTACTGAGAGGAAAAGTGCTTTCTGAAGTTGCTTTTTTAGCCCACCAAAAAAGCTAATTTCTTTACCACAGCCATTAAAATGTCTAGTCTGCACTGTCCATTTAATATATTGCCTGTTTTTAACTACCATAACATTTAATAATAATTAGTTATTTTAGCAAACGTGATTACTGACTCTTATATAAAGGTGACTAACTTGAGGTATCATCTTTTATAGGCTCTACTCATTCTATTTCAAATCTTTCACCACACAGATCTGCTTAACCCATTGTGGTTTGTAGACATATAGTTAGATTCTAAAGAAACTAGAGGAAGTAAAGTTGGTGATGATAACCAAATGGGAAAATTGGCAGGACAAATTTAATTGTGAAAATTTAGCAACTCATGGTACCTCTTGGCAATATCTTCTAAATGAGTATTACCTGAAATAAGAATTTAACTTCTAGGTTAAAAAGCCACAGAAAGTCAACTATTAACCTAGGCCCTCTATGCCATTTTTATTGTCTCTATTATTTATACCTTTGCAGGAGTTAATTATTAAAAGTAAGGAATGTTTGAATACCATCACCAGTATACATTAAGCCAGCAACAAAGAGAGAGTGGGGTGCCATGGAAAGAACGTTGGACTTGAAGTTCGCAAGACTTGGCTTCCAGTCAAGTCTTAGTCACATGAACCTGATCCTCAGTTTCCTCATCCATTAAAAAGAGAGGTTCAGACTAATTGACCTTATCTGTGGTCGTAGTTCGTAGGTAATTAGGCCATTCCCTAGTAATTTGAAACATATAAAAACCCCATTTTTTTAAAGTATGTACTTATCTTTTTTAAGTAATATGTTAATGTTCCCTTTTTCTTTTAAAAATACATGTTTTGAGGTGCATATTTTGCACATATACAGTTTAAAAAGTGCCAAATCTAAGTTAGATGTTTTTATAGGGAAAATAATAAGGCCAAAGTCAAATTTCACCTTGTTAGCATTTAATTTTTACTATGCATATAGCATTTATACACTTCTTTCTTTTTTGTTGTTGAATATCTGTATTTTATTCAGGTAAGCATTAGTTATACTACTTTCTCACTAGAACATGGCTTGGTATAACCTGAAGTTCAATTGAGGCAATTCTAACTTAGGCCTATATATGTATTTAAAATTAGTTTATTTTTAGTTTTCACCATTCACTTCCATAAGATTTTGAGTTCTATATTTTCTCCCCATCTCTCCCCTCCCTCCACCCCAAGATGGCATATAATGTGATACAGACTCTACATATACATTCATATTAAACATTTTCATCTTAGTCATGTTGTAACGAAGAATTAGAACCAATGGGAGAAACCATGAGAAATAAGAAACAAAAAAAAGAGAGAGAGAAGCAAATAGTATGTTTCAATCTGTACTTAGACTCCATAGTTCTTTTTCTAGATGTGGATGCATTTTCCATCATGTGTCATTTGAAGTTGTCTTAGATCCTTGCATCGTTAAGCAGAGATAAGTCTTTAAAAGTTAGTCATCACACACTATTGCTATTACTTTGTAAAATGTTCTTCTGGTTCTGCTCACTTCATTCAGCATAAATTCATGTAAATCTTTCCAGGTTTTTCTGAAGTCTGCTTGCGCATCATTTCTTATGGAACAATAGTATTCCATTACATTCATATACCATAACTTGTTCAGTCATTCCCCAGTTGATGGGCATGCCTTCAATTTCCAGTTCCTAATATCTGTATGTCTTATCCTCACTACTAGATGGATGCTTTCTCCAGGGCAAATATAGTCTTGGGTATCTGTATTCCATAGTGGATTCTTAGTAAATAATTGTTAAATAAATGAGTATATTTTCCCACAATGTTGCTGCTATTCAGTAAAAAGTGAGCTTTTGTGAGAGTGTGATACAAAAACATGCCATGATTTATTTATTAAATACATATTTGCGTACCTACTGTGTGCAAGGCATTCGGCTTTAGATGTCATAAGGGATATGAAGATGGTCTCAGTTATGGTCTTAGTCATCAAGGTATGTATACCAGTAACATAAGTCAGCATATTTGACATGAGATACACATATAGGGATTGTTTTTCATCTTTGCCAGATATAAGGAACTTTTGGTGAGGATCCTTTTACCATTGTAAATCTGCAGCTACCCTACAACTTAAAATTTTAGAATTACCTGGTGTACTACAAAGTTATGACAGGTCCTGGGGGTGTCCCAAAGTCAGTATGTATTATGGAGAAAATCCTTGAATCCAAGTCTTTATGATTTCCAGGCTAGCTTTCTGAGGCACCATGCTGACTGAGATTGAGAGCTGTTACATAGATGGAGAAAGTGAACTGGACTCTCATTTTTAATACTATATTGGTTTAAATACATGGGGAAAAGAGTGTCATTCATAAGTCTAGTGGGGATTCATATTTTTTCTACCCCTTTTGTTTATGAAATCCGATGTAACTGAATTTATATACCTTTCTACAGTTCAGAGATCAAGTAATTTTTTTGGTGCTACAAGAGAACATTGATGTTAAGGCATTTCTTCTGATTCTCCCAGAACTTTTTGGGGATTTGTATATGTTAGATCACACATAGATACTTAAATGGTTCCAGTTCATATATTGGTCATATTTTGACTTTTTGTTAGCACTGAAATAGAAGTTATCATGCCAGTTTTATAGATGAGGAACTAGAATCAGAGGTTGTGACTTGCCCAGGGTCTTATAAGGAGTAAGTATGTGTGGGAGGAGTGGAGTCTAGATGATGTACTGAGGGATAACATTTTTGCCTTAGCTTCCTGTAAGCTCCTCCAAAATGACCTGTAAAGCCTATCAGACCCAGTCTGATCAGGACAGCCAATAAAAAGTCACTCTGAGTCTTTTTTCAGTTCAAATCAGCTTAGGAAGATACAGAGGTCTGGAGACACTGGGGCAGGCCAGGATCTTGGTGCTGCTGCAGTGCAGCCGAAGGCTAAAACAGGAGCAGGTAGAAGTAGCTGCAGGCTATGGTGGCAGTAGCAGTGGTAGGAGAGTGGCCCAGGGACAGTTAAAGCACTGAATACTTGGGTAGAATATCACAGAGGGCCAGGGATGAGTAACATCTGACAGAAGTGTTACTAGTTAGCCAATTCCAGGCCACAGTTCCAGGGTAGGGAGCAGAGTGGTCAGGGTCATGTGATACAGGGGCCCTACTTGTGTAAGAAACAAGGAACCAATTCCAGAAACCTCATCGTGGGTCTCTGTGCCCAAGAGCAGAGTGAGCGGCTCTAACCTTTAGTCTCATATAAAAATCTATAGTGGAATAAATCAGGGCTCCAGAAGTTCATTCACTCCAGAACCTGCTGAACTTAGCAGACCAACAGTGACTGAGGCTAACAACAGGCACAAACAAGAGAACAGAATGGAGGGAAATACACAGTTAATAATTATGTGAATGGGATTAACTCACCCCTAACTGGAAGAGGATAGCAGAATGGCTCAGAAACCAGAATCCAACAATACATTATTTGCAAGAAACACTTGAAACAGAAAAATACATATAGTTAAAATAAGGGACTGGAACAGACTATGAAGTTTCAACTAAAGTGTCTGAGGCATGTTTTGAACTCAGGTCTTCCTGACTCCATGTCCAGTAAGTCTGTTTAGTGCAGCTGCCTCAGTACTGCCATATAAATAAACGATAATGTGCCCTTTGAGTAAAGATTGACAGCTGACTTGAAAATATCTCTCATCTAACCATGGAACTTCATTTTCCTAGAGAACACAGTTGACCTAATCAATCTTACCATAATCTGAACATAGTTTCATGTGCTTTATAAATTCATAATCTAGATCCATCCAAAATGTTTTCCATATAATGAATTGGCATAATTTTTTTATTTTTTTGCATATTAAGATTAAGTAGTTCTAGCATGTAATTTAATTATTATGCTGTCTTAATGGATATTTAAAAAATTATATTATGATTCTAATTTATTGGCTTTCTTTTGCTTCCTTTAACAGATTCATAGAATATTAGAATTGAGAAGAACCTTTGAGGTCAACTAATGTTCCTTTTTCCTGATGTAGAAAGAATTTTATATACCCTTTACTTGAATACTTGTAACTTAAGCATATTTTGAGATAATTTCATTTTTGATAGCTCTTAATTTTTAGCAAGTTTTCCTTATATTAAAGATGAAATTAGCCTTGACCTGAATTTAAATCCTACCTCAGACATTTATTAGCTATGTGACCCTGGGCAAGTCACTTAACCTCTCTGGGCTTCAGTTCTCTCATTTGTAAAATGAATGGGTTGGATTTGATGGCCTCTAAGATCTCTTCCAGCTCTAAATCTATGAATCTACTGTCTTTTCTGTAATTTCAACCTGTCAATATGTAGTCTTCTTGGAAAATAACAAATTTTTCCCCTATTAACAAATTTTAAGGAAGAAGGGAGACAGGCATTTATGGGTGAACCAGTTACTGCAGTGCTAAGTAAGCATTTTCTAAATCTTAATCTCAGTTGAACCTCACAACAACTGCTAGATAGCCTTTTATAATTGAGGAAATTGAGGCAGACTTGCAGGGTCACACATACATGCCTGAAGCCAGATTTGGACTCTGGTCTTCTTAACTCCTGACCCAGCACTCTATTCACTGCCCCATCTAGCTGCCTCAGGCTGTCATGTATCCATTTCCAAATCTACCCACTAATATCCAGCAGTGTATTAGGTGCCTAGTTACATTTGTACAGAAACAAAAAACTTGAGTTTGAGTTTTTATTGTAGCTACTTTTAACCTCTTTAAACTTGAATTTCCTTACCACTAAAATGAGAACTTGGTCAACCTATCTTTATGCGTTTTTTGTGGGGAAAGTACTTTGTAAAGCCTACAATGTTATTTAATTGTAAGTTTATTGTTGTTTCCTCAATCTTATGAATTTCAAGACTTTTTATGGCCCTTATTATACTTGTATATATTTTCTAATTTGCCTGTGTTCTTTTTAATGTGTGATGCTGAAAATTGAATACAGTATTCTAGTCCTGGTCTAACTAGACTGTATCCCTCCTCGATCCAAAAGCTCTGTGTTAGTTGAATGGGTTTTTGAGGTCAGAGAGGATACTCCCTCCATTATGTAAATCATACCATAGACAACATCTATCTGTGGCTCTCTGGCTCTTGTCCCCTCTAAACCCTCCCCTGCCCCACCCCCCTTTATTTTAATCTGTTCCTTGGAAAGCAGGTATAGTTTATTGTTGGGACAACACTTGAAATTTTTTTGGTGTAATAGAACCAGCCAGCATTTGTACTCTGTTTTCAGTCTTTAAAAACCCAGGGTTACCTTAATACTATGATGAAAGACTGGAATAGGACTTTGTGGTTTTAAATTTAATGCAGGATAAAATGGCATTAGTTTTTTTAGTCACCACATCACAATGGCTCGTGATTGATCTTGGTTAGAGCCACAAAAATCTTCAGGCTCTTTTCACATGAACTATTGTCAAATTGGGTTATTTGGCTCTTAATGGAGGAACTTTTAAATTTCTTTTGATAATTATTTTTTTGGTTTTAACCTGTCCCAATAATTCTGAATCTTGATTTAGTTTAACATTTAATTACCCCTCCAAGTTTTTTTTAATGATTTGCAAGTTTCATTAATGACATTTATTTTCATCTGTATTGTTTATAATAAACATCCTTATAAATAAAATAGGGGGAAGGCAGGGCGATTGGGGTTAAGTGACTTGCCCAGGGTTACACAGCTAGTAATGTGTTAAGTGTTAAGTAAGTGTTAAGAAATTGTCTGGGCTGGGCTAAGAGCAGTGAAGTGAAAGAATGTCAAGTTAGGTGATCTAAGGGGGGCTGCTGTGGACCAGATCCCTTGAGCTGTGATGGGGCTGCTAAAATATTTCCTAAAATTCTGGAATTGGATTCCTTTCAAAGACATGACCTTTGCCTTGTAGAGATCCAGGTCCCTATTTGAGGGGCTGTTAAGTGCAAGAGTGATTTGACCTCTTTGGCTCCAAAGGACAGAACCAGGAGCAATAGACTGTTGAGCACAACTCTACCCTTCCCTTCCCCTAATTGATCTGTGAGCAGGAATTTAAGCCTAGGATAAAATCCCTGATCCATTCTTCCCAGTCCTCTGCCTGTCTTTCCCCCCCCCCCCCCAGTTATTCCCCATCTCTGCCCATTCTAAGTTCCCTGTCCCTCAGCCTAGGGAAAAACAGGCTTTTTTTGGGGTGAGGGAAAATTCAAATATATGCTGACCAGTCACTGATTGTAATTTCAGCTTACATAAACTGACTATTGTAATCTCTTTAAAAACCTGCACATTGTGCATGTCAACTCACTGTCTGATCTGGGTATGTGACCCCGGCAGTCCCTTGGTAATAAAATCCACTTCCAAATTTACTCTTGGGGATCTTCTGTCTCGCTCCTTTATGCTCTACATAGACAAGTTTAGGATTGATGTTAGGAAAAACTTCCTGATAAAAAATGTCATGAGCTGTTTTGAGATTTGGTGGGTTCCCCTTTATTGAAGGACTTTAAGAAGAAACTCTAAATGACTACTTGTCAGGTATGATGGGGGGTACAGGCTCTGGGAAACCCCTAGAACTCTGATTGAATCTTCCTACTAGATGAGGCATTTGCCTGAGGCTATAAGCCTTTCATTTTCACTAGACCTAAATATCTGTTACTAGCCTAGCCCTCCATTGTCCATCCTTGATCCTCTCAAAATATCTATACCAAAATCGTTACCCTTAAACTAACCTAGCCCTCCATTGTCTGTTGTCTCCTGGTAGCCTCCAGCTATTTCTCACCCTTAATTTCATTACTGGAGTCTGACCTCATTTGACTCCTCCTGAAGACCCTCCCCAAACTCCTGTAGACCACTCCTATATTCCTCCCACAACCTTTCTGTTTCTAAGACCCATCTTGCCTCCATGAAGAAGCCCATAATTATCTAGCACAGACTGCCTGTGTCAGAATTATTCTGGCCCACTTGTCCAGATACCTAGGCTCCGTAAGAATCTACCCATTTTGGCAAACCTTTAATAAACTTTGCTTTAATTTGACTGAGAGAAGACTTAAGTCAAATTCATTTGTCAGGACCTGGTGTGTTCGTATTTTGGGGTCTTGAGCACCCCTAAACCTTAAACCCCAACAAGGCATTAGTTGGCTTTGTGTTTGGGTTGGATTAGATAGCCACTGAAGTTGCTATCTAATCCAACCCAAACATATCTAAGTTAGCTATGAAATTCTATAATTCTATATAGAATAGGAAATGACTATGGAACTCTGAAATTATATTCTTGAATTATCAACCAAAGAAATATTACTTATTGAGTGATAATGTAAAGTTGCTGCCAGCCAGCACAGTTGGTGGGCTTATATTATTATCTTGTTATATTATTATATTATATATATAATTATATTATTATCTTGTTATTAATAACAAGAAGGGGGTATAATCAATAGTCGTTTTATTATAGGACCATTTCATACAGAGCCAAAGATGCAAGGAGCTCACAGAGTTTTTATGCCCCCCCAGGAGAATGTAGACACCCCCAATGAATGCAGACAGTGTAGAAAAATCCTACATCAAAGGAATGGAGATAATGTAGAACGAGCCTCCCTTAATCCTGTTTACTGTTTATCCTTGCCTTAAGGTTAGTTACTTATTAGGGTATTATTCTAGGACCAAATCCAGAGGCATAAACAAAAAAGATTACTCTGCCCTGTTGCTATCTGCCCTTTTTACAGATAACTGTATAGGACAGGGGAATATACCTAGTGAGGTCAAGGGACCCCAAAGGGATCCCTTCATAATACATCCTCTTGCTTGTCTGCCCTGTTGCCTTTCAGATAATGATATAGGGAAGGGGAACATTTCATTAGCGAAGCCGAGAAACTTCTGAAAGTTGGCTACATCTACCCCAACTTATAATTTCAAAACGCTGGGGGCAGAATCATGCAGTTGGACATTATGTTCCACTTGTTGAATGATACAAGAAAAACAGGAAATGAGGATGGGTAAACAAGTATATAAGACCAGTAATACCCCCCCCCCCTTCTTAGGAAGCTTATTTGTCCAGGTAATAATATTCCCTGAGCCATTTTATCCAATCAACGATGTTTTTTGCCTCTGAATTTGGTAGTAGAGATCCCTGACTTTCTTGATCCATGAGGCGAGCCAAATTCTCTAAATCATTTATGTCAAGGGACATAAATTGGGTTACTGTCACCCCATAGGCCATTAAGATGATTTCTAATTTGAGTTATATTCTGATTCATTAAATGGTTTGTTTACCATACAGAAATATACATATCTATAATCACATATTAACCTCTGTCTAACTTGCATTAATTCAATCTCCTCAGCTATGGCAATTAAATAATCTCTAAACTGATTTATTGCTTTATAAAAAGCTTTTGTTGATTTCTGATTGTAACAAATATCCTCCTGAAACATTGGCAGACAATTCATGTAAAAATTGAGCTTGCGCTATCTGATTTTGTACAGTGCTAATGGATACAGACATAGCAACACTGCTCACTATAGTAGTAATTAAAGCAATTATCCCAAGAACAATACAGGATATACACCTCTTTTTTTTTATTGGAACCCAATAATTGATTAATTTTAGCAATAGAATGATCAACACCAATGAAACCAATGCTCACTCTCTACAGGTATCATTACCATACTAGTCTTCTAATAACAAATAGCAATTGCCCTAAAGAAGTATTATCATAACATTCAGAAACCTTACAATTAATACATGTGGCATTGTAATTCTTATCAGTTTTAGTGATATTACATTGCTATGATTTCCCCGCATGAATGCATACCTCCCTCCTAAACAAGCACGTACAAAGCTGTGGTCAGTCTTGTTCAAGTATGTCTTATTAGGAGCTAAAATAGCAAAAACCTTTGTTACTGGGGCCCATGGCAAAGGGATTTTCCATATTTTGAGGTTTCCTCTCTGTGAGTATCCAAACCAATTTTGTTTTGAATAACCACCATGTTTATGATTGATGTTAGTGTCATTGTGCCAGGAAATGTAGGTTTGCTGTTCCACCTGATGGCCAACAGGTACGTCAGAACTACAGTTTAAAAATGGGGTATCTGCTTGACCCGAAGATGGGTCCCACTCATCTTGTTCTGGACACAGCGTCTGATGTTTACCACACAATCCTGAACAATTTGAAAAAGTCCCCCAAATCCCCATAGTATATGTTGTGATGTTCTCAAAGCATATTAGGTCCTTAACTCTGAAAATTCCTTTAGCATAGGTGTTCCCATTCAGCTTTCCTTTAACTCTATGCTTTTGCATAGATATAGAAGATAGATGATACTTGATAATTTGTACTAAGCTACATGAGGACATATTAAAAGTAGAAAAGCACAAAGATGGTTCATCAACTAACCCAGTAAAATTAAAATCAAGCACAGGACAGGTTACATTTGCCTTATGTATATCAAAATCTTTGGCAATAAGGACAGACCTGCTTCCTTCTAAAGTGATTTCTGGAAGAAACTCTCCCCACCCAACCATCTCCACCCAAGGTGGATGATCAAGGACTGCCCACTATCTTGTAGAGGCAGCTATTGGAAGTTGAGCAATGATAGTAGTGAGCAGGATCACCATCTGCTTGCCCTCATTTAGGCTCTGACTTCTCCTCACCAATCTCCTCAGGTTCTGGTTTGGGTGGGCCAAATGTCCAGACTCTGCATTTGTTGACACAGTCTTTATTCTCCTTTCTGGTATCCAGACTTCCTCATTTTCATCTGTGGAGACACACAAATAACCTCTGCCTCAAACCATTACTTGGTTGGGGCCACACCATTGTCCCTTATCTTTTTTCCATATCACCCATTCAGTAACTGCAGTTACCTGGAGCTGTGATCTTTTAGGATTACTCATTGTGTGATCAGTAACACCTCAGAATTTTTCTGCTGGTGTTTTATTTTAATAATCTAATGTCAAATAATTTATTACATATAGTGACAACCCCAATATTCGTCTTGGGGTACCCATACTCCAAATTCCTCCTTTTAATTTTTGGAGTGCAGTTTTAAGTGTGCGGTTTTTTCTTTCAACAATTGTCTGACCTGTGGGGTTGTAAGGAAGTCCTGTAATATGGAGAATATCCCATTGAAGACAGAATTCAGCAAAGCCTTTTGAGGTATAAGCAGTGCCATTGTTAGTCTTTAATTATTTTGGCGCACTTGAAGCAGCAAGCATGTAATAAGAACATGAGAGGTTTTTTCCCCAGACATAGCATTTGCCCACGTAAATCCTAAATTTGTGTCCACAGTTACATGTATATATTTCAGTCTCCCAAAAACAGAATAATGAGTAACATCAGACTGCCAAATTTCATTGGGTAACAGTCCATGGGGATTTACACCCTTGGGTATAGAGGGACTGCAAATAACACAGGATGGACAGCTTTTAACTATTTGCCTAGGTTGTTCTCTAGTGATATCAAAGGTCTTAGCAAGCATTCTAGCAGATTGATAAAATCTATGATGGGATTCCTTTGCTAATTCAAAGATCCCACAAGGATTTGATCAGCTATGTCACTGATCCACCCATACAGGTTTTGTGGTAAGCAATTCAATAGGATTGACTGTTGGCTGTCCATCAATCCAGGGCCCCTCCTGAAAATTTGTTGTGATGGTGACATTAAGTTGTGATAAAATATCTCTGCCCCATAAAGCCATTGGCAAGGAAGCCAAACAATATGGCTGGAATTTTCCTGACATGCCCTCAAATTCCCAAGAGTTTCCTCACACTTTTTAAAGGTTGACTAACTTCTCCTATGCCTTTCATATTTATGATCATATATCTGATTTTTGAACAGTCCACTTCGGGTCCCATTGTTCCTGATTGATAATGGTCAGGTCTGCTCCTGTGTCTAAGAGACCCTGAATTCTCCTGCCCTCCACATATATATGAAGGGTGGGTCTTGAGGTTGTAATGATTTGAGACCACATGATTCTGTATTTGAAATATCTGTTGTTCCTGTTTTAATTGGATCATGGAATTTCTGGGATTCATAATTTTAATTTTATTATACTCTTCCCAGTCCTTTTGTTCCACATAGGTTGGAATGAATTTTATATCCATGTATTCTCCTTCTGAGGTTAAAGAAAGTACCCCCCACCACAGGAGCAGGAGAAGAACTCCTAAAAAACACTTCTCTCTCCTGGCTTGGGTAAATGTTTAAAAATTTAACCTCAGGCTGTAAGATAACAGCAGTTACTTCCGAGGTGGAGGGATCCAAATTGGCTTCCCTTCCTGAACTTTTTGTAGTGCTGAACTGAACATGTCCCTGCTGTTTTTTGTGGGCCCAGGACTTGGCCCTTGAGGCCGTTTCCCCGACTTTCTAAATCTACATTCTGAAGCCCAATGAAAGCCCTTATGACTTTTGGGGCATTTTGATTTTGGTTGTAATTCACTATTACTGCTACCCACTTGACATTCCCTTCTGAAATGTCTCAGTTTACCACATTTATAACAATTGTTATTTTGCCTATCCGTGGCTACTTGCGCTTCTGCTATAATTTGTGCTTGAAAGACTATAGACTTTACCTCTATAGATTTTCTAATTAATTGATCCAAGGAGGCAGCAGGAAGTGCCAAAAAAGGATTTATGATCTCAGTTGCAATTCCATCTAGCTTATTTGTCTTACAAATTCTTCCAATCCCACAGTACTTCCTAAGGTACCTTCAGCTTCTTGTTGAATTTTTGCCACAAAATCAGAAAATGATTCCTCAGGTCCCTGTATGATGTTTGTGAAATTTTTTCCTGCTTGACCAGAACTGATTATATCTTTCCATGCTTGTATGGCACAGTCTTGAATAGTACTACCGTGTTTCCCCGATAATAAGACCTATCCTGAAAATAAGCCCTCCCCTTATTGTGTAAGATTCCTCTAAAATAAGCCCTCCCCCAAAAATAAGCCCTATTGAGATTGCTACTGTAGTGAAGGTGATCCTCTGCGCTACACACTACCCTCTGTATCACCGTCCCCCCCCTGTGAAATGCACGCCGCGCTCTGAGCTGCATCCAATCAGAGCTGCAGCAGTGAGCGCATCATCCTGTTCTTCCCCAGTGATTTGCTTATTGAATAAAGGTACATTTTTTTGTTCACATTTACCTGTTTATTAAAATTGCTGTCACTGTTCATTAAAATAAGCCCTCCCCTGAAAATAAGCCCTCTGGTGTATTTCTGTCCAAAAATTTAATAAGACAGTGTCTTATTATTGGGGAAACACGCTATATACTGCCACTGAATAGTCCATTTGTGTGTTGGGCAATGTATTAGGTCCATCACTGAAAGCATTAGGTCCTTCTGCCAACCTAAGATCATATAGCTTGCTATAGCATTTTTCCTTGTAATTAGCTTCCCATTGTAAGTAGTCCCCTGGGGTTATTTTAGCTATTTGCCTCCAATCATATGGTGTCAAAGCTGTGGCTGCTAAATTTTCGAATAATGACACTGTATAAGAAGCTGTTGTCCCAATATACCTGTATAGCCTTTTTTACCTCCTTAAGATCTTTTATATTCAGTTTTTGCCATGTTCTGTTGCCCTGGGCATCTACTATAACAGGGTATGCCAACAAATTGCAGCCTTTAAATCCCATTTCTCTCTTTTTTTTTTTAAAGCAATTGGGGTTAAGTAACTTGCTCAAGGTTACATGGCCAGTTATTTCTGGGTGTGGTGCTGAGTATCTGAGCTGGATTTGATCCAGGTCATCCTGACACTGGAGCCAGTGCTCCTACTTGCTGAGCCACCTGGCCGCCCTAAATCCCATTTCTCTTAATGGCTGTCCTTCCTCTTTCATGAGTTTTTGAAAAGGTGTATATAATTCTGAAACTGTGGTGGGACTTCCATTAGGCTTCCCAGACTTTTCTGTTCCCCATATGGGATTATGGGGCGGACTTGGGCTGAGGTTAAGAGGTTTGGTATTTTCTAGGGGTCTTTTTCCCACAAATTCAGGGGGTGGCGTCTCTTCCTGATAACTGCCTTCACTCTCACCCATGACATTCAATATTTCTTTAAGACCTGCTTTGTCTGCTAGGCATACTTTAATGACATTGTAAATTGCAAATATGGAGCTAGAGTCACTCTCCTGTCCATTCTCCTTAAAGTAATTAACTAAAAGCCTCTCCCACTGCTTCCCATTTGGGTCCTCTGATCTCAGAGCCACTAGGGAGCCATGGGGCTGCCTGATAGACTATTTAAAAAAATTTTTTTGAGAATCTGTTTCTTAACTGAAATTCCTTTCTCACACACTATAAGTTGTAATATTCTCAGATCTTTTCCTTCATCTTTTAAACCCTTCACTAAGCTTCCTCCCATACTACATCTTTCTGAGCTCTGATTATGAAAAATTGAGCGCGCCATGAACGCCCTTCTAGAGCCTTCCCCTTATCTTAAAAGAAACCCGTTGTCCCTGGGATTTTATGAGGGCCTGCTTCGTGCCAGCACATCCTGGGGGTCTGTCGCTAGAGACTCAATCAGCAGCTTTGATGCCCCATGTTGGGCATCACAGTGCAGTCGGTGGGCTAGAGAGCTGTGAGAATAACAAGAAGGGGGTATAATCAGTAGTCTGTTTATAGGACCATTTCATACAAAAAGATGAACCAAAGATGCAAGGAGCTCACAGAGTTTTTATGCCCCCCCAGGAGAATGTAGACACCCCCAAAGAATGCAGACAATGTAGAAAGATCCTACATCAAAGGAATGGAGATAATGTAGAAGGAGCCTCCCTTAATCCTATTTACTATTTACCCTTGCTTAAGGTTAGTTACTGATTAGATTATTATTTTAATATATCCAGAGGCATAAACAAAAAAGATTACACTGCCCTGTTGCTATCTGCCCTTTCTGCAGATAACTGTATAGGACTGGGGAATATACCTAGTGAGGTCAAGGGACCCCAAAGGGATCCCTTCATAATACATCCTCTTGCTTGTCTGCCATGTTGCCTTTTAGATAATGATATAGGGAAGGGGAACATTTCATTAGTGAAGCTAAGAAACTTATGAAAGTTCACTACATAAAATTACTAACTGACATATGCCTTGGAAAATTCCAAAAGTTCTGCCAGTTTTCAAGTCCTGGCACATGAGCTGGAACTTTTGCAGGAATTTTAAGCCATCCATTCTGTTAGGGTTTTTGGAAATTGGTTTGGTTTATATGCTATTTGCCCTCTTCTAGTTAAAGCTTTTAAGTGTCTTTCCTTTCTTTATGTATTAAATGCCTGTTGTTTGATGCAAATATCTAGTCACTTTTCCCTTTGGCCTCAACTCCTTAGAGGTTTTTTTTAGCAGAGCATATTAGATTTTTCAAGGTAGAGTATTATTGTTTAAAGTATGTATGACTTGTAGGTCATGAGGGATTACTTAGAACCAGAAAATCTTTTTTGTGGATGAAGTTGGATATGGTAGGGATAAAAAAAAGATTCTTTATTCAGAACAGACATTGATTTTGGATAGTGTGTGAGCAAAAAAAGAAGTCAAGGTAGAAAAAGATCCAAGAAACTGAGTTGGGTGCCAGAACTTGTTCAAATGAGAAGTTGGGCCTACTGAGCATTGTCTGGTCCCCAAATGCACTTTCTTTTTTGTTTTATATCTCAGGATTCTTTCCTTAGGAGACATTTAGTCATGGGATCATAATGAACTGGCTTCAGTTTGTATCTAAAAAGCTGTTCTATTCCTACTGGGGATAAGATGTTCGGTGGAGGGGGTATATACTTACTTTGTTTTAGGTTTAGCTGGCCATAGAAAAATGTTTTTCTCTTAGTTTCTGGCAAGAAAGTTAGTCTGTTAGAAAAAAACATCTGGTGTTGGCTGGTTGTAGAGTAGCAGCATAATCAGTGTCAATAAAAATTACTTATGAGAGTAAATTTGTTTGTAATTCTACAAATTTAAAGAATTATCTCCAAATATAGACAATAGATTTTTAAGTGGCCACTGAAACATAGGTCTGGGGCTCTAGACCTTTGCAGTTTGATGCCCCACTGAAGTTCTGTTAAGCTTTAAACTCAAATTCCAAATTACAACATGCTTTTTTCCCAGAAAACACACAGGAGGCACTGGAGGTTTGGGACTTCAGTCTCTTAACAGGTTCTCTCTTGATCTGGTCAGACAGGCAGACACCTTCAGAGAGGTTAATAATCTCACTTTATTCTAGTCTAGTCTTCTCAAAGGGCTGCTGATAATGGGAGCATCAACTCCTTTGGCATTCCTTATTCACCCTTCTCCCAGGGGCTGGTGAGAAGGGGGTGGGGGGACAGCTACTCTAAGTCTTGATGGGGTCAGTTGAGACAGGTATAAATTCCCTCAAACCTTGATGGGGGCTGGTCAAGGCACACACAGATACCCCTATAGGTTTCCTGTAGTTTTCCCTCACTCAATGACCAGTGGTCCACTTGCTTATAGGGCAACAGACAAAGGAGACATCTTGCCAACGTTAAGGTCACAAGTTAACTTTAGCAATATTATCATTCTGTGCAAGTGTAGTGAATGTAGCCTCAGTAGGAGTATCTGTTACTATGAGTCTAGGAATTACTATCTAGAATCCTTGGGGCTATTCTGGAAGTTATTATCTAACATCTGGAAACTAGACATTGCCATGGCCTTGCATCCTGAGAACCTAAACTTTAAAAGGGTATCAAAATCCTCCCTACACTTACATACAGTGCTGTTAGCCTCAAAGTTGGGTAGTCTCTGTTGAAGGAAGTCTATAGTGGTTCAGTTCCATTACAGTGAAGACCAAGTTGTTTCTGTTACATTGTTGTACTGAAACTTTTGTTATGTTGTATTACATGAAATAAATAGTCCATCAGCTTAATCCATAAGGTTTTTTTTTAATGTAAAGATTTTCATTGAATAGTACATGTTGAAAACAAATTTAATTTTGCTTAAAGAGGCAGAATGACTGGCAAGTCACTTAAGTTGTAAGTGCCTCAGGCAGCTTTTTATTTTTTTATTTTTTTTGTGTCACTAACTGTTGGGGGAGTGATTCCCCTGCAACAGATCCCGGCGACTAGCCCCACGGCCCTCTCACTTACCCGTCCTGGGTCTTCGGTCGTCACCGGCCCCTCACGGGAAAAACACCAGACAGAAGGCGGAGGAATGAAGCGGGGTGGTTTATTCTTCTGCGATTACATGGTAAGCCCGCGAGCTCTTTCACACGAGGGCTTATATACCAAATCTAAGCCAATCACAACGCAGTCTTACATTTATGGCCTTATATGGTACCAAATCTAAGCCAATCACAACGCAGTCTTACATTTATGGCCTTATACGGTAATCCCAATATCAAGCTTATACATATTCATTCAAAGCAACCCTGGCACCACCCATAAACCCCTCCCCCTCCCCCATCAATTCCCCCTTTTTCTTTAACAAAGCAAAATGTAATCCTATAAGCCTAAAGGACCAATGGCCCTCAGCAGCTACTGACGATACAGGCGGCTAAGCTTCTTACCTGAGAGACCAGGAAGCGAACCAACTGCCACTCAGGGGTCCTATGCCAAGGACTCTGACGTGCGGTGCGGGGGCCTCTGGCTTAGGTCACCTCCATTTCACTCGAGCCTTACCCGTCCTAGGACACCGACACCCTGGGTCCTGTCTTAGGCGGCCGAGGAGGGAGGAGTTGCCCGTCATGGAGTCACCCCCGTCTTACCCCAGGTGTCACACGTCCTCCATGGCCTGGAACCATACCTGAGGATCTCCCCCATCTTGGAGGGTTAAAAGTGCCTGTTGGGTCAGAAGCATGTAGCCATCCTGACGTCGCCGTAGCTTACAGACGCAATACAGAAGCAGAATAATCACAAGAGCAAACACCACGGTGGAGGAGGTTAAGCCTCCCCACTGTGAGAACCAGGATGTAACATCATGCAGCCACCTAGACAGTCCGGAGAGAACGGCAGGATAGACAGAGGTGGAATTCACCACTGCAATAGCCAGTCTTAATTGTCTTATCTGTTGTTCGTATTCGGCGGACCAATTGCCCAGGAGGAGAGCGGAAAGTTGACGGGACAGGTTAGCTGCTCTAGTAAAATTCTCATACAAAACGGGAGTAACGCATAAACCAGGCATACGCAGAGTACACCCAACTTGGGTTACCTCCCAGAGGATGTCAACCTCCTCCTGAATCAGGTCCACCCTCTGATTCAGAAGCATCATTCCGGTATACAGGTGCCCATTTATTCCCTCTTGGGCTGTCAAGGCCATTGTAACGGAGGCGCTCAGATTGGCGACCGCCGTCGCAGCCGGCACAGCATAGGCCAAACTGGCGGCTGCTGCAGCAGCCGCAGCGGCAGCAACGGCAATGGCGGCAATAATGGCAGCAGAAATGCCGAAGTCTCTTTTGGGCCTTAACTGCAAAGCAGAGTTGGTAACGTTAAGTGGCCAGGGAACCCACCGTGGGAGGCGGAGGACAACTGCCAATGGGAACACTTGAGCATTCCAGCAGGAAGAATAGAAACAGTTGCCCTCGCATCGGAAAAGGGACTCATTGTGTCCCGTCCGATTGGAAACCAAAAACAGAAAGGGTTGCCAAACACAGACAGGCATGGGTGGTACCTGTACGTGCTTGACGGGCTCTGACATATTAAAATCGAAGGGGTCCATTTTTGTCCATGTACCATTTCCCCACCCCATGACCCCACCCAGCAGCATAGCCATGGGGCGCAAATCCAAACAAGCGCCCACCTCCCCACAGAGTAACCACAAGTCAAAAGGGTTTGCAGTGACCCCAGGATCTTCATACTGAAGATGACGCGAGTTTGTATCGGAGGTAACAGTGGACATAAGAGGTTTAGCATCTTGGCAAGTCCAGTTGGTTGCCACACCCGCAGTAACATTAGCAGAAGGGATGGGAGGGGAAAAGGTAAAAAACGGGTGCACAGGGACAGCTGCGGGTGACTGGCACTCCGTCCAGGGCCAAAAATCCTTGTGGCGGGAGGGCCGACAGCGAGGCTGGGCGCTGGGCTGGGGCCGCCACTCCCCTCCGCCCTCTCCACAAAGGAGACCACTGTTATCCTTCGCTCTAATCATTGTGCGGGCCGGCCAAAGTCCTCTCAATAGGGAGCCGTTCACCCTCTTGCTTGTAAAGTTGAGGCGGTCAGACCACACAGCCTCTTGAGGAAACAGCCCGACACATGGTGACAGTTCCGGATTGACTGTGGGTGTGATTTGAAAACATAACGTCCCATTGAGTGATATTGTCCTGTTATCTAGCACCGGCCAGGTGTCGTCGTTGAAGTGCAGAACAGGGAGCTTAAGGGTGTTGTTAACTGTAAATAGACGAGGAAAAACTTGTGCCGAAGAAGTCACAGGCATGGGTCTCGGGAAGGTGGAAAGCAGTCCCCACCGTAGTTCCGTCATGGCATTCTCAGCGAGGAGACCCAGGATGAGGAGGGTGAGTCGACAATCTGGAAGACAAAAAAAACAAGGACTCTCCTCACCCCCCAACCTGTCGGGGTGGTGCCTTAATCAAGATCCCTAACTTTGTGAAGGGGCACCCATTGCTGTACCGCTGTTGGGTCATTATTTGGAAAAAAGGAAAGGTGGCCGGGCCTTCTTCTAACCACTTTTACAGGGCCGTGCCATTGGCCCCCCCGATCCTGCCACATTACCCTGGAACCGGGCAGTGCCCGGCTAGGTGCGGGGAGGGTCAATGGAGAAGAGGTGGTGTTCTCACCGGAGGTGCTCCAGAACCTCATGGCGGCAGTGGTGCCGTCATCTCTAACTTGCAGGAAATTTAAGGTAAAGACAACCTGGGCCAACTCTTGACGAGTGACCGACCGACATATTCCCCCTTTCTGTTTAAACAGGGCGGTCTTAAGTGTACGGTTTGCTCGCTTGACAAGGGCTTGCCTGGTAGGGTTGTAAGGGAGGCCTGTAGCATGTTGAATAGAAAATTCAGTACAGAACAAGGCAAAAGCCTTGGAAGTATATGCCGGGCCATTATCGGTCTTTAAGGCTAATGGCACTCCTAAGATAGAAATCATTTCATAGAGATGGGCAATAACAGCCCTGGTTGACTCACTGGGCTGCAGGGAAGCAAAAACAAAAGATGAGAAGGTATCAACACAAACATGGATAAACTTAGGGCCGAGATGTGTCACATCCATTTGCCATAGCTCATTAGGGGCAGGGCCTCGGGGATTGAATGCGTCCTCCCTAATGCGAGGGCGGAAGGGGGCACATACAGTGCATGACCGAACAATAAGTCTGGCCTCGCTCTTCGGCACACCATAAAGAGCCCTAAGAGACCGAGCTGAGATATGGAACTTAGCGTGTGCCAACTGTGCAGGGGAATCTGTCGGAGGGGGAAGACTAACTGCGTGGAGGGCCTGGTCCGCTTGTGCATTCCCAGAGAAAATGGGACCCACAGAAGTAATGTGTGACTGAACATGCAGCGCATAAAGAGGCTGGCGCCTAAGACGAAGTTGCTCTTGAACCTCTTGAAGAAGCCTCAAGACCGCAGTGCGCGGAGAAATATATGCGGAAGGGAGGCGGGGCAGCATGAGGGCGCAATATTGGCTGTCTGTAATCAAATTAAAAGGAACATCAGCATATAGCCGAAGGGCTTGTTGCACAGCAAACAGCTCATTCTTTTGGGTGGATCTGTATGGAGTATTGAAAAGCCAGGTGTGGGGAACACTCGGATCATGAACCACTGCGCGGCGGTCCTTTGTAGCATCAGTAAAAACATTAGGGCCCTGCACGGGCACGCCAGAAACCACCGGTATAGGGGGTCTCAGCTCCAAAGAGGCAAACATACGGAGCAAAGCAGGGCGAGAGACCTTACAAGTCCTCACCGAAGTCAGAAGGGTCGCCCAGGACAAGGACTCCTGGGCTAGACTCGTGGCAAGCTCCGGGGAAATGGAGCAATTCAAAGCAAAGTCGCACCCAAATAGGCAACGACAACGATGTAAAGCCTGAAGGGCAAAAAGGCAATAAGCCTCCCATTTATCCACCAGGGACGCCTTACTCACCTTTGGATATAACCATTCTAGACATCCTTGCTTTTGGAACAGGCAACCCCACTGCGGGCCGCTGTCACTCAGTACTTGGAAATAAACTGGAGAGCCGGGAATGTAACGAGTCAAGGTGGTCTGGGCCCTTTTCAGAACCTCCTCGACTGCCTGAACCGCTTCTGGGGTCCAGCTCCTAGGGGAACTCAGCGAAGAGTCCCCTCGGAGTAGCTCATACAACGGTTGCATCACACTGGTAGGCAAGGGGACTGTGGCTCTAATCCATTGGAAGGCGCCAACCAGCCTCTGGAAGTCATTCAAGGTCTTATAAGCACTCAATTTGATAGGAGGCAAGGTCCTTTGAACAGTACTAGCGGTAATCCTGTGTCCCAAATACTCATGGGGGGGGTGCCTTTGTACCTTCTCGGGAGCTATGACAAAATTCTGTTGAGCTAATGTCTGCATCAGGAAGGAAAGGCACTCCTGCACCCTTCCACCAGTGGGGCCTGCTACAAGAATATCATCCATGTAATGGATAATTATTAACTCTTTGTATTGATCCCTAATCGGCCCCAAGATCTGGGCGACATAGAACTGGCAGAGGGTAGGGCTATTAGCCATTCCTTGGGGCAGAACCTTAAACTGAAACCTCTTAGAGGGAGCCTGAAAATTTATGGAGGGTACAGAAAAGGCAAACTTCTCCCTGTCCCCAGGGTGTAGGGGAATGCTGTAAAAGCAGTCCTGGATATCAATGACTGCAATATGCCAATTTTGGGGGATAGCTCCTTCTCTCCCTCTGTCCCTGGGCGCCATCTTGGCACTCATCTGCCTCTTCTGAACTGCTAGCGGAACTACCCGCCGCTCGGTTCGTCACCACGGCTCTTAAGTCCTCCCACGGATATTGACGGGAGCCCCCTGGGTCCTTCAATTCCTTATTCTTCCCGCTATCTGACTCTGAATCTGACCCGGCTAATGAGGAGCCCACCTGTGTGGCCAAGGACCGGGAGGCGGCAATCGGGGAAGGATTCAATGCCGCGTCCACTATCTTAAAGACTGAAAAATCGGTGGATGTCAGCGAACCGGGGCAGCCATTCTCAAAAGCTGCCATCTGATGCCCTACAACCTTCCATCTATCGGCCTGTATGCCGACATGTCTGACCCATGGACATATGTCCCAGATCTTGTCTATAAACTCCCTACAGGTCTTTATGGGGATTTTTGCCCCTCTTTGGGCGCAGAGCTTGTAAAGTTGCGCCGCTATCACCCCCTTTTCCTCCGGCCTAAATACAGGGATACTATGCCCTGTCCCCATCCTGTCCTCTTCCCGAGACTGCAGTGGCCTCGAGGCTGCCTGGCGACTGGAGCAGACCAGCTGCGTCCAGCAGGCCGTCCGCTAGCTAGTCGCCCCGAAAGTTTCAGGTTCAAGCCCCACGTTGGGCGCCAAATCTGTTGGGGGAGTGATTCCCCTGCAACAGATCCCGGCGACTAGCCCCACGGCCCTCTCACTTACCCATCCTGGGTCTTCGGTCGTCACCGGCCCCTCACGGGGAAAAACACCAGACAGAAGGCGGAGGAATGAAGCAGGGTGGTTTATTCTTCTGCGATTACATGGTAAGCCCGCGAGCTCTTTCACGCGAGGGCTTATATACCAAATCTAAGCCAATCACAACACAGTCTTACATTTATGGCCTTATATGGTACCAAATCTAAGCCAATCACAACGCAGTCTTACATTTATGGCCTTATATGGTAATCCCAATATCAAGCTTATACATATTCATTCAAAGCAACCCTGGCACCACCCATAAACCCCTCCCCCTCCCCCATCAACTAACTAACCCTTTTGGCAGTTTATGGCAATATTAGCGCTATGGACCTCTTCTCAGAATAAAGTTTTTAGGTATGTACAATAAAATATGTAAGATTACAAAGTAAATCAATTATGTTGAAATATGATTACTAAAAAATTCATACACTTCAAGTTAAGAACTTTGGCTCTAAGACTAGAAGTTACACAGGTGAGTTGTTGATGTGCATTGGTGGAAGGAGTTTATACCCTTTGAGTTCCCCACACTGTTAAGTTTGAACTTTTCCACTTTCTCTTCAACAACAAAACCACTTTGTTTGTATTAGCTTCATCTTCTCTACTAAAACCTCTCCACCCTCACCTCTATCATTAGTCTTTCTCTGAGATTGGAAAGATGGTAATAAATCTTTATTTTATTTCTATATTCTCACAAGTTAACTTGCCCTTTGTTTTATCAGCTGTAAAACAGACCTTCCCCAGAAGAAGTGATTTAGTTACTTCATCAATCAAATGTTTGTTAAAGGGCCTGCTTTTTAGACTATACTAAGCCCTGGGGATACAAAAAGGGTCCAAAAACAAACAAAAAACCTGGTCCCTGCCCTTAAGGAATTTGCAACCTAATGGAAGAGATAACATGCAAAATATTTACAAAGCAAGCTATATACAGGATAAATAGGAATATAAATAGGGAAGGTACTGGAATTAAGAGAATTTGGGAAAATTTTCTTTAAAAGGTGGGATTTTAGTTGTGACCTAAAGGAAGCCTGGGAGCTCAGTAGTTGAAGTTGAAGAAGAAAGTGCTTCATGGGGAAGGGCAGGAGAAAATGCCTGGAATCAAAAGATAGAATGTTTTGTTTCTGTCACTGTGAGGAAACTAATCTTCTGGTATAAGATAACTGGTTGAAGGGGGCTAGATTATGAAAGGCTTTGATTGCCAAACACAGCATTTGTATTTGATTCTGGAGGTGGTGGGGAACCACTGGAGTTTATTTGAGTGCCTGGGGGGAGGGAAGGAGGGAATGGTGATTGACATGATCCTGACCTGTGTTTTAGGAAAATTTCTTTAGTGGCTGGATCAAGGATGGATTGGAGTGCCAAGGGACTTGAGGCAGGCCATTGAAATAATCCAGGTGTGAGGTAATGAAGGCCTGTACTGGAGTGGTGGTAGTGTTAGAGGAGAGAAGGCGGTGTATTGGAGAGATGTTGTAAAGGCCTTGGCAACAGGTTGGATATGGAGAGGTGGGGGTGGTAAGGATACTTAATAAGTATTTTTATGTATAAATAAATATTTTTTATTTATTCAGCAGTAGGGTCACTGCTGAGCAAATAAATTTCTCAACTGCTTTGCCCAGTCTGTCCACCTCAACTTTTCCAGCCTGAACCTGACTTCAAACTTCACTTGCATAAAGGATAACAAAGAACCTGCAGGCTTGGTCTGGCAGGTTTTATTTTAATACTTGGTAATTGAGTTTTTTGTGTTGTTTCTAAACTAAATTATAGAAATGCTTTATTATTCCTATTATTATTGAGATCATTTCAAACAGATGGTCACAAAGAATGAAATAAATTTTTTAAAAGTTGCTTGTATTATTTAGAGTCCCTCTTGGACAATTTCATTACTTTTTGGTACAAGTGTTTTGAAAGTCATAGTATTCCTCAGCCATCTAATTTAGGGGGGAAATGATTAGTTTTATACAAAGCAAGTCAGTGTAAAAACTGAACAAATTACTGGGATTTTAAAAATCTAAATGTTTAGGAATGTAGACTGATTAGAAGGAAGTATTGAATGTGGCCAAGTCATTTTTAAAATTAGAAATCAAACTAGCTCAGTGTATTTGAAATTACCCTGGAATTGACTTTGATCATAGACATGTTTTAATTGATTCTCATCACATTTTCATATAAAATTTCATTTGTATATAATCTCATTAGAATGGTTTCATCTGTCTCACCATGAAGTTTTTTTTTTCCCCATTTTATTTTTTCGATTAACAAGTATTTATTTTCTCTTCCCTATCCTACCTCTTATAAAAGAAAACTCTTTACCTGTATACTTTGTTGGACACTTCAAACTCAACATGTCAAAAACTGAAATTTTAATGGTCTTAAATCTTCCTAATTTCCCTCTTTTTACTGATGTCATCATCATTTTCCCTGTCATCCAGTCTTCCTGATTTCTTTTCCAACACACACACACACACCCTTTCTTAGCTAGAATAAACCTTCCTTGAATTTCTCAGGCTATTCTAATTTTCCCTTTAATATTTTCTTATAAAATATTATATGTATGTAACAATATATGACATACTACAGGGTAAATTCCTTGAAGATAGCGATTTTGTTGTTTTTCATCTTTATGTTCTTCCACAGTAAGTAAATGTTTACCTATCTCACTAACCATTCTATTTCTTTCTACTGACTCTTTCCCAGTTTTTAGCTCAGCATCTTCAGAGTCTTTTCTTCTCTATTCCCTTCTTTATTTACTCATGTTTCCAACTATAATGTCTATGCAGACAGTCACATATCCTCTTCCTGCTCTGCCAGCACAGGTAATTCTCTTCATATCTCTTATCTGTGACTTCTCCAAAGTTACTGACCTAGGGGCTGGACTTCCTGTCTTCTTATTCTCATCTTAGCAGTCTTAACAACTCATGGTCCTTTTCTCTTCATCCCATGAAACTCCCAAACCATCTCTTCTTAACTTACCAATTCATGAACTATTTTCCTAACTTAGTGTTGAAATTTTGGAGACATCTTTGATTCATTCTTCTTTCCACCTTCTAATCAGCCATTAAATTATTTTTCCTTCACCATGTCTCATGTGTTCTCTTTTATTTATTCTTCCTGCCACTACTCAGTGGAGAATCAGCCATAGACTGGTGAAATACTTTCCTGCTTAACTAGTCTTTTCCTATTCCATTTCATCTACATAACTGCTCCCCAACTAATACTCCTAAAAGACAGCTTTTATCATGTCGATGTACAGTTCAAAAACCTGTAAACTGAGGAGTCAGCGCACAGGTTCCCCAAGTGGGTTATATCACCCCCTGGGGGCACTGGAATGATCTAGGGGGTCTAGTAGTAGCCTCAGGTGCAATTGGGAGACATTTAATAAAAATAAGGGGGCAGTGGAAGCATAAGGAAAGAAGAAAAGATAAGAAAATTTTGAAGAACTGTTCATATATGTTTCATTTATTATATAACAGAGTTAAAGTCATAGTGATTACATTATTTTCCAAATAAACACAAAATGCAAGTTATAACCAATCATTGGTCAATGTCTGTTGACAGGTCTTAACAAGCAAGTGTTGGTAGGCAAGCATGTAGTCTTTGTAGGGAAGTCCAGCATGCATTGGCAGAAATATGTTTGTTTAATGTCTTGTTTACAATATGAAACTATAAGGCTATACAATGCAATATTGCATCATATAAATTACAATGCAGGGAAAACCCCACAAATTTACAATAAATATTAAATTTAAGATGTGTCATTAAAAAAAATTATATTTAAAAAAATGTAAATTAAAAAAAAACCAACCCAACAATCATTAAAGGGTTAAAGATTTTTGGGGGAAGGGGGTTGCTGAGTAATTTTCTTTCTTTTTTTTTTTTTTTTGAAAAGGGGGTGGTGGGCCAAATAAATTTGGGAATCTTTAAGTCAGTGCATTCTAGATATGGGGGAATCTCTTTTTTTTTAGTTAGAATTTATTTTTACTTTTCAACATTCATTTCCACAGATTTTGAGTTACAAATTTTCTCCCCATCTCTCCCCTACCCCCCACCCCAAGATGGCAAGTATACTGATCACTTCTTCCCTCAGTCTACCCTCTCATAAACCTCCCCTCCTCATCCCTCCCCTTCCCCCTTCCCCCTTACTTTCTTGTAGGACAAGATGAATTTCTGTTCCCTATATATCTTAGTGCATGTTACAACAACTTTTTAAAATTTGTTTTTAAAACTTTGAATTCCAGATTCTCTCCCTTCTTCCCTCCTCACCCACCCCCCACTGGGAAGACAAGCAATTCAATATAGGCTGAACATGTGTAGTTATGCAAAATATTTCCATAGTAGTCATGTGAAAGACTAACTATATTTCCCTCCATCCTATTCCACCCCCCCTTATTCTATTTTCTCCTTTGACCCTGTCCCTTCTCCTCCAGTCTACCTTCCCTTCTATCATCCCCCTCTCTTATCCCCTTCCCCCTATTTTCCTGTAGGGTAAGATACCCAATTAAGTGTGCATGTTATTCCCTCCTTAAGTCAGATTCAATGAGAGTAAGGTTGACTCATTCCCTTTCACCTCCCTGCTCTTCCCCTCCATTGTAACAGCTTCCTCTTGTCTCTTTTATGTGAGATAATTTACCCTATTCTATCTCTATGAGGGAATCTCTTATACCAGGCCTGCATAACCTGCAGTGCAAACCAAAGCATTTTAGGTGGCTTGCAATAAATGAAAAGGAAAACATCTCTTTGTATGTACAGAAAATCCTTTGGCTGGCACAGGTTGTGCAGGCCTGTCTTATTCAAAGGCATGGAGGGGAGAGATTGAATGTTCCACAGAGGAAATAAACCCTATAGGAGGAAACTGAGAGTGTAGGAAAGGGAATTATATGAAGTATCACTAGAAAGGTAATTGGGAGCTAAATTGCCATGTTGGGGAGTGTTTGTACTTTACCTAGAGGCAATTGAGAACTTCTTAAGATTTTTAAGAAGCATGTGACATGGTCAGATTTTTTTGTTGTTGATATGAAGTCAGTGTGTTAACTAACTATAGAAAGAACTCATTGGCAATGGGAGAGAGGACAGAAGCAAGGAGACCATTTGGGAGGCTGGTATAATAGTCCAAGTAAGAGTTATTGATTGAAAGAATCCACCTATCATCTCCTGAAAAAGATCCCAAAAAGAAAATTCCTAGGAATATTATAGCCTGGTTCCGGAATTCCCAGATCAAGGAGAAAATATTACAAGCAGCCAGGAAGAAACAATTTGAATACTATGGAAACACAATCAGGATAATCCAGGATCTGGCAGCTTCTACACTGAAGGATCAAAGGGCTTGGAATATGATATTTCAGAGGGCAAAGAAGCTGGGATTAAAACCAAGAATCACCTACCCAGCAAAAACTGAGTATCATGTTCCAGGGGAAAATATGGTCATTCAGTGGAATAGAAGACTTTCAAGCATTCTTGATGAAAAAACCAGAGTTGAATAGAAAATTTGAGATACATATACAAGAATCGAGAAGTATAAGAAGGTTAACAGGGAAAAGAAATCATAAGGAACTTATCAAAGTTGAACTATTTACATTCCTACAGGGAAAAACAATAATTGTAACTTATGAAACTTTCCTCAGTATGAGAATAATTGAAGACAATAGAAATGTGTGTGTATATATATATATATATGTGTGTGTGTGTGTGTGTGTGTGTATATATATACACACATACATATATAAATCTATGTAGGAGGGTATTTGGGCGTATGAATACATATGTGAATGTATATATATATGTGTACAGGTATACATAGATAGAGGGTACAGGACCAATTTAATGGGAAGGGATGATACTTAAAAGGTGAAATTAAGAGGTAAGAGAGGAATATAATGAGAGGAGATGGGGAGAGACAGAATGGGGTAAAGTATCTCATAGAAGAGGCAAGGGGAAATGGTTACAATGGAGGGGAAGAATAGGAAGGCAAAAGGGAATGGTCAGCCTTATTCTCATTGAATTTGGCTTAGGGAGGGAATGACATACACACTAAATAGGGTATCTCACCCTACAAGATAGTAGGCGGGAAGGGGATTAGAGGGGGCATGATGGAAGGGGGGGCAGGTTGCGGGGGAGGGAAGTTGGAAGCACCCACTTTTGAAAAGGGATAGGATCAAAATAGAGAATAGAACAAGTGGGAGGTGAGATAGGAGGGAGGGAAATATAGTCAGTCTTTCACAATATATCTATTATGGAAATGTTTTGTATAGCTACACATGTACAACCTATATTGAATTGCTTATCTTCCCAGTAGGGGTAGGTGACAAGGGAGGAAGGGAATGAATCTGGAATTCAAAGTTTTAAAATCAAATGTTTATATGTATATATGTATATATATATATATATATATATATATATATATATATATATATATATATATATATATATATATATATATACACACACACACACACACACACACACACACACTATTATCTATTATTTTACATGTAACTGGGAAATAAGATATATAGGCACTGGGGCATAGAGATCCACCGTGCCCAGCAGATTGGAGGAGGGGATGTCCAGTGGGATCGCTATTTTGGGGTAGGGGAAAAACAGGGAGAAAATTTGTAATTCAAAATCTTGCGGAAATGAATGGTGCAAACTAGAAGTTAATATAGCATTTGATTTTAAAAAAAGCCAATAAAATAAAATACTATTGGAAAAAAAGTTATTGAGATCCAGACCTAGGAAAATAGGTATGGTAATAGAATGAATAGTATTTAGTAATTTATTAGATATGGGGAATAAAGGAGAGAGAACACAAGGATGATTCCAAGATTGGGAATCTGAGTGACTGAAAGGATGGTAATAGTCTCCACAGGTCTAAGAAAGTTTGGAGGAGGGATGGATTTAAAAGCACTTTGTTTTGGCGTGGGTTACTTTTTTTTCTTACCTCATTCCTAAAAGAATTTCTACTATTTGATCAGTACAGAGTTTCTGAAAGTTGTGGAACTTTACATTCTTTTGTCCCCCCAGATGTTCTCAAACAATGATGAAGCTGTGATCAATAAAAAGCTTCCCAAAGAACTACTGCTAAGGTAAGTCTGTGAAATTAGAGTTCTTTTATTTCTGTTTTGCACCCAGTGCATATAGTGGAGAATTATTATCATCTTTTTGGATAGTCTTAATGTTTGTTACTACTGCTGCTGTTGTTTTCTCAATAGGAGATTTACATTATTTCTTGATTTAATTCCAGTCAAGTCAAAAGTCCTTATTAAGCATCTGCTGTATGCCAGGCACTGTGCCAAGGACTAGGGTTACAAAGAAAGGCAAATACAATCCCAGTTCTCAAGGAGTTCATATGCTTTTTTTTTTTTTTTTGCTTTTTGGAGGGCAATTGGGGTTAAGTGACTTGCCCAAGGTCACACAGCTAGTTTTTGTGTTAAGTGTCTGAGGTCGGATTTGAATTCAGGTCCTCCTGACTCCAGGGCTGGTGCTCTATTCACTACACCACCTAGCCACCCCAAGAAGCTCACATTCTGACAGAGAAGACAAGATATAAATAACTAGATACATACAAGATAATACAGAGTAACTAGATTGCATTCTGAGAGGGAATTAGTAGCAGAAAGGAGCAGAGAGGCCTCTTGCAGAAAGTGGGATTTGCTTTGAGTCTTGGAAGAAGCTAAAGAAACTGAGAGGCAGCAGTGAAGAGACAGAACACTTTAGGCATGGGTAAAGATAATCCATACACACAGAGATAGGAGCTGGGGTGCCATGTTTGAAGAACTGCAAGTAATATCCTTTTGTGTTAGTTACTTTATGGATTAGTTTTAAAAGGAGGATCTGTCTCTGACATCTTATCAGATGGTTGATTAAATTTTTTTTCTCCATTCACACTTTTTTAAAACACACGGAAAAAGTATGTATCTAAAACCAAATGCTACCATTCAATTGAGAAATACCAGAACTTTCCTAATAAATACAGGAATTAAGCATAACTGCTATTTTCCCCCCTGCTGTTATTTGACATATTTTAAGAAGTGTTAGCAATAGCCGTAAGACTAGAAAGATAAGAAAGGCATAATTATAAGCAAAGAGGTCATATAACCTACATCATATGGTTTATCTAGAAAACCCTTGAAAATCAGCAAAGAAACTAATTGTAATAGTAGTGACAATAAGCAACCAGGACACAAAATAAACCCATAAAAATCAGTAGTGTTTCTATGTGGCAGTAACAGAATCTAGAAAGAAATAATGGAAATAATTCCTATTCAAACTAACTATAAAATGCATAAAAACCAGTCTACTATGGCTCACCAAACAAACACCTATCAAGCAATAATTACAAAGCACTTTAAAGAGAAATATTCAGTGTTCTTGACTGGGATATGCCAATATAATAAAAATAACAATACTATTCAAAATAATTTATACATTTATTGTTATATCAGTTATCATCATGGAACTAGTTTATGGAACCAGACCAAATAATATAAAACTTATTTTCAGGAACCAGAGCTCTAGAATCCTAAGGGAAATTATGGGGGGAAGTAGAGATGGAAAAAATATCACTTAAAAACCCCATATTAAGTATTGGTTCAAAAAATAGAAAACTTATATCAGTGTTCGAGACTAGGTCGGGAAGAATTAAATACAGTTGAACTAGATAATGCATATTTGAACATCCATCAAGTCATTAATTATTTGGGAGAGGGAGAGGATGAACTGAGTTACCCAACTAGCTGGGTCCCCATTCAGGCAGCTTGGTCTACTCACAGGTTGTGTTTGTCCTTCGTTTTTGAAGAGGTCCATGGCATCAGGGAAATGATGATATGACTTACAGTTGATTTTTATTTGAGTGAGGGAGGGCTGTGCAAGGTCACCAGCCTCACTTTCTCCTTCAGAGCCATCTGGATCCAGTGTCCAGATAATCTATTCCTCAGGATGCAGTGGGAAACCTTGACCCTTTTAGACTAAGGCCTTTTCACATATTCATTTAGAGTGAGGTAACTCCCTTTCAGTGAATAGGCCTCTTTAAGAAGTAAGTCAAAGTATGGTCCCTTTAATTAGAAAAAAATCAAGCTGGTAGGAGAAGATCCTCAGGGCTGCTGTTCCAAAGAGAAACAGTTACCAGTGATACTCACTCTAAGGCAGGAGGGCCCAAAATACAGCTTGGGCAAGGACCTATTGTGGTCCATCTGTGAACTTCAGAGTGAACTGGGTTTAAGGTTTTGTGAAAGGAGAGCGAGATAGAGAAAACCAGTTAAGTGGGCAACTTCTTCTTTTGTTTTTCTCCTCTCCAAAGGAAGGTAAATTTTAATGGCCAGAAAGCCACTCTAAGTGAGTACTTGAAAAGTACTTGGCCTCAAAGGGCCAAGATCTCCCATGGGTCATCTCCAGTCATTCTGATGATGAATATCTGATCACTGGATCCAGATTGCTCTGGAGAAGAAAGTCAGACTGGTGACCTTGCACAGCCCTCTCTCACTCAAATCAAAATCAACTGTAAGTGAAGTCATCATTTCCCAGATGCCATGATCCTCTTCAAAAATGAAGGACAAACATAATTACTTGGGGAAGAATTAGCCTATTGACAAGGCCTGCTGTAAAAAAGCTGGAAAGCAGTTGGACAGAAATTAAGTTTAGACCAATATCTTATACCATATACCACCTGAATATTAGAGATATCATGAAAAAAATTAATAAGATTCCCTTTATAGCTAGGTTATGATGGGTTAGATGTGAATTTTTAACCAATAAAAGGGTTAGATGTGAATTTTTAACCAATAAAAGATATAGACTACCACCAAAAATAAAATGCTTTTCTCTATAGGGGTGAATTTGTAAGATTTTGTCAGATGGAGTTTCTATATTTTCTGCTGCACTAGTTTGCTTCTAGGGCAACTGTATGGTGCAGTGGATAGAGTATTGGACACATCTTCCTGAGTCCAAATCTAGTTTCAGACTCTGACTAGCTGTTACTTAACTCTGTTTGCTTCACTTTCCTCATATTTAAAACGAACTGGAGAAGAAATGGCAAACCAATCCAGTATTTTTGCCAAGAAAATTCCAAATAGGGTCTTGAAGAGTTAGACATGACTGAAAACTACTCAACAACAACAGCAATTTGATTCTAATACTGAATAAAGCAAAGATGACTAAGGAAGAGATTCACAGCATAGGAGGAAAATTGAGACAAAAAATTTTTAGGGGGAAAATGGATTTAAAAAACAATTTGAAATTCTCTTTTCTGCCTCCAGTTCCTCCCCTACCCATTGGAAAAACAAGCAATATGATACCCATTAAACACATGATTTCATGCAAAATATTTAGATGTTAGCCGTGTGGCCCCACCAAAAAAAAAGCAGAAAAAAAAACAAGCCTCAGTCTATACTCAGAGTTGATCAGTTCTCTCTCTGGAGGTGGATAGCATTTTTCATCATGAGTTCTTTGGAATTGTGGATCACTGTATAGATCACAGTAGCCAAGTTTCACAATTGTTATAATTCAGCATTGTTACCATATTCTTACTGTCTAATATTTTCCTGGTTCTGCTCACTTTACTTTGCATCAGTTCCTATAAGTCCTTCCAAGTCTTTCTGAAGACATTCCCTTCATTATTTCTTACAGCACAATATTCCATCACAATCATATGCCACATTCTCCAGTTGAGGGGCATTCCAATTCTTTGCCTCCATGAAAGAGAGCTTGTGAATATTTTTATACTTAAGTCTTTTCCTTTTTCTTTTGTCTCTTTGGGATACAGATCTAGTAATGGTATTGCTGAATCAAAGGATATGCACAGTTTTATAGTACTTTGGGCATAATTCTCTGGAATTTCTCTGGAGTGGATGTAACAGTTCACAAATCCACTAGTAGTTCATTAGTAAAATTAGATAAATTTACAACATTAAATAGGTGTCTATGAAAAGATTCCTTGAGACTACACAAAATATATTTCATGTATTCTTGTTTATGAGTTAAAGACAAACAAGTTTATGTTTTTACTACCTAGCTTATTCATACCAAACTTAAATTCCTTACAAATGATTGCTTTTGCCAGGGCATCCTGAATAAATTCCACTTTTTTTTTAGTATTTTCACTTTTTACTGTTGCCACTCTCTATCTCCCTTTGTTTTTTTCTTGCTGCCGTAGATATTACCTACAGGGACCTTTATCCCAATGCAAATAGTAGGCAGTGGGGTCTGTAGTGAACTTGGGGGATGGAGGAAACATCTTCTTTTCTTGCCCTTGTCTCTACCCATCACCTTAAAACACTGGTTGTTGGCATGAGGAGGATGTGGGGTAGGGGTGGGGGGGAATTATGTTTTATTTTCCTGTTGTTCCACACTGTCTTGACACCCAGTGCAAGTCTCACAAGACAGAAGGTAAGAAAGAGAATATTTTGCTACTGTTGATCCTATAACCCCAGACATTTGTCTTCATCGTCACCTTTACCTAACCTACCCACAGTGTCAGTTTTCAGTAACAGGAGGAAAGGCAAGGAAAAGGAGGATAAATCATGTCCCATGTGAAAGATTAGAGAGTAAGTGAGGGTCATTCCTAAATGGTTCTGGTAGCTATTCTCTCTTTCTTATTGTTTCCCTTTGCCCTACCTCTGCTAATGGGTTCCGAGTCCTTTTTCCAGCTACTTGCTTCAGAACCCTTCTTCAGTTCTTTTAGTCTACTAAGTTAAAACTTTGAATTCATTTCCTCATAGAAACCTTTTTCAGTATACTGGTTTTGATTTGTACAGTATCAGTAGTCTATGCTAAAAGTACATTACAGGATAAGTAGCCTTTTGTAGAATTGGCTTAGAAAACGAAGACCTATGTATTATATTGTTTCTATAGGAAAATAAATTCATTTACAAACAACTTAAAAATAAAGCACTGCCTGTCACTTTTTGGGGAGAAATACAGGTGTTCATAACCAATTATGAATTCTGTTAATTGAATTAGCGATTTCTGGATCTTTATTTAGATAGTCAAAGCAAAAGTGAGTCCTATGTAGTTTCACATGATATCTTTTTTATTACACGTTTTAGAATATTTGGAATTTCTTGTGACAAAGTACATTATATTGTTCCCTAAAAAGATCAGTTCTTCCTTTTGAAAATGAAGTATGGTTTGAACTGTATGACAGTACTTGATAGGCCCATGTCCAGTTATTTGACCCAGCATATATTAATATACAGCCAGAAAATTCTGCTATTAGAAGTAGACTACTCTGTTGTCTGCTACATGATGAAGACTTAGTGTTAACCAATGAATTAAGCAAGTGTTCTGATTTTGGCTTACATTCAACTTACTAATTCTTGTCCTGTCCCTTTTGAAACAAAGTTCATAAGTAATGATTTTTGAGAACTGGAATTCACTGTTTGCATACTGTGAAATTCACTTAGCACAGATTGACAGTGTACCCTTTGAAAAGAAGACTCACTGTATTTATCTAGGGGTGGCTCCTGGAAACGAGCATCACTGTTTAGAAGACAAAAGAGTCTTGTGTCTTTAGCTAGTACCAATGTATATTTGCATTATTTCCAGTGCTGTACTTATGAGGATGGTATTGATAACTGAAAATGAGAGGTCAAGTGATAATGTGCTTGATCCCATGCATACTCCTTTAGTTGTGGGAGTTGGCATGCTTTCAAGATGAAGGGGTATTGCTCATGAGGGGGATTATTATTCTTCATAAGAAACTTGTAGGGCCTTTTTTGTCTGTATCTTCATTTTTTTTTTTATACAATTAATGAGTTTATAAAGTTCTGTCCCTTACCTTGAACATAGTTTGCACAAACTTTTGGTTTTCCATGCTTCAGCAAATTAGTAACAGTGAAAAATAAAGAGAAATGTGGTGCTACTGGAATGAGGTATGCTAAAAGAGTAGAAGCAAGAAGTGGGGCAAGAAAATTATAAAGTAGGCCAAAGAAAAGGAAAATAAAAGGCATATTTACAGGAAGAAAGAGAATATACATTAGTATCTCACATTAAAGTATTCACCAAACATAGAGGAAGAGGGTAGATAAATGCTCTACACATTTACCTTGTTTGGATCTTCATTAGACAAAAGGTTGAACACAAACACCTACACACACAAGAGTTTGGTGTAGAAATACATTCAGAGGGAATCAGGCAGAAACAGGAAGAAGGGAGATGGGGACTAAAAGAGAGGATAAATTCCAGGAGGGCTTAGTCATAAGCAAAACAAGCTTACAGTTTTGGAGGGTGGATTTTGAAGTGGAATAAAAGAAAAGAAAGTGTGGAGAATCTAGGATGGGGAATGGGCAAAGGTAAGAGAAGAGAAAAAGTAGGTTGGAAGCTATTCGCATTAAATATATAGGTAAGTAGTATTGAGCATACTCCTTTCTTACAACCCTCTTTTCTCTGTAAAGAGGGGGGCGTGAATGGAAAGAGAAAAAAAATAGAAGAGGATAGGATAGAGAGAAGTTGTCAGTAGCAATTAAGTCATAACTGAATCTGAATAGAATGAACTCACCTTTTATAAAATAGAGGAGGGTAGCAGAATGGGTTAGAAAGTAGAATACAGATTCAGTAAACCCAAACTGTTTTAATCTTTTACTAATGACAAGAAATAAATTATTCAATAAAGAGTTTTGAAGAAATAATTAAGACGTAATTGAAGAATGAATAACAATCCAAAAGAGTTGGTGAATCAAAGAATGAATTATGTAAATAATAGAAAATTTCATCAAAGAAAATAAGAACATTGAAGTAATATGCCAGAAATTTGGGAATACAGCCGAAGTAGACTTTATGTCTCTAAAAATTAATCAATAAAAAAGAGGAGGAACAGATGAGTGAACTGGACATGTACCAAACTCTGGCCCCCACCCCCAAAAATAACTGTAGAAAAACAACAAAAACGCCAATGAAACACCAAAATAGAACTTCTGAAAATCAAAGAGGAGATTAGCAAAATTGAGAGAAAAAAAATCGTGAAATTAGGTGGTGTTTTTTAAACAACAACAACAAAAAAATCCCTGTAAAATAGATAAACCATTACCTAGTCTGATTTTTTAAAAAAAGAGAATGACCAAAATAAAAAATGAAAAAATTCACAAAAGATGAAGTAAAACAAATTACTATAAATTATTCATTTATATCTGTACCTACCATATGCTAGGCCCTGTGCTAAACTGGAGATAAAAGAATTAAAACTTAAATTTTATTTTATTTTTTGCTTTTATGGAGGGGCAGTTGGGGTTAAGTGACTTGCCTGAGATCACACGGCTAGTAAGTATTAAGTGTATGAGATCAGATTTGAACTCAGGTCCTCCTGACTCCAGGGCTGGTGCTGTATTCACTGCGCCACCTAGCCACCCCCAAATAATCTTATACAAACAGGATATGTATAGGATAATTTGGGGGTGGTCTTAGAGGGAAGGCACTAAGATTAAAGAGCACTTTAGAAAGACTTCTTGCAGAAGGTGGTGGACAGTCAATGAAAATTCAGGGAGTTGGGAGATTAAGTGTCTTGTCCAAGGAACTGTGAGGAGTCCAGGGCCACTTGATCCTTGAGTGCATTGGGGTGAGTAAAGTTTAAGAAGACTGGTAAGGCAGAAAGGGATCTGTTGATGAATAGCTTTAAATGCCAGCACATTTTATATTTGATCCTGAAGGTATTAGAGATTATCTGGAGTTTATTGAATGGAAGATATGACATAATCTACCTTGTGCTTAAGGAAGATCACTTTGGTAACTGACTGGATGTAAGTGAATGGTAGGAGAGGGAAGAGACTTGAGATAGGGAGACCAGCCAGAAGCCTTTATAAAGTACGAGGGCCTACACCAGAGTGATTGCAGTGTCAGAGGGGAAGAGGAGACATGTCTCAGAAATGTTGTGAAGGTAAGATTGATCAGACTTGGCAATAGATTGGATATTTATGGATAAGAATGAGAAGTCAAGATGGTATCTTCAATAGGGAAGTTTAGAATAGAGAAGGTTTTGGAGAAAAAATACTAAGTTCAGTTTTAGAAATGTTGAGTTTAAGATGTTTATAGATCATCCAGTTCTAGATGTCCAGTAGGGAGTTGGAGATATGAGATTGGAGGTTGAGAGAGAGATTAGATAAGTAGATTTGGTAATCATGATTTGTTATTATATTGATTAAGGTTCTAAAATCTTTAAGAAGATTTTTTTTCTTTATGATATTGTAAACTATTATGGTTCATTCTGCATCAGTTTATAGAAGTCTTCCATTTTCCTCTGTGATTATGTTATTTCTTACAGTGAAATAATATTTTATTATGTGTGTGTGTGTGTGTATGTCTCTCTCTATATATATCCATAATGTGTTTCGCCTTTCTCAAGATATGGCCCCCCCACCCCCACCCCTAGGTTCCAGGTTTTGACTACTACAAAAAAGACTGCTATAAATGTTTTTCTATATAGAGGTCTTTCCCCTCTCATTTCTTTGATCTGTTTGGGGTGTGTACATACCTAGCGGTGGTATTGATAGGTCAAAGGGTGACCACAGTTTAGTATCTTTGTGGTCACTGTTCCAAATTGCTTCACAGAAAGGCAGGATCAATTCAGAGTCCTCCTCCCCCCCCCCCCCCAGCCCCGTAGCCCATTTTCTTATTTTGTCATCTTTCTCATCCTGATTAATATGAGGTAGAACCTCAGAGATGCTGTAATTTGCATTTCTCTAATTAGTAATTATTTGCAGCATTTTTATATGGTTTTTGATAGCTTGAATGTGTTCCTTTGAAAACTGCCTATTCATACCTTTTGATGATTTGTTTTTTATTGAACAATGCTTTTATTCATACGAATTTGAATTAGTTGTTTAAAAATTTTAGATATGAGACTTTTCAGAGAACATTTTTCCCAGTTACCTTTCAACTTATCATTTTAACAATATTGGTTTTGTTACTGCTAAATATTTTAATTTTGTATAATCAAAATCATCTTTTCTGTTTTCCCCTTTATTGCTTGTTTAGTCATCAACTCTATTCCTATCCCTGGATTAGAAAACTAATTTCTTTCCTTGCCCATAATTTATTTTTATGATGTTATCTTTTATGTCTTAAGTCACTTGGAGTTTATTTTATTGTATGGTGTGAGATGTTTTTGTCTGGATCTAATTTCTGCAGACTACTTTTCAGCTTTACCAGCAGTTTGTGTTGTGAATCCTTATTACTCTGTTAACTGAGGACCTTGAACACCATGCTTCTTGTATGTTGAATAACTGATTTATTCCACTGATCAACTTTTCTATGCAATCATTTTGCTGTATGTTGCTTTATATTATAATTTGATATCTCTTACTGCTAGACACCATTCTTTCCCACTTTTCCACAGATGTCTTGGTTTTCAAAAAAGAGAAGGTAATAGAATGAAAATTCTATAATGGATCCTCAAAGAGATGATTGGAGCATATCTAGAAAGGCAGTGATTGTAAAGACTCAGTGTGGCTTCATCAGCAACAGTTCATACCACATAAATCTCATGTTTTGTTTTGACAAGATTAATAAACTAACTGGTAGATGAGGGGAATGCTGTGGATATAGTTTTACTTAGACATTAGCAAGGCTTCTGATAAAGTATCTTTTTCTTGTGAAGAAGGTAAGTTTAGGTGGTAATAGTAGATTAAAAATTGGATAGCTGAACTTATTAAGTAATTGTTCATTGTTCAGTGTCATCATGGAAGCGAATCTCTAGTGGAGTATCACAAGTATCTGTGCTTGCCCTTGTACTGTTAAACGTTTTTTTCAAAGACTTGGATAAAGGCATAGGTGGCATGCTTATCATATGTGTAGATGACAGTAAGTTGGTAGGAAAAGCTAACATATATAATCACAGTCAAGATCTGAAAGGACTTGGGTAGGTGAGACATTAGATCAGATCTAATAAAGTGAAGTATGTGTGTATGTGTTTGTCTGTCTTTATACTTAGGTACATAAAATCAACTTCAGTGCAAGAGTGGGGAGGCACAGTTGGGCAGCAGTTCTGAAAAATGTTTATTAGTTTGGTTTTTTTTAGCCTTCACACTTCAAAGAAGTCAGTAGTGTGATGTGGCAACCAAAAAGGCTATAGCAATCTTGTGCTGCATTAAGAGGGGCATAACTTCCAAGAATAGGGAAGTGATAATTTCACTATATTTTACCCTCTTCAGAGTAACATTATTGTGTTTTAACAATTTTGGCTGCTACAGGATGTTGATAAGCTGGAGAGTGCTTAGAAGAGGGCAGCAGGTATAGTAAAGAACCTAGAGTCCATATTTTGTGAGGAAAGGATTAAAAGACTTGGGCATGGTTAGCATGGAGAAGAAAAAACTGAAGGGAAATCATGATAGCTCTTGTTCATTATTTGAAGGGCTGTCATGTGAAGGAGGACTTAGGAGGAGGAAGAAAATCATTCTATTTGACCGGAGAGAGCAGAATCAGGAGCAATGGATAGAAGTTTCAAAGAAGAAAATTTAGGCTTGATATCAGGAAAAATTTCCTAACACTTAATGCTGTCTAAAAGTGGAATGTCTTATCTGGAAGTTGATGGATCTCTTCTTCTTGGAGTTCTTTATGCATAGACTAATTTGTTATGATGAAGATTTCAGTATTTATTGACCAGACCAGAAGGCATGAAGTGTCTTTCAACTCTCAAGTTCTCTGATAATGTGAACCTGGGATTCACTAGGTTATAGTGGTTACAATTTCACCTACTTTATGAGGTAAATAGGTTTTTGTGAACTGGCCTGGAAATCCAATTACCATTTAGGATATTTACATAGGAAAATATCTTCTAAATTCCCAACAACCCTTTGGTAAGTTGAGGACTGCTTGTATTTAACTGTGTTACATTTTTAGAAGTCTTCCCATCGCTTGTTTCTTCACAGCTTCCAGCTGCTACTTTGATTGTGAGTCTTTCTGCTCAATGACTTGATGAATTTTAAAAAATACTCTCTCATTCAAACATACAATTGTATTATTGACTCTAAAGAATGAATTCCTGTTTGCTTTTGACTCTGGCAGTGCTAGATATATTCAGCAGATACAGACTATAGTATTTTGCTAGAATTGTTACAAGTACCTTCTACAATGCTTTTTTTTTTTTTTTAAAGCAATTGGGGTTAAGTAACTTGCTCAAGGTTACATGGCCAGTTATTTCTGGGTGTGGTGCTAAGTATCTGAGCCTGGATTGGATCCCCTAGGTCATCCAGACACTGGGGGCCAGTGCTGTTACTCGCTGAGCCACCTGGCCACCCTGACAATGCTTTTTAATATCATACTCATGACAAATAGAGAATGAAATTTCCTTTTAAAGGAGTTGCCTGTCAAACCTTGAGATTAATTGCACCCTTTCAGGACCTCCAAAGACTAGGATGACAGAGTGAACTTCACTTGCTCCAAACTCCCCCTCTGACCCTGAAAACATAGTAACTCTTGCCCCAGGGCAAAACCCTCTACAATAAAGGCTTGGGATCCTAGAGGAAGGGCGTGGCTAGGACCCTGCCTCAAAATGGGTAGAAAGCAGACTACAAAGACAAAGACTCTGGAGTCTTACTATCCTCAGAGGGAGGAAGCAACCTCAGAGGGAGACAATGTGGACTCCACACCCAGAGCTGAAACTTCAACTGGGAATGGGTCCCAAGCACAGAAAGCTCTCCTAGATGAGATCAAAAGGAACTTTGAAAACAAAATGAGAGAGATAGAAGACAAAATGAATAATTCTTTCAAAACGAAAATAGCAGAATTAGAAAAACATTATAATGAGGAAAACATCTCTCTAAAAAGAAAAGTATGACATTAATTGCAGTAATTAATTTGTCTTGGTCCCTGGAACCTGTGCTGAAATTCACTCTCTTTCCAGTAGAGGTGAGGAAATAGAATATCGTATGCCCTGTCAGATGTAGCTGTTTTGTTGTTCAGTTTGGCTTAACTGTTTTCTCTCCAGTAGTTTACAGTAAACGAGGAAAAAAAAAAGGTGAACAAAAGAAAAAGTATCTTAAGCTATTCTTTTTAGCATATATGCTACAGCTTCTTTTGGAATTTTTACCATTATATATTCCAATACCACTTGACTCCACAGACTACCTCTTTGGGAATAGTTAGACTGGTTTCTCAAAGACTCCCAAAGTAATGAGTCTCTAGGTTAGAGCTAGCTTTATGACAGGGGAAGATGAATCATATATTTTTTTTAAGCAATCGGGGTTAATTAACTTGCTCAAGGTTACACGGCCAGTTATTTCTGGGTGTGGTGCTAAGTGTCTGAGCCTGGGATTCGATCTCTAGGTCATCCCGACACTGGAGCCCGTGCTCTTACTCGCAGTGCTACCTGGCCTCAGGTTATCCTGACACTGGGGCCAGTGCTCTTACTCACTGAGCTACCTGGCCACCCCTAAGCAATTGGGGTTAAGTAACTTGCTCAAGGTTACATGGCCAGGTGTTTCTGGGGGGGTGCTAAGTGTCTGAGCCTGGGATTCGATCTCTAGGTCATCCCGACACTGGAGCCCGTGCTCTTACTCGCAGTGCTACCTGGCCGCCCCTGAATCATATAATTTTTCTTGACAAAAACATGATCTGTAGAAATAGTTTCAAGAAAGTCTGACTAGATCTTTTGAAAACAAACCATATGACAAGCATAAAGGAGTACATAAAAAGCATTAGATCTGGCCTGTTTTTCCAGTTTTCTGAACTATTTATTATTTTCACTTACCTTCTGAAGTTTTGGGCACTTCTCTTTTGAGAAACATTAATGTTCATTTTAGGGTTCAGCATTTGTGGAAACTTGAATCATTGATTCTATAGTTATTGTTAGCTGTTCTAATCTGTTTTCCCTTCTCCATTTCTTGGATAATTAAATGCAATTAAATGCATGTTTAACATTATTAATTAAAAGAATCATGCTCCGGATCCTTACAATTCTATTAAGAGTAAAAAGGAGTTTTAACAACATAATAGATTTGAGCAGATGTCTTTGGCTAATCCAAAATAGATCCGTAAGTTGAAATATAAAACCAAAATAGCATTTTCATGATTGCCAGAAATTATAGGCATTTCTTCAGATTCCAAACAGTGAGATACCAACTACAGAAAACTGTATGAAATTATTTGCTATTTTTAGATTGAATTTTACTTTCCGAACTATGACTCCAGCTGATTAATTCTATTAGCCTAGCAGATAAGTATTTTATCATTTTATAAGCTCAGAAACAAACATGGATTTTTAAAAGCATTCCTAGATAAGCGTGGATCTTATGCTGGTAAAAATTAAGAATGATTATGGACTGGACAGTTATTGAAAATTCTTTATTTCTTTTTTGAGGGGCTTAAATTCTTTACATTTTTATTCTGTGGTTTGAATGAAGGGACCTTTGCATTTTTTCTTACATTGACTTATGGTAAAGAAAGAAATCCTTTTTCCTATAAGTTCATTCTTTAGTGTGCTCAGATAAAGTTTCTTCCTGCAATTAGAATGAGGGGAAAAAAATGAGTTTCAAAGATTTGTTACTACTACTTTTTGTTCTAGCATTATCTTTTAAGCATCATGAGCTTTCAAAACTGGGAATTAAGATGGGAAAGCAATGAGTATACACTACACAATTGTGACTACTACTGATAGCTGGAAGATTAAATTTTCACATAATATCTAGGATTCTGCTGTGTCATCATTTAGTATTGTCATCAGCTGTAGGAGAGCATAAAAATTTTTTTTTGGCCTTTTTTTGGGAGGGTAATTGGGGTTAAGTGACTTGCCCAAGGTCATATGGCTAGTAAGTGTTAAGTGTCTGAGGCCACATTAGAACTCAGGTCCTCTTGACGTCAGGGCCGGTGTTCTACTCACTGCACCACCTAGCCTCCCCCAAGCATAAAATAAAAAAAAAAAACCATTATGTCATCAATGTATGAAAGGTTCCTGTAAGGATCAGGAAAAACATTTTGTAGGAAATAGTGCTTGAACCTGTTTAGACATCTCCACCTTGATGTCCAGTAGCCTTCTCTAAGTAAATGTGACTAAAACAGATCTCATTATCCCCCTTTGCTTTTCTCTTCCATGTTTGGAATATTTTCCCTCACTGTAATGGGAATGTAAACTTTTAAGATCTTCCCTGCCCCTAAGCCCTTTGATAGCCTTAAGTGCACCTGGAGCCTGTGGTGGGAGGCTTGTTTTTCAGGAGATACTTTGTGATTGGGCAGTGGGTCAAGATGGTTGTTATATTCTCTGAGCCAAGAGAAGGCTATATAATCCCTAATGTGAGGTGTTGTTTTGGGGCTTTGTGTGTGATTTGACCAGAAGATTCTGGTCAGCCGTTGAGAGACTCCAGGCTTTGAAAAACCCAGATGTTGATGCTTCCCTCTCTGGTAACTGACTAGGTATGGATGTAATGGTTGGACAGTTGGAGGCCTGTCTGCTTGATCTGTTTGTTTATACGTCTTGTAATTTCTGCTTATAACCTGTATACTCTGAAGTTTGGGGTGCTGACTTTTTCCCTTGAACTAAGTAAATGATATGTTTGATTGATTAAAGCGAAATTGTTAACCCCTTTTGAGTTGCTTTCCTTCAGAAAAGCAGATGTAAGAACCTGTGTTGGCAGCCACCCTGGGGATGCTGAGGTGCTTGCTGTTATATTCACCACTGCTGCATAGAATTCCCAGCTTCCTTTATAACACAGTTTAAGTGTCTTTCAGGTGTTTTGATTCCTGTGTTTTGTTTTCAATGAGTAGACTATAAACTTTTTATGGCAGAGACTTTCGTTTCATCTATATCTCTCCCCTTACCCCCACCTCCCATCCCCTACAGAGTACCTGGCACTTTAAAAATATTCCATAAATTTTTATTTAATTGAACTCAGTCCACTGGAGTTTGAGATTCTAATAAAATTCCAAGAAATTTTGTTTTGTCCTCACTTAGTTTGTGTTAAAATGTCCTTAAGTATTCTGGTTGTGATGTAAGAATGATCTGGTTTGCTGAAATGAAACTAATGGAAACTTTAGGAGAAAAGTGATTTGCCATCTTTATGCTAGCAAAGTAGAGTACTTTAAAATAATTCAGAGAAATGATAGTATGATTCTGCTATGTAAAGAAAATTATGATGATATAATCAGATGACTCCAATGAAGAAAAAAATTGTGCTTCAGTCTAAAAGGGACATGTAATCAAAAAGCAAAGTCAGGGCACATAAATAAAGACAAATAAATATAACAGTGCCATGGACCTAAAAGAATAATATCCATTCAGTTGTCGAATGGCTAAATGAATTATGATATGTGAATATAATGGAATATTCTTGTGCTATAAGAAATGATAAGATGAATATAGAGAAGCATGAAAAAACTGAATTAAATATGAATTAAAGTGAAGTAATCAGAGCCAAGAAATTAGGGAACACAGCAATCACAAAGTAAATGAAAAGAACAATAACCATACAACAATTTAAAATGAATGTTGCAAAATTACAAATAACAAGTGTGGCCTTAAAGAAGATACTTTGTTATGGAAAGATTCTGTGGAGCAAAAAGCAAAGATAATAAAAGGTACGTTTAGATGGGATAGGCCCACTATTTAAACTTCTAAACTGGTTTTGCTACTGACTTCTCAATTAAGGAAAACGAAATAATGGAAATTGGTGCTGAACTTGGAATGAAAATCAAATTCCACTTTTTACTAGTTGAGTGACCTATGACAATTTGCCTTTCTAACTAGGTTTCCTTTCTGGTGAAATGAGAGTATGCGATAAGTACTCAGATGCATCTGTAATCTCATCAATACAGGAGTTGATTCCATCAGTATAGATTATAACCCATTGAGGCCTGCCCATTCCATAAAATTTCTATCTATATCCTTCTAAAAATATAACACAGGCAGTCCCCTCAATGTGCTGATGGCCTTCCTTGCTTTCTCCTTACATTTTGAAGCTAGTGGTGAGGAGTCTTACTGTTAGCCTCTGGTCCCTAATTCTTGTCATGTGACTAGCCTATCTTTTCCTCCTATCATGTAATTGCTTGATAATGTCTTTTATTTTTGTTTTTAGTGGCCCTAACTTTTGCATTCTGTTTATATCCATCATGTGTTTCTCTTTTGCCTTGTGTGTAGTGTATTTGTTTTTCATTCTTCAGAAGTAGTTGTCTCATTGACAATACCAGTAGCAACACCAGCAGAATGTTAATATTAAAAACACCAGTTAAAAGTTAGTATTAAACAGATATGCCTTTCTTTTCAGGGAAAGCTTTTCCATTACACAAGGAACCCAGACTACTGTTCAACCCCTGTTTTCTTCCTACATGTCTGATCAATCCTCAGTTTCCTTTGTTGTATACTCTTCTAGATCATGCCCGTAACTGTAGTTGGAGTATTCTGTGCCTTCTTTCCTGCTACACTGCTTAACTTAGTGTTCTCATCAGGTTCCATGGATTTAATTACCATCTCTGTGCTGATGATACCTATCCTGCTCCAGCCTGTCTGCTGACCTCCAGTCTTGCATCTCTATCTGCCTTTCAGATATCTCAGACTGGATATCCAGTAGGCATTTTGGAGTAAACATGTCGAAACAGTTCATTATCTTTTTCCCCAGAACCTCCCCCTCCTACCTTCCTTTTTTACTGTAAAGGGCAATACCAGTCTCCTAGTCTCTTCAGCTCACAACCTAAAAGCCATCCTTAATTCTTACTTCTTTCTCTTCATATCCATTCCATTACCAAGACCTGTTGATCTTTCAGTCTGCCCTCCATTTAGCCACTGAAATGATTCTAAAGTACAGGTGTAACCATGTCATTCCTCAACTTAATAAAACTCTAGTGTCTCCCTATTGCCTCCAGGATCCAAATACAAAATGCTGTTTGGCAGTGAGAGCCCTTCCTACCTTTTCAATCTGCTTATACCTTATTCTCCAACAAAAACTTCTCAGTCCAGTGACACTGCTGTTCTGACACTGGGCACTTTCTCTGATTGTCCCTCATGCCTGGAATACTGTCTCTCCTCTGAGACTCTTAAACTACTGACCCCCTGTTTCCTTTTACTCCCTAAAAGAATCCCATCTTTACAGGAAGCCTTTGCCAACTCTTTTAATTCTAGTGCTGTCCCTCACTTAGTTATTTCCTATTTATCCTGGTCATAGCTTGCTTTGTATATATTTGTTTATATGTAGTCTCCCTCATTAGTTTATAAGTTCCTTGAGTGCAAGGATTGTCTTTTGTCTTTTTCTGTTTTTAGCTGTGCTTGACACTTAGTAGTTGCTTAATAAATGTTAATTTATTTATTGATCCATTATCTTCTACCTAAGGCTGCATAACCTTTGTAGAGCCATAGCTACACATCTCCTGGGCTTAGGAATATATATCTTGGCAGTATATCACTCTGCTATGCCAAACTAGCTTTATTTCTTTCTCTGATAAGGTTGCTAGACTAGCATATTAGGGAAATAAATTAAAACCTAAGGTTCTGCAAGGAAGTGAACAAAGTCTGTCATAATATGGTAGATTTGTTTTTTTTTTTAAACTGTGGGCTGAACTCTAGTATATTAATATGGCTTCCCAAATGGTTGGAAAACTGGGCCCAAAGAATGTTGATGAAACATTTGCTGTTAAGCTAGGGAGGCAGTATCTCATGATATACTATAGCTCTCAGTGTAAAACTTCATGGTAGAACCAAGATGGAGTAAAGGCAGGGAATCACTTGAGCCCTCCTAAATTTACCTCCAAACAACTTTTACAAAACACCTTAAAATTAATTCTGGAGCAGGAGAACCAACAAAAAGGGGGAAACAATTTTCCACCCCAAGACGACTTAGAAGGTGGGCAGGACAGATCTGTATTACAGGGTTGAGAGTTGAATGCAGCCCCTGGCAAGGCAGTAGCAATCCTTGTGGGCAACTGAATGTAAAGCCAAGCACAAGCAGCTCTCCAGAGGACTGCTGCTATGAATAACTTGAAGGTTCTGATCACATAGTATAGTGAACTCTACTCAACAACAAAACATTCACAGAAATCAAATTACAACATTATTACTAAATTACAACTTATTACTAAAGTGGCCACAAAAGATATCCTGCAGTAAGTCCTTAACTCAATCATCCTTAAGGAGCAATCTTCCTTAAGGGGTACAAAGTACTAAGGTCTCCCACCTCTAGGACACATTGTCTTAATCTTGTCAGCCAGAAGGTCTTCTTTCATCTTGATTGGAGACTGACTTCCAATTATTCTTAGCTCAATCATCCTTAAGGGGTACAAAGTACAAAGGTTTCCCACCCCTAGGCCAGCCAGCACTATGTACCCAAGTAAAGGTTCTTTCATCTTGACTTGAGACTGACTCTCAAACTCCATGGTTCCTCTTCCATGCTCCCAGCTCTTGCCTTAATTCACCCAACTGTCACCTAGATTCACAGGTAGGTAGCTCCCAGCTTCCGGTCCAGTTCTGGTCCAGCTCCACACATCAAGTTTAGCAGAGTTATAATAATATTCACACACATTGCCAGCACTATCATCAGTTCACTTTCTGCCTGTGAAATCAACACAGACCAACAGACAGAGCCTCTGTCTGAGAGATTAACACAAATCATCAGTAAAGTCCCAGGAACTCTGAATATCAGTAAAACCCTCCTTCAGGACTTCTGTAAACAGGGAGCAGGAAAGTCTTCTTTCAGGGCTTCTGAACCAGCAGTAAGGTCCCAGGGCTTCTGTAGCAACAGCAATATCCTCTGTCAGCAGACAGGTCTGACAAAATAACATCCACACAGAACAGACAGAGTGCCAGTACCCCAGGCATCCTTCCTCCCAGTTCTGCTCAGTCCCAGCTCATGCTTGAGCTTTAATATCCTCTGCTTCTTCCTGTTCCACCCTTCCTTTTCCGGTCTTTGGCAAGTTCCTCCCATCGTGGGCTTCACAGATTCTGTTTCTAACAGACTCTTGATATAATCACAGGCGAAGCTCAAAGATACTTGAATAACTGAAACAAGGAGCTAAGTACCATTTTGCTTGCCATTACACTGCATCAGCAGTGACTTCTGGAGTTCTCAGCCCACAGATGTTAAGGGGTTTGGACAACTGGTCAAAAAGAGTTTCCAGAGGACTCCTTGCGGACACTTTGTTGCATTGCCCACATGTGATTCTGGGTTGCAATCCCAGGTTGAGGGAGAACAGTAGCACACTAGAGAGTGTTGCCACTGATCACAGTTCCAGAGTACAGAGAGTGTGGTCATTCACAGATCAGAGCACAGGCCTTAGATCATACTATCTTGAAAGAAGTAATAACTGATGGATTCCCCCCCCCCCGCCCAAACTAGCTCTGAAAACAGCAAAATAAAAAACCTGAAGCTTGGGACAGTGCTCTCCACTCCATGAGCAGAACCCAACTGTAGTATAAAGTGAAAAGGCTAGAAAAAAGTGAGCAAACAAACAAAAAAACCTGACCAAAACACAAACTCAGAAGAAGGCAACAAAATCAAAACAGCTACATGTAAAACCTCAAAGAAAAATGTGAATTGGTCTCAGACCCTGGAAGAGCTTAAAAAGGATTTTAAAAATCAAATAAGAGAGAAAGAAAAATTTGGGAAAAGAAATGAAAATGATGCAAAACGAGTCAACAGATTGGTAAGAAGGTCTGGAAAAATTACAGAAGATAACAGCTTAAAAAACAGAATAGGACAAGTGGTAAAAGTGGAATTGGCCAAATGGAAAAGGAGATACAAAAGTTCACTGAAGAAAATAATTCCTTAAAAATTACAGTTGGGCAACTGGAAGCTAATGTCTCCATGAGACATCAAGAAACAAACAAAATTAAAAGAATGGAAAAGAATAGAAGAAAGTGTGAAATAACTCATTGAGAAATCAACTGAGCTGGAAAATCGATTGAGGAAAGTTAATTTAAGAATTATTGGAGTACATAAAAGCCATGATTTAAAAAAGAGCCTAGACATCATCTTTCAAGAAATTAGCAAAGGAAAACTGCCCATAGGTTTTCCACCCCTGTAATAAGAATGTAAATTTTAAAGATCTTCCCTGCCCCTAGGCTAATGTGCACCTGAAGCCTGAGGTGGGAGGCTTGTTTTTCAGTTGATACTTTTTGATTGGCCAGTGAGTCAATAAGGTTGTTACATTCTCTGAGCCAGGAGAAGGCTATATAAGCCCTGATGTGTAGCTTTGTTTTGGGACTCACTTTGAGAAGTGTTCTGTGATTTGATCTGAATTCTGGGAAGCCGTTGTTGAGAGTCCCCCGGCTTTGAAAAACCCAGATGTGGAAACCCAGATGTTGACTGGGTATGGATGTAATGGTTGGACAGTTTGGAAAGCTGTCTACTTGATCTGTAATGTCTTGATAATTCTGTCTGTATATTTTGAAGTTTGGGGTGCTGACCTTTTTCCCCTGAATAAGGTAAACGATATATGTCTGACTGATTAAAGTAAGCTTGTTAACCCATTTTGAGTTGCTTTCCTTTAACAAAGCAGATCCAAGAACCTGTGTGAGCAGCCGCCCTGGGGACACCGGGGTTTGCTGCTACAACCCCTTAGCTAGGATTATAACCAAGAATCACCTATCTAGCAAACTGACTATAATCCTTCAAGGGAAAATATGGATATTTGATGAAATAGAGGACTACAAGCATTCATGATGAATAGACCAGAGCTTAATAGAAAGTTTGAGTTTTAAATACAAGACTGAAGAGGAAAAAGATTCAATAAGATTAAACTTTTTACATGACTACAGGAGAAAATGATACTTGTAAGTCCTAAGAACTTTCTCATCATTAGAGCAGTTTGGGGGTTGACCATGATAGAATGACATCTAAAAAATAAAATAAAATTAAGAGGTGAGAAAGATGGATGCATTGGGGGAAGGGAGAGGTAGAATGGAATAAATTATCCCACATTAAAGGTATGAAAGAGCTGTTACAGTGGATAGGTAAATGGGGGGGGGAGGAGACAATGCTTGAACCTTATTCTTGTTAGAATTAACTCAGAGAAATCTATCTTACCTTACAGTGAAGTAGGAGGGGAAAGAGACTAGAGTGGGAAAGGGGACTGATGGAAGGGAGAATGAATTGGAGGGAAGTAGTGGTCAGAAATAAAACATTTTTGAGGAGGAAGAGGGTGAGACAGTGAAGAATAAATGGAGAAAAATAGGATGGAGGGAATATATCAAAACAAAAAAAATTATAGCAAATTTCTCTAATAAAAAAGCCTAATTTCTCAAATATGTAGAGAACTGAGCTAAATTTATAAGAATAGAAATCATTCTCCAATTGATAAGGGGTCAAAAGATATGAACAAATAGTTTTTAGATCAAATAAATAAAAGTTAAAAAAGGGGGGGGAGGCATTTCAGAAGAATGATTAGAGCCAGATTATGGTTCTCTCTCCCCTGTACTAGATCATAGAGCTTTGGTGAAAAAAGAAAACTACACAAAAAAGTTTAAAAAGTTTTAAGTTTTATTTTTGCAACTCAACCGTCAACATACCCGATGGTGTTTTTCTATTTCTCTTCTTTATGGAAATATAATCATTCGAGTGCTTATAAATCTGTAACTGATAACTGCCTTTGTCCTTTTATGAGATGTTTTTTAGCTTTAATATTCTTTCAGTGCATTCCTGGTACCACAGGTTTTTGAAGGCCTGTTTCTCTTCCTATTTTAAACATACGAAGTTTTTTTTTAGCATGCTAATTTTCCAAGAAGATAATTAAATCCAAAAAAATTAGTGAGTTTTTTTTACCTTGATTATTAGTCACTATAGCAGTAGTGCAAGTAGTGCTGCATTCTTACTCTAGCTTATCCAGTGGATATGTTAAGAGAAAAAATAAAATTATAGATATGCCTGTACTTTGAGAAAACCCAGTATTTCATGTGAATATCTGAACTTGTAATACGGATATATTAGCGTGGTCATTACTCAAATTACAAAGAGTCCTCTATAAGAATTTATATCAGGTTGCTTTAAGTAGTCAGTCCTTCCAGTACATTTAAAATAAGATACATTGTGCAAATTTTTATTTAGATATAGCTTTGGAGGAATATATCCACTGCATAACATAAAACCAGGTGTTATCCCTTCCACTTCTCATACAGGAGGACTAAGAGCCATCTCATTTACTAATAAATGTTTGTTCAAAAAATTACCCCCAAAGAAGTGGTGTGGGACAGTGTTAGTGTCTTATCTCTTCAATTTATTGTTGGTCCCTACTCAGAATTGTTGGGGATGGTGGTCCCTCTTCCTTTGCAGCTTCCAGTGTGTCCTAGCTTTAGAGTACCTGGGATTTCCCAGTTTGTTAGGGGTGAGGAACTGAGGCCTCAAGGCCACATGTAGCCCCTTGGGTCCTTAGGTGCCACCCTTTGACTGAATCCAAACTTTGGATTTAGTCAAAGGGAGGCACTTAAGGACCCAGAGGGGTGGGGGGTACATGACTTCGAGGCCATAGGTTCCCTAACTCTGACCTAGACTCCATGAGATTCTAACCTTTTCCTCCCTTAGTCCAAGAGGACAAAGATTCAGTAACAACAGTCATACCTCCACATTCCAGGTTTTGGTTATTCATGGGTTGACTGAATAATTAGAAGGAAATTTTTGGAGATTTGCTGCATGCTACAGGAAATAGCAGCAGGTGCACATATATAAAGAAAACTTTAAAACAATTTAGTAAGTGATAAATGCATAAATACTATATATTATTAGTCCGATTTATCATTTATTACCACAAGTATACATATATAAATTTATTGCAAAGTTAAATTTTGTTCAAAATTTCAGTGCACTAAAGAACTACACATTATCTTTGGGTACTCCTCTTGGTCTTTGTAATAGCCAGACTCAGGCACATGATTTTCTCCTGCAGTGAGCCTTGCATCTTGCACTTTTTGTGGGAGAAGGAAATCCATAAAGCAGTAGCTTCAGCTTTGCTTATGCTGTGAAGACTCTATAGTGTGGGAGATACTAATCTCACTTATATAGAAACTGCCACTTTTTTATGGTTGTGGTATATTGTTTTACTTGCTTTGTGTGTTAAAAAAAATTGTGATCAGAATTATTAAAAATAAAGATTTGGGGTATGGCCTAGAGTTATTTGGCTCTTTCACATTCACTGGGATCCTGAGCCTGAAACCCCCAGGAATGTCTAGGGAGAGCTGTAGATGACAAAGTACAATAAAACAGTTTACAGACTTAACTTTTTATCTATAGTCATATGAAAAAATGCTCTAAATTACTATTGTTTAGAGAAATGTGCATTAAAACAATTCTGAGTTAGTGTCTCCTACCTATCTGGCTAATACGACATAAATGTTTTTTTAAGCAATCAGGGTTAAGTAATTTGCTCAAGGTTACACAGCCAGTTATTTCTCGGTGTGGTGCTGAGTGTCTGAGCCTGGGGTTCGATCTCTAGGTCATCCCAACACTGGAGCCGGTGCTCTTACTCGCTGAGCCACCTGGCCACCCCTAAGCAATTGGGGTTAAGTAACTTGCTCAAGGTTAAGTAACTTCCTCAAGGTTACATGGCCAGGTGTTTCTGGGTGGGTGCTAAGTGTCTGAGCCTGGGATTTGATCTCCAGGTCATCCTGACACTGGAGCCAGTGCTCTTACTCGCTGTGCTACCTTGCCGCCCTAACATAAATGTTTTCTAATGCTTAAAAGAAGTATTGATATCTTTTGTTTTTACTGGAACAACTTTTATTCCCTCTTCCATGCATCCTCAGAGAGCTAACTCATAAATTGTGAAAAAGAAGGAAAATTAATTCACCTCAGCGAGTTAGTATATTAAAAATGTCTAATTTTTCCCCCCACCATTTTCCACAATCAGTGCCTCTCATTTCTGCAAAAAGGAGAAAGGGATTTGAGTACCTTTTCTTTGTGGTCAAGGTTGTTGATTTACAGCATTCTACTTCTGTTATCTTGCTTTCATTTATATTGTTGAAGTTGAATATGTTGTTTTTCTGACTCTGCTTACTCTACTTTGCATTGGTTTATATGTCTTCCTATGCTTCTCTATATTCATCCTAATTGTTATCTAGAGTAGAATATTCAAATACATTTACATACAACACTTTGTTTCCAGGTCATGCAAAAAGTGTTCTCATAACTATTTGGTATGTTTGAAATGTTTCATTTTATCACAGACTGGGTACATGGTGGGTACCTACCTAGCGGTGTGACCCTCTGGGTCAGAGGGTATGGACATTTTAGTCATATAAAGCCAAGCAGGAGCAGCTTTTCAGAGGACTGCTGCTGGGAACAGTTTTTCAAGGTTTTGATTACACAGTATAGGGAACTCTATTTATTCAGTCACAGATTAGAGCAAAACATTCACAGAAAATAAATTACATCATTCAGAATGTTATAATTTCACAACTTATCACTAAAATAGCCATATAGTTTTCACCAAAGTGGTCACATAGTTTTAAGCAAAAGATAATTCATTTAGTAAGTCCTTCATTTAGTCAGTCCTTAATTCAGTTACCCTTAAGGAGGTAAGCCTCCTTAATTGACGCAAAGTACAAAGGTCAAAGTCCTCCACCCAGGGGATGAAATTAAGTTACAGTATCATCAGTCACTACTAAGTACCCTGTTAAGGGGTAGTAGAAAGTACAAAGGCCATCCACCCCTAGGTCACAAGTAAGTTACAGTCTCATCTGTCAGCATTAAATACCCAAGGAGAGGTCTTTTCATCTTGACTTGAGGCAGGATCTCAGCTTCTATGGTTCCTCTTCCATGGTCCCAGCTTCTTCCCAAATCTAACCAACTGCCACCTGAGTTCAAAGGCAGACAGCCCCAGTTCCCTGTCCAGCTCTCCATGCAGTTCCTGTTCCATATTGAAGTTCACAGTGTCTAATCCACCTCAAGGCCTCACAGTTTCTGTTCCTGGGAAGACAAAGCTTAACCAAGCCACAGTAACATTCATGCACATTGTTGGCATTCTCATCAATTCACTTTCTAGCTGTGAAGTCAATATAGACCCAAAACAGACAGAGTATCGACACCATAGTCATGCTTCCTCTGGCAGCTTCCACTGGCCCTTGGAAGTCTTTTGGCATCTCTGGGTGTCCCTCAGAAGCTCTCAGCAGAAGTTTTGCTGGCTCTCACAAGACGCTCCACCACCATAAACTCCATTCTGAAAATTAAAATCGCTTTCTCCATCCTGGGCCTCTCCTCCTTAAGCCTCCAGCTGCTTGCTTCAAGAAGTTCTGACTCTCCAGCTTGTGTTTTTCCTTATATAAGGTATTAGCTCCTCCTTGTTCCAGCCCCATCCTATTACATCAGGAAGTCCATCCCACTGGAATTCACAAGTTCTGGGTCTTAATACTTGACACAATTGTGAACAGTGCTAAGTACCTGTTAGCTTGCCAATACAAGGGGATATTCAAATTCCATTACTATTATAAGTCACTCTTTACATAATTACAAATTGCTTTCCAGAACAAAGGTCAAAATTTAAAATTCCATCAACAGCTGATTAATGTGCTTGTCTTTCCACAACTCCTGCAACACTAACTAATCTTTTTTGTCACTTGTGCCAATTTGCTGTCTGTTGAAATTTTTCTTTGGCTAAGTTTTTTTTTTTGTTATTTTGTTAAAATTTCATGTTTTAAAAAGTGAATATTTTGATGTCCTTTGTCCTGATGTCTTTTGTCACTAGGAAGTAGGCAAGGATTTATCCATAAATTCATTTTATTAAACTGTCTCAAAGACAGATTTAAATGTCATGGCGTATTACCAAGGCAATATTCAGAGCACCAATAGCAGCTATGAATATGCCGTCATAGTTCTGAATTGCAAAATATAACAGACTACATATAGAAAACAGAAGCAAAACATTTATTCAGATACCAGAAAGCCAAATCCTAATACCAGAAAACCAAATTCATCATAGCAACAAAGAAATCTGTACACAGTAACACTGCAGAGAGCAATACCATCCCAAAGCCTTCCTACTAACACAAGCCAAACTTTCTCCTTGCCATTGTCCTTTCTCATCTCTTAGTTCTAACTGCTCTGACTCCCAGCTTCCTCACAGCTCTGCTCCGCCCTTCCTGCTTCACCCTTTCTCCTCCCAATATATTCCTCTCTCACCTCTTAATTTTATTTTTTAGATATCATCCCTTCATATTCAGCTCACCCTGTGCCCTCTATGTATACATGTATACACACACACCTATACATACCGTGTTTCCCCGATAATAAGACACTGTCTTATTATTTTTTGGACAGAAAAACACCAGAGGGCTTATTTTCAGGGGAGGGCTTATTTTAATGAACATTGACAGCAATTTTAATAAACAGGTAAATGTGAACAAAAAAATGTACCTTTATTCAATAAGCAAATCACTGGGGAAGAACAGGATGACGCGCTCAGTGCTGCAGCTCTGATTGGATGCAGCTCGGAGCGCGGCGTGCGTTTCACCGGGGGGGGGGGGGGGGGGGGGGG
>NW_027187370.1:2380322-2493477 GCF_028583685.1 Petaurus breviceps papuanus
CGGGGGGGGGGGGGACGGTGCATACAGAGGGTACTGTAATGTAGCGTGTAGCGCAGGGGATCACCTTCCCTACAGTAGCTATCTCAATAGGGCTTATTTTCGGGGGAGGGCTTATTTTAGAGTAATCTTACACAGTAAGGGGAGGGCTTATTTTTGGGATAGGTCTTAATTATCGGGGAAACACGGTACATATATATGTATCTGTACGTATACATATGTATTCCCTTCAACTATCCTCATACTGAGAAAAGTCCCATGAGTTACAAATATCATCTTTCCATGGAGGAATGTAAACCATTCAACTTTAATAAGTTCCTTGTGATTTCTGTTTTTTGTTTACCTTTTCATGCTTCTCTTGAGTCTTGTATTTGAAAGTCACATTTTCTGTTCAGCTCTGATCTTTTCAGCAAGAATACTTGAAAGTCCTTTATTTCATTGAATGTCCATTTTTTCCCCTGAAGTATTATACTCATCATTCCAAGCCCCTTGATCCCATAATGTAGAAGCTGTTAGGTCTTATGTTATCCTGATTGTATTTCCACAATATTCTAATTGTTTCCTTTTGACTTCCTGCAGTATTTTCTAAATCTGGGAACTCTGGAATTTGGTTACAATATTCCTTGGAGTTTTCCTTTTGTAATCTCTTTTTTTATTTGTTTTGATGTTATTTTTTCTTTATTAATTTGTTTGTTTACTTTGAGTTTACAAGATTCAGTTCCCCAGTTCTTTGAGTTTCAAATTTTCTCCTCCTTCCCCCGCCTCCCCCTCCCCCCCATGGAGGCATACAATCAAGTATTGGAATCTCTTTCAAGAGATGATCAGTGAATTCTTATGATTTCTAGTTTCCCCTCTGGTTCTAGAATATCAGGACAGGTTTCCTTGATAATTTCTTTTTATTTTTTAGTAATTTCTTGGGGGAAACTCGGTGGCGCAGTGAGTAAGAGTGCCAGCCCCTGAGTCGAGAGGACCTGGGATCGGTTTCGGCCTCAGATACTTAACACACACACAAAATAATTGGCTGTGTAACTTTGGGCAAGTTACTTAACCCCAGTCGCTTTAAAAAAATAATCATAATTTCTTGAAAGATGATGTCTAGGCTCTTTTTTTGATCATGACTTTCAAGTAGTCCAGTAATTTTTAAATTATCTCTCCTGGATCTGTTTTCTAGGTCATTGGTTTTTCCAATGAGATATTTCACATTGTCTTCTGTTTTTTCATTCTTTTGGTTCTGTTTCATAATTTCTTTGATTTCTCAAAGTCATTAGTTTCCATTTGCTCCATTCTAATTTTGAAGGAATTATTTTCTTCATTGAGCTTTTGGACCTCCTTTTCCATTTGTCCAGTTCCACTTTTTTGCTTTGTTTTGTTTGCTTTTTGGAGGGGGAAGGTAGGGCAGTTGAGGTTAAGTGACTTACCCAAGGTCACATGGCTAGTAAGTGTTAAATGTCTGAGGCCAGATTTGAATTCAGGTCCTCCTGACTCCAGGGCCAGTGCTCTGTTCACTCCAGTTCTGCCTTTTAAGGCATTCTTCTCATTGGAAATTTGGACCTCTTTTGCCATTTGCGTTGGTCTGTTTTTTAAGGTATTATTTTGTCAATATTTTTTGGAGTCTCCTTTAACACACTATTGACTTGTTTCTCACATTACTCTCATTTCTCTAACCAATTTTTCCTCAAAATCCTTTTTGAGCTCTTCCACGGCCTGTAACCAATCACACTTTTATTGGGAAGCTTTTGATGTAGAAGCTTTGACTTTGTTGTTTTCTTCTGGTTGTATGTTTTGTTCTTTGTCTCCAAAGTAAGATTCTGTGATCTGACTTTTTTTACTCTGTTTATTCATCTTGCTAGTCAAATACTTGATTTTCTAATTCTCTGTCAAGGTAGGACTCTGCTTCCAGTGGGAATGGGGATGGGGTTGGGGATAGGTGTGGGTGTACTGTCCAAGGCTTTTGGGGTTTTGTATCAGCTGTTGGATCCCCCACTGTCTGTGGGCCTTGAGCACCAGAAACAGTCCCTGTTTCTGCTGCTGCCACTGCCACCACCACAACCCCTGCAACCACCCATACCACTCCCGGGCTGGGGCCAGATGGCGCATTCCTCTTTCACCCAGGTCCCACAGAATTCCCTCACTGATGTTCTATGCTGTTCTTGGTGTTTGTGGTTTGAGAAGTCTAAATCCTCACAGCTGCCAGCAGTTTAGTCCCCTGAGGCCTGCTCCATGTACAGCACAGCACACACCACACTAAGCTCCACTCCCAGCCCTGTATGATATACCCTTCCTGTCAGTTTTCCACAATGTTAGACTGGAGATGTGTTTTACTCTGTCATTTCATGGGTTCTGCAGCTCTAGAATTTAATTGTTTAGAGTCATTTTTTACAGGTATTTGGAGGGGTTTGGGGGCGAGTTCAAGCAAGTTCCTGCTTTTGCTATGCCATCTTGGCTCTGCCCCTGGAACTTAACATTCTTTTTTTTTTTATCTCTTGGAGGGCAATTGGGGTTAAGTAACTTGCCCGAGGTTACACAGCTAGTTTTTTTTGGTGTGGGTATTAAGTGTCTAAGGCCAGAACCGAACTCCGGTCCTCCAGACTCCAGAGCCTGTGCTTTACTCACTGCGCCACCTAGCTGCCCCGTGGAACTTACATTCTTATAGAATAAAGGATCCTATGATATACTGTACACTAAATGGTTTTATAGCTTTTTTTTTTTATTACAGAGGATGACTGGGAAATTGTCAAAAGAAAAAATAATTTAAAAATTCTTAGATGGATGAATAGGAGAAAAAAGGAATAGAAAGAATCATTTTAATTACATAAATTAAAAAGTTTTTATTTAATAAAGTTTAAGATTAAAAGGGAAACAATTTACTGGGGGAAATCTTGGCAGAAAGTCTTTCAGGTTACTTTCCAAGATATAAGGAATTGGTTCAAATTTATAAGAAAATGAAATATTCCTCAAATGACATGGTCTAAGAACAGATAGTTCTCAAGGGAAGAAACCTAGGTTATCCATAGCCACTCCAGATCTCTGCTAATTAGAGAAATGCAAATTAAGACAATTCTTAGATTCTACTTAACAACCATCATCATGGCATAGGTGACCAAAAATGAAAATTCGTCAGTTTTGGAGGACCTGTTGGAAAAATAAGCATATTGATAAACTTTGTGGGGACCTACAAATGGATACAGACATTTTGAAAAGCAATATGAAATTATACACAAAAAGTTACTAAACAGTAAATGCCCTTTCACTCAACAATACAAGAGAGAAAAGGGTATACCGATATTTTTATAACCGGCTTTTTTGTGATGGCAAAAGAAACTGGACACTTAAACTATTCAATATTTTAATAAAAATATAAGAATGAATAATTTAAAGGCTTTTATAAACTGATAAAAAATTAAATTAGTAGAACTAGGAAAACAATTACAATGACAACATTATAAAAACATTTTGAAAGCTTTAAGAACTATGTTCTTATGTGACACATTTTCTTGTAATTCATATTATCTTCTAATGTGCTATCCATTAGAGAGTTGATAGGTTTAGAATATAGAGATAGATAGATACATAGTTTGTATCGCATGTCTGTGCATTTTTTAAGACAAAATTTGTTTTTTCCTTTTTTTTTTCCCCAGTGGGGTAGGGATGTGGTAATAAGAAGAGAAAATAGGTTTCTGTTGTTTTTGTTTTTTAAATAGAGCATAGGGAAATGATACAGATATGAAATGTTGCATGCACTTTCAGATTAGGCCACTGTATTAGTAATTTTACTTAACTGTTTTTGTTATAAGACATCTTTTTGAAGTATGTAAATTAAAAGTAGAACATGAAACTGAAGGTGATAAAAAATAACATTTTCAGTAACACAAAATCTAGCTATTCAGACCAGTGTGACCTTGAATATTCATGGAGAAAGAGTCTTTCATGCAAAAGTGAACCATTTAGTGTTGATTTCAATATATCCAACCCTAGTACACAAATCACCTATGGTAGAATTCATCTGGTCATAGGTAGACTTCTTCTGTCCACTTCATTCCTAATGTGTCATACTTATTTACTGTTGCCTGATGTAGTCCTAATGCTTTCTTGTCATTGATACGTTAAAGTAATTTTATTTTTACAGGCTTCTGAACTAGAATTCATGATATATTAATATTTTGTAGACATTACAGTGACTTGTAATCTGTTTCAAGCTCAGTGTAGCATCTGAAAGCCAGGATTCAAATCTAATACTTTCTCGAAATCTTTAAAACCTTTGTCATATTGTCCCATCCTATAAAATCATCCTATAAAATATCAAGCCTCTGTTGTAATATGGGACCTCAAAATGGGGCAGAGTTTCAATGGCAGCTGTGTAATCATCAACGACTTTCTAAAAGTAGACCTAAAGATATTTAATTTGACACCTGTTGTACTGTACAACAGAGTATAGGGCTGCGCATCCATGGAGACCAAGTTTTCCTTCTCAGGGTCAGGGCCGGGACTACAGTGTGTGCAGTGGGAGGAGCTCCCCTCATCATTTCTTATAGCACCATTACATACATATACCACAATTTGTTCAGCCATTCCTCAGTTGATGAACATCCTCATAGTTTGCAGTTCTTTGCCACTACAAAAAGAGCTGTTATAAATATTTTTGTACACGTGGGTACTTCTCCCATTTTATGATATCTTTGGGATACAGAACTAGAAGTGGTATTGCTGGACCAAAGGTTATGCAGAATTTTATAGCCCATTGGGCATAGTTGCAAATTGCTCTGCAGAATGGTTGTTTCAGTTCACAACTCCACTAATAATGCATTAGTGTTTCAATTTTCCCACATCTTCTCCAACATTAATTATTTTCCTGTTTTGTCATTTTAGCCAATCTAATAGGTGTAATATGATACCTCGGAGTTGTTTTGATTTGCATTTCTCTAAGCAGTAATGATTTAGAGCATTTTTTCATATGACTATAGATAGTTTTAATTTCTTCCTCTGAAGAGTGCCTGTTCATATACTTTGACCATTTTTCAATTGGGGAATGACTTATATTCTTATAAATTTGACTCCGTTTTCTATATATTTGGAAAATGAGGCCTTCATCACATACAGCCTGTAAAAATTGTAAAGCTGTAAAAAAAAAAAACATCTTTCTGCTTCCCTTCTAATCTTGGTTTCGTTGACTTTGTGCAAAAACTTTTCAGTTTCATATAATCAAAATCATCCATTTTTCATTTTGTAATGTTCATAATCATCAATCTGACAGGTAAACTATTCCTTGCTCTCTAAGTTTGCTTATAGTGTCAGCTTATATATCTAAATCATGTACCCATTTTGACCTTATCTTGGTATAGGACATAAGATGTTGGTCTCTGCCTAGTTTCTGCCATACTGTTTTCCAATTTTCCCAGCAGTTTTTGTTAAATAAGGCATTCTTATCTCAGAAGCTAGAATCCTTGGATTTATCAAATAGTAGATTACTATACTCATTGACTATTGTGTCTTGTGTACCTAACCTATTCCACTGATCCACCACTGTTTCTTATCCATTACCAAGTTGTTTTGATGATTGCTGCTTAATTATACAATTTTAGATCTGGTACAGCTAGTCCACCCTCCCTTGCACTTTTAATTCCCATGATATTCTGGACCTTTTGTCCTTCCAGATGAATTTTTTTTTATAGCTCTTTAAAGTAATTTTTTGGTAGTTTGATTGGTATGGCACTGAATAAGTAATATAATTTAGGTAGAATTGTCATTGTTATTATACTAGCTTGGCCTACCTATGAGCATCTGATATTTTTCCATAGATCTTGACTTTATTTGTGTGAAAAGTGTTTTGTAATTGTGTTCATATAGTTCTTGGGTTTATTTTGGCAGCCAGACACCCAAATATTTTATAATGTCTATAGTAAATTTAAATGGAATTTCTCTTTCTATCTCTTGTTGTTGGGCTTTGTTAGTAATATGTAGAAATGCCAATGATTTTTGTGGGTTTGTTTTATGTCCTGCAACTTTGCTAAGTTCATGTATTATTTCAAGTAATTTTTTTGTTTAAAGTTTTCTGTTTTGTTATGTGTTTCTAAAAGTAAGAGAAACTTATTTTATTCTTCAATAAATAATTTTTTCTTTTCTTTTTAGAATATTCTCTTTTCTGGATGTTGTTACATTGTGTCGCTGTGCGCAGGTCTCCAGGGTAAGAATAGCTGACATAATTATGGTGAAACCTTCACATAATATTGGTGTTCTGATAATCTTCTAATCTTCTAACCATGTATGTATTCATGTTTTAGGGGACACTGTTTGCCCCCTGGTAAACTTAAATTGATGTAATGGCCACTATCATTATAGAATTCTATTGTGTTTATAAAGGGAAGTGAAGGAAGAGAAGGGAGCAAGCACTTATTAAGTGCCTTTTATGTCCCAGGCTCTATGCTAGGGACATACCAAATATCACCTTATTTTATCCTTACAATAACCTTGAGAAGTAGGCACTATTATTCCCATTTTTTCCAATTAAGGAAACTGAAGCAGACAAAGGTTAAGTGACTTAATGGATCATGCAAGTAGTAAGCGTCTTGAATCTGGATTTATCTTCCCTACTCCAGGCCTAGCACCATTTACTGTACCACTTAGCTGCTTTCTAACCTTTTATTTTCTTTTTATTCTTGGCTACCTACATAATTGAGCTGAATAAGTGTGTTCAGTGGTAAAGGTATCATAGATAGAAATTTAAAAAAATTTTTTTTTTTAACTTTTTGGAGGGGGGAAGGCAGGGCAGTTGGGGTTAAGTGACTTGCCAAGGGTCACACAGCTAGTAAGTGTTAAGTATCTGAGGCCAGATTTGAACTTGGGTTCTCCTGACTCTAGGGCCAGTTGCTTTATTCACTGTGCCTCCTAACTGCCCTTTTGCCACTTATTTCAATGTGACTTTGATTAAATCACTTAACCCCTCATACTTTAACTTTCCTAATCTGTAAAATGAGGTTAATAGTAGCACCTACTTCCCACAATTTTTGTGAGGATCAAATGAGATAATAATTATAAGTCACTTACTTAGCACAATGCTATGGAGCTTATAGCTATATAGTAAATGTTATATGTATCTTAGCTATTATCATCATCATCATTATTATCTATGCCAGTGAAATCCGTAACTCTGTCCCTTGTATATAGATTCCATGTTATGATCAAGATATCTGACATTAACAATGTTGTCACCCAACAGTCACAAAACCTGGTCCCATTTTCAAGAATACCACCTCTTGTGGTAATAAACATCATGTTTAACTTGCTGTTTGAAGTAGTTGAAGGACATACACAGCCCTGTAATCTTACAACATTATATTAAACCCAAGAAATGAATAGTGCCCTCTTTCCAGGTCAGAAATACATTTTACATTTTTAAAGTCTAATGTTATGCAAAGATAATAAGTTTTCAGTACGAGTTATCTGTAAAAAAAAATTGGTTTCCATTAACCTTTCTTGATGGTATGGAAAGCATTGGATGTAAAGACAGGGACCCTGATTTTAGTCCTTTCTTTACCACTTGATGCCTATAATCTTGGGCAAGTCACTTTGCCATTTTGGGCTTCAGTGCCCTTATCTGTAAAGTGAAGTTGTTGAACTAGATGATTACTAAGGCCCTTCATCTCTGAATCCTATCATCTTTCTTTTGTCCTTATCTACTTTTTCTCTGTCCCAATTCAGGCTTAGCTGGAGTGGTGAATTCCTTTAATAGCCAATGATTTCTGGGGTTCAGAAGACCAAATATTCCACTTAGAAAATAGCATCTGGCTTCGGTCCTTATCCCATAGCCTATTTTGCCCTGACCATTGCTGTAACTGTCCACATTGAGCACTTTTCCACAACTGTCAGAGATTCCATATCGATTTACCCTTTTTTGTAAGTGTAGGAAGAACTAAAGTGAATGTTCTTTATTGGTTAAAAGTAAGGCAGCTCTTTTTTGGGCTTTTCATGGTATTTGGAGAGTATTTTATATCTATCTTTGTCATTGCATAGTCTGAATTCATTGTCTGGGTTTTTTTGTGGGAGTTCTATTGTTTTGTTGTAATTTTAAGTAGACTTTTGTAAAGGCTGAATTAGGTCATATTGACTTTTTTTTTAATCAACTCTGTATGAGCTCTTCCCCTTTCTTCGCCCTCCATCCCAATCTAGGCTTGGAATGTTCTAGCTCTAGATGGCAGCAACTGGCAGCGGATTGACCTGTTTGATTTCCAGAGGGATATTGAGGTATAATTATATGTGATATGTGATCCCATTTCTCTTGTTAAAGTGTAATTACTGTATAGACCAGATTAATACCATTAGTATAACCCTTTTCCCGAGAGACAGACAGACAGACAGAGATCATTAATTTGAGTTCATTTGAACTTCAGGGAAACCTTGAGTCCCGAAAGCTCATTTTAACTTTTAAGGTTGGGCAGAACTATTTCTCTGGGAAAGGATTAAAAGAGATTTCACAATGGAATTATGTGCATGCACTTTTTCATTTTAAAGAGTCATTTTTATTTTGTTAAAGAGCCTACAGATTTGTGTCTTGTTTGTTCTTTTTTTTAATTTTTTTTTGCTTTTTGGAGGGCAGTTGGGGTTAAGTGACTTGCCCAAGGTCACACAGCTGGCTTTGTGTGTGTGTGTGTGTGTGTGTGTGTGTGTGTTTTAAGTGTTTGACACCAGATTTGAACTCAGGTCTTCCTGACTCCAGGGCCAGTGTTCTATTCACTGTGCCACCTAGACACCCCTTGTGTCTTGTTTAGAGAATGGTTTCTGTATATTGAGGAAATGTGCAGGGATAGTTTTGGTGAATAGAGGAAACCTGATGCCAAGTTTGTTGCAAAATTCCCCTTTTGCAATTTCAGCCATTGGTGTGGCCTGTATTAAGATAAAAATTGAAAGCTAAATGAAAGCTCATAATTACCATTCTTGACTTTCTCAAAAAGTTTCAGTAACTGTTAAAAATACCTCTTGACAAAACCATGAATCTAGACTAAGAGCTTTTGTGCTAAAGATTTTAAAAAAATTATTTCCCTCCCAATTCCTACCACTGTCCCCACTGATTTTAAACTGGCATTTTTTTCCCTCTTTTATCATTATCTAACCCTTGTGTATATGTTAAGCATATAAAAGTGTGCATTCAATTTAGTCAGCTTCCATTAACTACCCTAAAGAGAGCACTAGAATAGACACTGCCAATGTGGAAGGAAACACAAAACCAATTGTAGATGGTATTGGATCTCTTTCCCCCACTTCCCATATATTCTTATTTATTTCATTAACTATTTTCTCAGTTTTGTGTAAAAAAATTTAACATTCATTATTTAATATGTTGAGTTCCAAGTTCTCCATCCTACCTTCCTCCTTGAGAAGGCAAGCAATTTAATATCTGTTATAAATGTCAAGATAATACTGGATCTTAAGGAACTTAGAATGGAGTTATATAAAGTGGCAGATTTATGCGGGCCTATTAACAGTAGAAAGCAACATTTCCTCAAGTACCAAATATCTCACTGATTATGTAAATATCAGTAGGGTATAGAGTTTAGGAATGCATAGATGAATGACTAGGTGTTTAATTAGGGAAGGCTTTGTAAAGTCAAGTATGTTTGAGATTTGTTTCACAAATTGGCTAGATGTTTTTAAATGAGTGGAACGAAAAATAAAATTAATTGAAAGCTTTCATATGCCTTTAGACATGTTGAGACCACAACTAGATTCTTTCAAAAGGAGTGCTTTATTTGCTTTTCTTTGTTTTCATAGGGCCGAGTAGTAGAGAATATTTCTAAAAGATGTGGTGGTTTCTTACGAAAGTTAAGTCTTCGTGGTTGTCTTGGAGTAGGAGACAATGCGTTAAGGTAATGTCATAACTTATTTCAGTTGTCAGATGCCCATCTTGACTAAGCAAAGATGCTTTATACAGAAAATGCTGATTTAATTTCTAATTTTTGAAGTGTCCTAATTTAGATAAAATGTTTTAACCATGAAAATTGTCCAGTAAGGAAATTCTATAATCTGTGGAAGAAAACAAGAACTAGAGCCAAGGAGACCAGAAACTGCCCATTGAGACCAACCCTTCTGGTGGCCTAGAGCATTCTGAACCTTTTTTAACTCAGGGACGAAAGGATACCATAGAGATCAGAGTTTTAGAAGTGATTAATGAAAAAGTTTTAGTAAATTTGTAAACCCTTATGGTACCAGAAGACAATGTAGATAACATCTTCTTCAGAATGTCTAGAATTACACTATTTCTTCTAAAAGCCTTTTTTTTTCTATTCTTATAAAGGACTTTTGCACAGAACTGTAGGAATATTGAAGTACTGAATCTCAATGGATGTACAAAGACTACAGATGCGTAAGTACTTTATAATTTAGGATCTGAGTAAAATTTCTGGTCCCTTCCTTTCTACCCTTTGTTTCTACCCTTAACTAAGAAGTTAGTAAATCATTTTAAAGGCTAGAAGAAAATGACTCCTGATCTTGCCCCACAAAAGACAACACTTTCCTCCTTGATTCTTCTGAGAGTCAATGTCAGCTTCAGTTGGCAGTATTTAATTGGGCTGTTTGAGCTTCAGGTTCCAAAGCCATTTTTATATTTAAAGAAATAACATTTTTATTGTGCTTTACATGAATCCTTAGTTTTATTAAGTTTGAAAATTTGATTTCTTTTTTTTTTTTACCCCTGAATTTTATGAAAGGTTTTATTCACTGAAAATTTGAATTCTTCGTAAGAGTGGCCTAATAAAAAATGTGGCAGATAATTAGTATATAATTATCCCACAATGGGCCCAATTTGACCCCATCCACTATCTGTGCATTCCTTTTGTTTTCCTAGTGATTCACTATTTCATTTGAGTGTTTTGCAACTGGTCCCAAATCCAGCTTTAAGGATTAAAGTGAAATATTTTAAAAATCATAACCAGTTGAAGACTGTGAAAATATAAAATGCAAGAATTACTTGCTTTTCAAATGTTATGCTATTGGCTGCTGTTTGAAAACCTGTCTCCTGACTATGTCACTCTCTTGCTCAGAAACATTCAGTGGCTTCTATTGTCTTCAGGATAAAATACTTGCAGTTAAGGTTCTCAAAGGTCTGGCTTCAAACTGCCTTTCTAGCATCATTTCATAGAAGTAATCACCTTCTTGCACTGTTTTTCATCCAGATCAGACAGTTACCGGTTCTCCTAACTTGTGCCATCTCACATTTTTTGCATTCTCTCTACCTTTCAGAACCTTTATTTTCCTTTAAGGCTTAGTTCAGACACCACATCCTCTATATAGCCTTTCCAGCTGAAAGTGTTCTGTCTCTCTTTAGATTTTCCTGTAGCATTTTGTCTAGTTCTCTTTCTTTGGCCTCATCACTCCCTACTATTTATTATATGTATCAATATATTTGTTGTGTCCCTTCTGATAGAATGTAAACTCCTTAGGAGCAGGGTCTGTCATTTAAAAAAAAATCTTTTGTATCTCCAGTACCTTGTATTGAGTGCCTTGTATTTCTATATTTATATTTATTTCTAAGTATATTTATTGATGGATTTCACCATAAGAAGTTTATAACCTAAAAGAGTCAATAAAGAATATATAACTAAAAGGAAGCCCTTAATTCTAAAATTTAACAAAATCTTAATATTATTATTAATTGTTTAATATTATACCGATTGTTAACATATTAACATTAATAATGTTAATCTATTTTGATGTAGAATGAGGTCATTGAAGTAGTATGACTATTCAAAGGAATTAATTGCCTCTTTTCTCCAGTTAGGGAATACTAATGGAGGAAAAGGGGATTTTAGAAAGTAATTGAGTGAAAGCAATAGGAAAATGTGCCATTTACAGGCTGTAGTTTATTCTGTGCCATTCTTGAAGTTGATGATGACTTATTGTTACAAGGTATCCAAAAGACTTTTTCTTACAGTTATTAGGTGAATCTCCTTGAAACACTGTAAGAGGCACTTGACTTTCCCCTATAGCAAATAGTTTGTACCAATGATCCATATTTAATTTAGAGAAAAATCATTTTTGTCTCTCACATGAATTTTTAGAATTTCAGAATTTTTGAGTTTTTCAAAAGAATGGCATAAAAAGAAAATCAGCTGGTAATTATAATGTGTAATTGTACCTCTATGTGGATCCAGTTTGACCCCATTCCTTGTCCATTCTGTATTTCCCATGCAAATGACTCATTCCTATAATGATATTTTTCCCTACCCTTAACTGTTGACTTTAATAACATCGCTCTGTTTTTTAAAAGATTGTATTGACTTCCTTTCTCCAAAAAAAAAAAAACAAAAGATTGTACTCAGCAGAAATTTCAGAAGAAAGAAGGGATGGATCTTTCTTCATTTTTGGCCCTACTCTAGCAGATGCTATATACTTTCTTAATTCTCTTGTTTTTTCTAAAGAACAAACCAACCTTTTAGAACAAGTATGATCAGACTATGCTGACATCTAACTTCTCCACATATGAACCACACACTGTCTTCCCCCTCATGCATATCTTCACGTTTCTTATAAGTGAATGTCACCTGCCCAGTTCTCATCTGTAAAAAATTCATATAACTCCCAATGCTATGGCTATTTGGGGCATGGGAATTGAAGTTTTCTACTACCTGTGTGTGTATGATTAAATAAGAGTGGGTTGTTCTATAATGTGGATGTGTGTATCTGTGTCTGTCTTGTTTCATTGGTGTCTAAAAATATAGATAATTTTTTTTTATCCTCTTTCAGCACATGTACTAGCCTTAGCAAGTTCTGTTCCAAACTCAGGCACCTTGACTTGGCTTCCTGTACATCGATAACCAACATGTCTCTAAAAGCACTGAGGTAGGGATTGGATATATTACAGTGTTAACCATATGTACACTAGTTCAATTAGATTTCTCATCCTATCACAATCTGAAGTCTTAGTGGTACCCCAAGTAAGGTGACAAAACATGACTAGGACCTTTGATCAGAGGTGAACATAATACACGAATACCATTTTCTTATTTTTTTTCCAGAGTATTGGAAGGAAGATGAAGCATTGACAGTTTGAATATTGTGTAACAAGATGCAATGTGTGAAAGAGAAGAGGGCTAATGTTAATTTTCTTGGGTGCTTTACCATCTAAACAAGCCTTAGTGATAGCTTATACTGGTAACATTTATACTTAATGGGAAGTAGGTTACCAATATCCAATCAGTTCTCAAATCTGATGTGTTCACAACATCTTTCAAATTCACCCACCCTAGTTCAGATCTTCATTATCTCTCCTGAGCTATTTCAATAGGTCCCTAACAGGTTTCCTCACATATAATCTCTTCCCTCTCTTAATTCATCTGCTTTGTAGCTGAGAAATGGATGGATTTCCCAATGTTTAGATCTGACCACTTCACTCCTCTGCACAAGAAGCTTCAGTAGCTTCTCTCTGCATGTAGAATAAAATATAATGCCTCTGTTTGGCTTTTAAAAGGCCTTTAAAATTTGGAGTCAGCTCTTCTCTCCAGGCTGATTATGCATTACTCCCCTTCATCTTTATGTGTTTCAGCCTAAATTGTCCTATTTTCTGGTTCCTATGTGTAACATTTTGTCTTGCCTCCCGGCCATTACACACTCTCCCTCTTCACATTCACCCTCCTCATAGAATTTCCAAGTCCCTTCAAGGTTTAGCTCAAGTACCTACTTTTTTAAGAAACCCTTCCCGATTACCCCATTTGTTAATGATCCTCCCTTCAATCACTTTGTGTTTACTTTGCATACATCCTCCTATATTTACTTACTTGTGAGCATCTGGTAACTCCCCAATAGCATGTAAACTCCTTGAGGGACAGATATAGTTTCACTTTTGTATTTGTAGCCTCATTGCCCAGTTCAGTGTCTGACATATGGTAGACACTCAACAAATACTTCTTGATTGAATTAAATCATTTTGCAAAAATCTATTGAGACCCTTCTTGGTCTGGTAATTAATTCCCTTAGTAAATGACATAGTGGGACTGTATTAGATTCTCTCACAGATTTTCTTGAAAAAATTAAGTGGTGGGGTGGCCAGGTGGCTCAGCGAGTAAGAACACCGGTTCCAGTGTCGGGATGACCTGGGGATCAAATCCAGGCTCAGACACTCAGCACCACACCCAGAAATAACTGGCCGTGTAACATTGAGCAAGTTACTTAACCCTGATTGCTTTAAAAAAAAAAAATTAAGTGGTGCAGTCAGTAAAGCACCAGCCCTAGAGTCAGGAGGACCTGAGTTCAAATCTGGCCTCAGACACTCAACACTTACTAGCCATGTGACCTTGGGCAAGTCACTTAACCCCAATTGCCCTCCAAAACAACAACAACAAAAAAATTAAGTTGGAGCAGAAGTTTCCAAGATTGAGCCAAAGAGATGCCAAGTAACTTTCATAATCCAAATATCAGCTGAAAATTTTGGTTTAAAAAGTTAAAAAGTTTGGTTTAAAAGTTAAAATGTCTCAAGGACTAGACTTCAGATTATGGGAGAAAAAGTAAGGAAAATGGGCTGAGGAGAAAAAAATGAAATAAGAATATGAGGTTCATTGAAGGCCTAGATTTATAAAAATTCAGAAAAGATGGAAAAAAGGATAACTTATGTAAGAACATTAAATAAAATAGTTAGGTCCAGAATTTAGGTTGCCAAAAAATATCTCTTTAACTAAGTTCAGTTATTATTCAGTGATTTTCAGTCTTCTCCAACTCTTTGTAACCCAATTTGGGGTTTTCTTTGGCAAAGATAATGAGTGGTTTGCCATCTTATCTGGATCATTTTACAGATGAGGAAACTGAGTCAAAGAAGGTTAAGTGATTTGACCAGGGTCACACACTTAGTAAATGTCTGATGCTGGATTCAAATTTAGGAAATTACCTAGGTTTTTAGAAGATAAAATATGATTATAGGTTACAGATTTATAAGCTATTTAGGTTTGTATGTTTTGTATTCCTACATCAATTAAAATTTTGTTACTACCTTAGTAAATAGTATAATAGAACTGTAAATCAGGAGAGCTAGGTTCTAATTTCAATTGTCTCTTGCTAACTGTGTGACCTGAAGCAAAATACTTAAGCTTCTTCTACCTGTCATCAATAGCTGTCCTACCTATTTAACAGGGTGATTGTGGGCAACAATTGAAATAATATATCAGAAAGTATTTAACAAGTATGAAATGTTCTTCAGGCAATAAGGCCAGTGAAAAATATTAAGGATTTAATTTTATCAGTGTGGTTACTCCCTCTAGTAATAAAAATATTAACATGACTTTAGGTGTACCTCACTAACTTTGAAAGACATTTCTTCTTTTGGCATGGAACCTTGTATATTCTACTGTCTGGTTAAGTAAATGTTTGTTTATGTGAGTAAGAGGAGATTAACCATTTCTTCAGTTGACTGAAAACCCCATAAAATGGACTTTGGGGCCCTAAGTCTTGGAGCAGTACTTAGTTGTGATGATTTTTTTCTGGTTTTGGGTTTTTTTCCCCCTTTTAAGTGAGGGATGTCCACTGCTGGAACAACTGAACATTTCATGGTGTGACCAGGTGACCAAGGATGGTATCCAGGCTCTAGTGAGAGGCTGTGGAGGGCTCAAAGCCTTATTTCTTAAAGGCTGCACACAGGTAATACTTGGCATAGTACTCTTAGAATATGAAGATCAAGGCAGTGGAGTTAGGAGGTTTAAGAAGGATATTTTTTACCTGCTACTTGCTTATAAAAGACATGTTCACTAAGCCCTAACTTGTTTTACTTGGAAAAAAAATAAGGAAGTTTAACATCTGACAAAATGATAAACATATCCAATAGTAGAATTGCTTTTCTTTGAAAGGTCATCCTGAATGGGTGCCATAGGTAAAACAGAGCTTTACTCTGTAATCTTACCACATGAAAAAAAAAAGTTGCTGTTTTGTTTGAGATTGTTGAGTTGGTATTTATAAGCAGTCTTGGCATTTCTTTTTTTTTTTTATTAATTCTTTAATTTATTAATTTGTTTCCTTTTAATTTACAGGATTCAATTCCACAATTGTGGCATTTCTAACCAAATGTTTAGCTGCTAAGAAATCTTAAATTCTCATGTGCCAAAATCTTTAATTTCTGTATACTTCCTATTATTTTGGTACCTATTTTTTCCCTTTATTATTCCATTGGTCATACATGGCAAAAGATAAACACCTTGTTTAAAAAAGGTGAAATTAATCTCTATTTATTGTAGTAGAAAAGGTAACTTTACAAGCATTTGGAATAATGACTCAGCTATGGTTGTAGGTTTTAGATCAGAATTTGTCTTAGTCCTCAGTCAGTAGTGAAATTACATCTAGGCTATAGGGTATCTCCTACAATTCTTTTGCCAAGATGGGTGGGGCCCTGATGTTAGTAGCAGTATGTCAGAGCTTTGATTACCACAAAACAACAGCTTGTGCTTCTGGTTATTTATGGAGTCCTGAAAAATATTGATTGGACTACTTTTTGTAATCAATTATATGCCATCTGTTCTTAGCACTGTAACATGGCAGTGATCATTCAATGTGGGGGAAAAAAACGCATCAAAAAAACAAAAATCCCTCTATGGGGCCCTTTTTAAGCTTCCACTTCCAGAAGTTTGGTTTTGGAGAGCTTTCTGGAGGGTATGGAGATAGGGAAAACTGATTGACTTTGTAAACCATCTGCAGAGCCCAGAGAATTATGGAAGTACATCTAGTTTATTAGAAACCTCATTCACAGGCAAAGTGCTGCTCATTTCTTATTTCTTTTTGATGATAGTGATACTGTCAAAAATTATATAAAATATTGATAATATAAAACAATGTAATTTAAACCAGCGTGGGGAGTATGAAAAAAAAAAGCCATTCTTTTAACATTTTTGTTGTGTTCTATGTTGCTTAGAGATAGATGATGTGGGGATTTTAATGAGGAACATGTCAGGTTCTTCATCTGTCTTCTTTGAAATGTCAATAACTAGCCTTTTCTTTTTATTGTCTTTCTAGCTTGAGGATGAAGCTCTCAAATACATTGGTACACACTGTCCTGAACTGGTTACTTTAAACCTGCAGACCTGCTTAGTAAGTAGCCTTCTCTGTGACTTTGTTTGCTTGAGTTAGTGATGACCTTGTTACTGAGATTTTTCTAAGAGTATGCCTTCTCGCCTTCAAGCCCTTTTTGTCATCCAAAGTGATCAGAAGGGCAATGTTGTCTAATAGAAAAAGCACTGGTCTAAGAGGACAAGGCCTAGCCCAGCACCTTATTAGTTGTAAGGCTGACCCAGTCATTTTACTTTTCTGAGCCTCAGTTTTTTTCATCTTGTCACAGAGGTGTCAAGAAGGAATTGGTCAGAACTTTTGGTATGACATCTCCAACCTGTTGTTTTCTTTCTCTATGAGTTATTTTGAACTATAGTTCATGTATTTATTTGCATATCAGTCTTAAACAAGAGGACAGAACAAGTAACTCAAACTTCTGGTCTTTTGGATTGTTACTGTTAAGATGAACAACTCCCAGAGTTATTGGTGATAATTTTGCTTAGCAAGACTGGCAAGTTAAAAATAACATTTTTATGTATAAACTTAGGAGTGCGTTTGGGATTGGCATATCCTGACCAAAGGATTCCCTTTTAGCCAAATTTTTTCTCCCTTTGCCATTTATCCCATTGCTGTTCAGGGGATAAATGCTGCAACTGCTGTTTTAGAAATGTTTCTTTTTGCTTTTGTAATTCTCTTTTTTTGTAAATTCCCCTTTTTCCCTTCTCCCTTCTTATGCTGAAGAATGCTACCATAGTCAATGCCAGCATTCCTTTCCTTCAGCCCCACATACTAAAAATGAATGCCCCAGGAAAGCTTCAATATAGCTCTAGATTGAGTTGAAGCTAGGGACTTTGTTATTCTTCTTACCCCCTTGCCTAAGTAATGGGGTTAGAAATTTTAATCATTCTGTCTTGTGTGTCCCTGAGTTTATTATAAGGGTCTCTCATTTTTAAATAATATGAATGTATTTTCTTTATGAAGAAGTTATTTTTTAAATCAGAAAATTGATGGGAAAGATAGGTGGTCCAGTGGATAGAGGATAGTGCGCCAGCACCAGGAGGACCTAAGTTAAATTCTGGTCTCAGGCACTTGACACTAGGTAAGTCAACCCCAGTTGCCTTGCAAACCAAACACAAGCAGAAGGAAAAAAAGAAATTGATTGTCATTGATGGACTGTAGCAGCAAGCACCCCAAGCACGTCCTCAGGGTTTGCTGCCCATACAGGTTCTTGGATCTGCTTTGTTAAAGGAAAGCAACTCAAAATGGGTTAAACAAGCTTACTTTAATCAGTCAGACATATATCGTTTACCTTGTTCAGGAGAAAAGGTCAGCACCCTGAACCTCAAAGTATACAGGCATAATTATCAAGACAGAAACATCAAGTAGACATTTCCAAACTGTCCAACCATTACATCCATACCCAGTCAACATCTGGGTTTCCACATTCTGGGTTTTTCAAAGCCGGGGGACTCTCAACAACGGCTTCCCAGAATTCAGATCAAATCACAGAACACTTCTCAAAGTGAGTCCCAAAACAAAGCTACACATCAGGGCTTATATAGCCTTCTCCTGGCTCAGAGAATGTAACAACCTTATTGACTCACTGGCCAATCAAGAAGTATCTACTGAAAAACAAGCCTCCCACCCCAGGCTTCAGGTGCACATTAGCCTGGGGGCAGGGAAGATCTTCAAAATTTACATTCTTATTACATTGTATCTACTGAAAAACAAGCCTCCCACCCCAGGCTTCAGGTGCACATTAGCCTAGGGGCAGGGAAGATCTTCAAAATTTACATTCTTATTACATGGACTTAATATCCAAAAAAACAAAACACTTTCCCTTCTGCCGCAGTATATAAAATCTGCCTTGTTAGCAGACAAGTGTGTGGCAGGTAGATGGGGTAAGGCACTAAATTCATTGAATTGAATTCATTTGGTGGAGATTAATAAACAGTTACAATATTGTTCATATTACTTCTTGTAATGCAGCCATATGTTCTATTCCCCCAATACGGAATCCATCCCTAAAAATATACAGCTACCGTGTTTCCCCGATAATAAGACACTGTCTTATTTTTTTGGACAGAAAAACACCAGAGGGCTTATTTTAATGAACATTGACAGCAATTTTAATAAACAGGTAAATGTGAACAAAAAAATGTACCTTTATTCAATAAGCAAATCAGTGGGGAAGAACAGGATGACTTGCTCACTGCTGCAGCTCTGATTGGATGCAGCTCGGAGCGCGGCGTGAGTTTCACAGGGGGGGGGGACGGTGATACAGAGGGTACCGTAATGTAGCGTGTAGCGCAGGGGATCACCTTCACTACAGTAGCAATCTCAATAGGGCTTATTTTCGGGGGAGGGCTTATTTTAGAGGAATCTTACACAGTAAGGGGAGGGCTTATTTTTGGGATAGGTCTTATTATCGGGCAAACACGGTATGTGGTGTAGTGGATAGAGCACTGCCCTTGAAGTCAGGAGGACCTGAGTTCAAATTTGCCTTCAGTACTTGACACTTACTAGCTGTATGACCCTGGACAAGTCACTTATTGCCAATTGCCTGGAAAAAAACAAACAAAAAATATGGAGAAATGTCTCATCAAAATATATACTTGTGGTAAATTTCCAGGGTGTTGCCCAGTCTCTTTATTTATTTTAACACGGAAGAAACTTTACTATATTGCTAACTCATGCTTTTCTTGAGTAATTTGAAAAGGCAAAATTTCAGTAAATTTCAACATCAAAGCAAATGAATAATTGACAAATCTATTCTTCTGTGTAGTTTTCTCATCCTTAGCAGTTTTTGAAAGACAGAGAAAATTGTACATCCTTGCAATTAGTTGTCTCTTTTTGAGTTACATTAATACCGCTTGTTTTTACATAAGTTTTTTCCTTCCAGTATACTACTCTCCTTCAGTTTAGCCTTCCTGGGTCGCATAAGGAGAGGTGAAAAAAAAAAGTTGAACCCATCTAACCACCCTATCTGTCAGTTTTTAAAATATTCAGTAGACATTGTACCCTGGCTCTGAATTTAAGTTGGAGGTGGGGAGGGTTTCAGCATCAGCTCCCTGAAGTCAGCCATTACTTTTCAAAATTATATAGTAGAAGTTCTCTTTGGCCTACTAAAGTGTTAATTTGTCCCACTAGCACATTTTTCCCCTTCACTAATCATCAAAATTTAATAATAAAGGTTCATGTTCCTGTACCACTTTTTAATGTTCATGTGATTTTGTCATTTTCCCCCGCTCAAAACAAATTGTTTATGTGAGCATTCCTTTTACAAAAGAGGGTAAATTGAAGCAAAATAGGTAACTTAGCTGGAGTCACATTTTTTATTAGAGCTGGAATGAGAACACCAGTCTCCTGGCCTCCTAAATCATGGCTTACTCCCATAATATTCCCTGACTCTCTACATTAAAATCATACCATATCTAGCAACAATTTTCCTCTGAGTTATTCCACAGTTTCTCATGCAACCCAAAGTAAATGGAACTGGAAAGAATAAATAATATGTTAAATTATTTTAAGTCCATTTCCTGTTTTCTATTGTACTCTGAATTTTTTTAGACCCTGTGTGTATGGGTTAATGCTTATTTTTTATGGCTTTTCTTTTCATTGACTAATATCTAAGATTTTGCTTTTCATCTTAGCAAATCACAGATGATGGTCTCATTACTATATGTAGAGGCTGCCACAAACTGCAGTCTCTCTGTGCTTCTGGCTGCTCCAATATCACAGATGCAATCCTGAATGCCCTGGGTCAAAATTGCCCTCGGCTTAGGTGAGTATTCCATCTTTTACCAAATGACAGAAAACATATTCACCCATATTTCTTTATTTTGACATCCCAAAGTTCTAAGACAAATGTTTTGAGGCAGGATTCCTTTTCCATAACTAGCCACCTATTTTTCACCATATTTGATTTTTAACCAGTTAGAAGAATTATCTTTATATCTTCTTTTTCTATCTTCACTGATGAAAGTCGTCATCTTGTTCATTTCCACAAGAAAGAAGTCAAGGCACAAAATTAATTCTTTGATGGTTTAATAAAAACCTTACAGTAATCACTCCACTGAGTCCTGATTTTCCTTCCCTTTATTTTATCTCTCCCCTCCCCCCAACCCCCATGTACGTACAAGTATATGTAATAGTTATACAAATAAGGCCATTTGTCTAGATTCAAGTCAGACACTAGTATGCTGAGAGTTATTTTTTTATTTCTCAGATTGCTTGCTTTTAACCTTATTTTCCTCTTAAATTAAAAACTCCTTTGTTAAGTACAGTAAAGCAATTTTCTAGAAGAGCTCAAAAATGTAGATTTGAAACAGTTCATTGTTTAGCCCTTTAAATGTTTTATGACAAGTTTTTTTATTTGATAGATATAGGGGAGGAGAAACAGCTTATTAGTATACAGCAGTGCTTTTAACTGATAAGACTGTAAAAATATGAATTTTTGAATTTTTCTTTAAAAAAAAGTTATCCAAGAGTTGCTTGCAATAACCTAAAAACCCCAGGTTTCTTGCTTAGAATTAGTAGGAATAGAAGTCTGGAAATTGTTTCATTTATTGTATCTATATCCTCAGTGAGGCTTGTGCTTTGCATATAGTGGCATTAATGGCTTAATAAATGCTTTTTGTTGATTGATAGTGCACTTCTGAAACTAAAGCAATCAGAAGAATGTTGACGAACCTCACTGACATTATCTTACATGCACACTGGCTTTTCTTAATTAAAAAAATTTTTTTTGAACTTTAGGTGCTAGTCTGTGACCTTTCATTTTTAAAAAAAAATTTTCATATAATTTGACAATTTAATTTGCATAGTAAAGGAGTTCAATATAGAAATGGTTGTGAGCATTTGGATCTGCTTTGTTAAAGGAAAGCAACTCAAAATGGGTTAAACAAGCTTACTTTAATCAGTCAGACATATATCGTTTACCTTGTTCAGGAGAAAAGGTCAGCACCCTGAAGCTCAAAGTATACAGGCATAATTATCAAGACAGAAACATCAAGTAGACATTTCCAAACTGTCCAACCATTACATCCATACCCAGTCAACATCTGGGTTTCCACATTCTGGGTTTTTCAAAGCCGGGGGACTCTCATTTTTGTTTAAATCAAATCTTGTTTCCTATATGTTGATGTTATAATATCAGAGATACTGTTTACATTTCTTCATTACAGTCTTCATTGGCAGTAACTTTTTTGTACTTGATCTTTAACTTTATTAGCCTATTTAAACAAAGAATAACCTCAGTTACTGTGGTAGCTATATCAAGTAGATGTGTTTGTAATATTGGGATCCCTAATCTTTGCCTAAAGAGGGAGAGCTGCTTTTTAACTGCTTTAGGATTGTGAGGCTTGGGAGTGGCTGACTACTAAGTTTCTTTGGGGAGGGAGTACAGTAGGGGTGCAGACAATAAGGTCAATTAGCAGTTTAACATTGGACTGCTCTCCCTGCTGAGGATCTGTGTTTGAGGAAATTTGCACTTTGGGATTCTGCTTTTGGCAGAATATCCGCCTTCAAGATCTGTTGCTGTTGGGGATTGACAATGGGAAGTATTTCTGTAATTCAAACAAGTAGCTTCTAGTGGATGTGTTTTACTGAAGAAGCAGTCTGGTACAGTTTAAAGAGCATTGACTTTGGTGCTAGAGAACAGACATAGGTTCAAATCCTGACTTTTCCAGGAGTAAGTTTTTCTCTGGGGGTGAGCATTGTGCCATCAAGAAGGCATTCAATGTATCACTCAATCTGTGTCTCAGGGTTAGGGTTACTAACTACAACTGCAAAAAGTATTCTCTATTCTTTCATTTTATTATCATGAAGTAGGGTGTTTATTATAGGACTTTTTTGTGGTGATCCCATGGAAATAGGTGGAGTGATCTCTATATGGAAATGCCTGGTTATGAATTTCATTTTATGTTAAATTGCTCTTAATACATGGATTAAGGAATTTTATAAGTCGTAGCTTTCAGTAGGCAAATACCTTAATTTTCCCTCTTTTCTCTGTTTTGTTTTGTTTTTTCCTTTTTGGACAGAATATTAGAAGTGGCAAGGTGTTCTCAGCTAACAGATGTGGGCTTCACTACTCTGGCTAGGGTGAGTATTATCATTGGTCTCTGTTTTAAGATTTGCTTTGCATATTAATTTTAGAGAATGAGGATGAATCCTGCCCATTTCAGGTCACTTGTCTCAGTACTCTACAAACTTCAGAAATGCAGTATGTGACCCTGAAGAGCTTTCCTGTGATCTTACTCAGCAAACCTATTTCCCATAGCTTAATAAGTTTAACTATTTTCTGGGGCCTTTCTGTATTTTTTAAGAAAAACAGCTCATTATGGTGTGGAAGTGAAACTAGGTTCATGTGCTTTGCCTAGTGGAAGATTGCCAGCCCTACCTATTGTCTGAGGTTCAGTCTGTGTTCAGAAAGACTGATCACCAGGAGATTTGTCACCAAGGAATGAGTTCTTTTAAGGCACAGCAATTTGTAGAGACCTATTTACTGAAACAGTTAAAAAAAATGTTTTGAGCATGTGCTCCCAATATGTGAGTATGTATTATTTATAAGTCATTTACGTTGTACTACTGTATAAGGATAAAATATTTTGAAGAGAATACTAATTAATGGTATAAAAACTGGTTTGCTCTTATCAAAATATTAATAATGATTTCTTCAAAACTCTTGAAATGTGTTATTCTGTTTTTAACAATTGGGTTCAAAACCTACTGAAACTCTTGGAAGATGTTTTATATGGGTTGGAAGATTAGTTTGAGATAGGTAGACCTATCTAAGTGTGAAGTTGTGAGAGTTTTAATGAGGGGCACACTTACATTGTAAGGATAAGGAGGAGGTTGAGAACTTTGAAGACAGGAAGGATATGGTGCCCGTTGTAACCCATCCATGTACTCTTAATCTGTGCAGCTCATTCTATTCCACTAAAAACAAAACTAGAGGTAAGGAAGTTGTTCTTACCAGCCATTGCCACAGATCACAGAGCTCTCTTACCTACCACAACCATGAAGTGATCAGGAAACTGGGTGTGGCTATACTGGTGTGGGAGATAGGGGAGGTTTGATGTTTTTAGCCTTTTCAGCTGTCGATGTGGGTGCTGCTAGTCATGGTTAGTTTATACTTGTTCTCAGGGGCTTGTTGCAGAAGGGGAGAAGCTGGAAGCTTGTTCAGCTACTTGAGACCAGTTGTGGGAAGGATGGAGAAGGGGAGCATTGCTTGCTGTTTATGGGTGAGGGGTGTAATTATTGGAGACAAACCCCATGATTAGCTCTTGGGGAGAGGGTGGGATTAGACCCGTCTGTGAACCCTCTGATTGGTTACCCCTTTAGGTGTGTGCCACAGCCCCACTTTGGAGATCACTGTACTAAAATAGAGAGGGGTTGCAATCTTCATAGGTGGAGGAAGTACCCACACCTTTGAAATCACAGATTCTTGAAGTAAGAGAAAATGGAAACCTAATTTGGTTGTCTCAGTGTTTGTAATGTAAGTTGAGTGCTAAAAGAAATAGTAGATTTTAAAATAGGAAGGCTTTTTAGATTTTCTGTTATTTGCCGTCTTGGAATGCTTTATAAGTATGGTGATTCTTTGAAAACAGAATGCCTTTGACTAGCATAATGGCATGTGGGAAAGGACATGATTTTTAGAAACAACATTGAAATGTGATTTAGGATATAGCATATCTGAAAATTAATGGAAAAGCACTAAAAATAAGACATTTATGCCTACCTCTAAGGCAATACTTTTTATTTTTTTGCTTTTTGGGGGGGCAATTGGGGTTAAGTGACTTGCCCAAAGTCACATGGCTAGTAAGTGTGTCAAGTGTCTGAGGCTGGATTTGAGCTCAGGTTCTCCTCACTCCAGGGCTGGTGCTCTATTCACTGCACCACCTAGCCACCACAAATTTGACATCTCTATTTTTCTTTTTTCTTTGCTTTTTGGAGGGCGTTTGGGGTTGAGGACATTTGGGGTTAAGCGACTTGTTAAAGGTCACATGGCTAGTTTTTGTGTTAAGTGTCTGAGGCCGGATTTGAACTCAGGTCCTCCTGACTCTAGGACCAGTGCCCTTTTCACTGTGCCATGTAGCCGTCCCTTGAAGGCACTAATTTTTACAAAATTCCTCATGCTTGAAAGAATTTCCTTATTAGAAGAATTTTACATGTTCAGTAGTTTTATCCCATACATCCTATACTCTCTACTGGATTGTTCCCTTTATCATCTCCACTATTTCTAACTGTTTCCTTGCTACTCATGTTTCTCCCATCCCTAAAAAATTCTCATTTGATCTGATTATCCTTGCTAGCTATCTCTCCTCCCTTTTTTTTTTTTTTTTAAGTAATCGGGGTTAAGTAACTTGCTCAAGGTTACACGGCCAGGTGTTTCTGGATGGATGCTAAGTGTCTGAGCCTGGATTTGATCCCCAGGTCGTCCTGACACTGGAGCCAGTGCTCTTACTCGCTGTGCTACCTGGCCGCGCCCTCTCTCCTCCCTTTCATGGGTAAACTCCTTGAGAAAGCCTTCTGCAGTCATTGTTTCCTCTTTACTTTCACCACTGATCTCTTAATTGCTAAATTTAATGGCCTTTTCTCCATCCTCATCCTTCTTGACCACACTACAGCCTCTGATACTGTCCCAGCGCCCTCTCCTCCTGAGTGCTCTCTCCTTCCAGGTTTTGTGTCACTTCTCTACTGTTCTCCCACCTGATTGCTCTTGTTTAGTCTCGGATCTTCCTTCACTAATGCCCCCAAACTGTGGTTGCGTCTCCCAGGGCTCTGTCCTGCACTTTCTTCTTTCTTTAACCAATTTTTTAAACTTTCTTTTAACAGTACAGTAACTAACCTAACAATTTTCTAAGCTTTTTTTTTTGGCCTCCTTTTAACAGTACAGTAGTTAACCTAACAGTTTTCTAACACACTTAAAAAACTTTTTTTTAATCATCTGTTTGGTTTGGGGCTTTTGAGGGGGAGTGGAGTGATAATGGGGGTTAAGTGCCTTACCTAGGGTCACACAACTAGTAAGTGTCTGAGGTCAGATTTGAACTCAGGTCCTCCTGACTCCAGGACTGATACTCTATCCATTGTGACACCTAGCTGCCCCTCATCTCCCTCTGTACTCTCTAGCTTAGTGATCTCATTAGCTCCCTTCAGTTTTCATATCTATGCAGATAATTATCAGGTCAATCTGTCTAGCTGAAGTTATCTCTTGACCACTTTGCATCGCTTATCTGCCTGTTGGACATCAATTGGATGTCCTGTAGACATCTGAATCTCAGCATATCCAAAACTGGACTCACTATCTTTCCCTTAAAATTTTCCCATCTTCTGGACTTACTGTTACTGTCAAGTACACCACCATTCTCCTAGTCACCCAGATTCACAACTTCAGACTGACACTCACTTTATATATTGAATGAATGTTGCCAAGCCTTGTCATTTTTTTCTGTCTTCAGAATACCTCTCAATGTCACTTTCTGTCTACCCACCTGCCACCATTGTGCACCACCATCACTTCTCATCCGGACAACTACAGTGGCCTTCCTTACTCAAGTCTCTCCTCTTTCCAGTACATCCACCACCCAGCTACCAAAAAATCTTCCTGAAGTGTTGGTCTGATCATGTCACTCTTCTGTTCATTGAACTTTAGTGGCTCCATTTTTGTCTCCAGAATCAAATATAAAAAGCTCTTCATAACATGACCTCTTCTACACTTTACTTTCCACTTAGTCTGTATAGTCCAGTGACACTGGACTTCATGTTATTCCTCACATTCAACATTCTGTCTCCCAACTCTATGCCTTTTTACTGGTTGCCTCTGGACTGTGTTTTTGTATCTCCAGCACTTGGCACCTTGGTTGCTTAATAAAACAACTTAATAAAGCACCTTAAGCAAGCACTTAAGAAATGCTTGTTGACTAACTGACTTAGGACTGGTAAATTATTCAATGCTTAGACATTTGAGGAATCCTGGTTATACTATTGTCCTCCAACATACAGAATCAAAATAATTGAACTATGGGGAGGCTAGGTGGCACAGTGAGTAGAGCACTGGCCCTGGAGTCAGGAGGACCTGAGTTCATATTGGCCTCAGACACTTAGCACAAAAACTAGCCGTGTGACCCTGGGCAAGTCACTTAACACCAAATTGCCTCTAAAAAGCAAAAAAAACAAATTAAAAAAATAATTGAACTATAAGGATGACATTAGAATGACATCATCTCTGAGATTTCCTTGGGTTCTGTAAATTTTTAATCCTCTTCATGTTCTGATATTTTGTTTACACTTTACAGAATTGCCACGAACTAGAAAAAATGGACCTAGAAGAATGTGTTCAGGTAAGATGAACACTTTGAACCATTATCCTGAATGCTATAGTATTGCAAAAATTCTGTCATGAGCATAAGGAATGTCCAAAAAATACCTTTTTTTAAATGTCTAAACTTGTTTGAAGGTGTTACTGAGGAAAGAAATCCTTATTTCAATGTGTTCTGACCTTTCCAAGCTTCAGCCCAAGTCCTAAACATCTGAGACTATAGAGGGTACTACTCCAGAGTCAGGATTTCCTTATCTTGCTAGTTCTCCATCTCCACAGACAGTGATAGAAACACACTTCGTTCGAGAATCTCATGGCCATTAATTGTTAGAGTAGTGGCAGCATAGCCTCATGAGTGGATAGAAGGACAGCCTTGGAGTCAGAAGGATCTGGATTCAGATCCTGACTTAGACATACTGGCGTTGTGACTTGGAACAAGTCACTTAACCATATAGAAAAGTTACAAACACTTGCTGATTGGAAATCATTGGAGGAAATTCTCACACTGGGAATTCCCCACACCGATGAAATCACAGGTTGACTTTTGCAGGAAGACTGAGGAGGAAAAAAGGAAGGGAACAGAAAGAGCAGTTAAAGTAAAAAAAGAAAATCCATGACCTACAGTGAGGATAAATGCTTTTCAAGTATTCTAAAAACCATGTTTTATTCAGCAAACTTTTGGGAAGCTTGGAACATGTGCAGAGGTTCACATACAATATAGAACCACAGATGTCTTACAAATGTGAAGAACAGGTGCCAGATATGAACTGATAACACGAGAGAAAAGATTAATCTGGGAAAATTAGAGAAGGCTTCACAGAGTAAGTAACATTTGAGTTAGACCTTGAACCAAAGGAATGTAAACATCTCCGAATTGGAGATTGAGTTAGGAGATGAGAGGGCCAAAAACAGATAATGAAGTCCATTTTGTGTGGAAGGGGAGAGGAGAAAAAGGCCTTTGGTAGAGAGAAGAGTGATGTGATCAGAATTGTACATCAGGAAGATAAGATTTAATTTAAATTTTTTAAAAAGTAATTTGGTAATAGGAACTATGTATGGACATTTTTAGCTTTTGTTGTAAATTGACCTGTGTGGTAAAGAATTTCAAATAATCACTTCACTCGTTTGGAGAAATTATTTAACATAGGTTCCTTCTAATTCTAAATTTGTAATATTTTAATCCACTCAATTCCAAAATAAACAGTGACAGGGCCCCCATTTTACCTCACCTTTGTTCAAGACAGTACCTTAATAAGGATCAATTGCTAGCTAATACTGCTTCTAGCCATTTGGGGAGAGCAATAGTTACTTAAACTATGGAATATTAAGTCCTGGTTTTTTGTATGTGCCCTTTCTGCCAATAGGCTAAATAACTAAAGACCCATAAATGTTCCCAAGTTCCTTTTTTTTTTTTTTTAATCATAGAGCCACATTCACTCCTTAGGGCAGCCTGAATGAAACCTCAGCACAGCTCATTGTCCTCCTTGGAAAGAAACCTGAAGTGTAGGATGAACATTGCAAGCCTGCCTCCCTTTGCTTCACCAGACAGAGCAAGGGATTTGTCATCTGTCCTTCCCTCCCCTGACTTTTTACCTCTTGTTCAAGGCTTAATATTTAAATTAGTATAATCACTGCTGCTGTGAAGGCTATGATGACCTAATGTCCTCTACTGACAGCCCTATGAGGGAGTCCCAGACTGCCTGCCCCGTTACTCTCTGTTCCTTGGTGCCTATCACTGTCAGCTCCCTGTACCACGTGTGCCCTCTGGGGATTAGACTCTTCATATTGGATGCATGCCCTGCTCCCCACACCCATTGCCGAAATTAATTTGTATATATTTTCTATTTAATTTTGTATGTACATGTTCTTCCCCAATAGAATATAAGCTCTTTGAAGGCAAGGGTCCTTTCATTTTGTCTTTGTATTGTTCATCTGTGTCCCCACATTCCCCCAGAGAAAGCTCAATACTTGGTGAATTAAAAAGAAAAGAGTCCTAAGAAAAACTTTTTCATATATTTCTTTCAGATAACAGATAGCACATTAATTCAGCTTTCTATACACTGTCCAAGACTTCAGGTGTTGGTGAGTTTGATCTGCGTAACTATTTATAATTTAGTCTCTTCTTCAGGACCAGTATCATGAATTCACTTTCATGAGAATGATGTATATATGATTAGCTGCATTTTTGGAAAGGGTTTTTTTCCTCCAAATTGCCTATTTACAGAATACCAGGGGAGGACCTAAGTGAAGGGGAAGATAAGGTAGGAACTGGAAGAGTTAAACATATCCTGAACCAACGCTTGGAGACTGATAACTGGTATGGAGAAGCCAAAGTGCCCTCTGCGAATTACACTCCACTATGAATGATTAAATCTTCAGCAAAAGGGGTGAGAAGGCTTAAACATAGATTGCTTCTCACCTCCAAGCCAGATGTACCTGTAAGAAAGAACAAAGGAAGGTTTGCTGGAGAAGCATTCCTCACTACAGTTTCCAGTAGTACTGAAGGCAAACCTAGCCATCGGTGCTGTGTTCTAGCTCATTTTTGGTGTGCTTGCATTTCTCAAAGTGGGAGATTTCTAGGGTTCTGAACTTCATGTGGAAGTCTTTGAGAGATAGAAGGAACCAGGATTTAAGAGAAATTGATGACTGAGGGGTGGGGGTGGTTATGGTTGAAAAAGGCCATAAAAGGAAGAAGAAAAGGTTTGCTGTTAGTAGAACAAAAAGAGAATCTAAAAATTCTTCTTCTCCATAAAGAAATGTCCCAGAAGAGGCCTTAGGTATAAAAATTGTCATCATTTGGTACCTGCTCTATATGTGATGCTGTACCAGGTACCCAAAATTTAGTACTAATTATCAAGAAGTGCCTGAGCTTCAGAAACAGGGTTTATTGGCTTAATTTGCTCTGTGGAACAGAGCTTTTATGGAATTTATCTTTTATGGAATACATGGACTGACTTTTATCAGGTATCTTCACAGTATATTCTCAATACTCTAAAAGAAGAGCTCTTTTTGAATTCTCATGAATTATTCCAATCCTCTTCTTGTTCTTTTTGACTCTAGAGTCTGTCTCATTGTGAGCTGATTACAGATGATGGAATCCGTCACCTGGGGAATGGAGCCTGTGCCCACGACCAGCTGGAGGTGATTGAGCTGGACAACTGTCCACTTATCACAGATGCATCCCTAGAGCACCTGAAGAGCTGCCATAGCCTTGAGAGGATAGAACTATATGACTGTCAGCAAATCACACGGGCTGGAATCAAGAGACTCAGGGTAAGAGTCAGCAGTATCACCCTTAAAACTATTGTGTCATTACCATACTGAGTATTCTACAGATTTGGATTCATATTTCAACATAGATCTGTTAGGAGGAGAGAACATGAAGAGAGTCCATCCCTAGTAGGCTGCCTAGTCGATATTTATCCTCTAAGACCATAAAAGTTTGGTGATTTATGACACAGAAATAGTACATCAAAAAAGATTTACCTGTATTGGATTTGAAAATTTAGTTTCACCCTCTTATATCAGTGACAAGCATAAATTAAGCACTATATTTGCAGAGCACTGTACTAGGTGCTAGGGAGTAGGTAGCAGATAGTACCTTTATGGAGTTTACAATCTAATAAGGGGAGACAGTACAAATATTAGAAAGTGTGTATTAAAATAATTAATACAAAATAACACTTTTTCCTTATTCAGTGTGTGAGGTAAGTTCTAACAGGGAGATCAGGAAAGATTTCATAGAGGAGGTAACATTTAAACTAGGGCTTAAAAGATGAATAAGATTTTAAATGTCAAATTTAATCTTTTTAGGGAAATAGAAATTAAGGTTATTTGCTGTGAGTGTTGGATGGAGGGAAGGGGGATTGAAGAGAGAGGAAAAGGTTTGGATCCCCAGAGCCATTGCAGGTTGACTTACTAGCACTCATCCAATAAAAAATAGCTGAAAACTTCACCAAGAGCATAGCATTATCCTTTGGAGAGTGCTTGACCTGCCCATCTCTCTTCTCAGACTTCATGGGCTAATAACATGCACTTGATTCAGGTAATTTCTATTTGAGAAATGCAGTTGCAGTTGCATGTTCCTTTTTCATCCAACAGAAAAGGAAGGCCACTGGCCAGTCAGAATATTTTATTATATACTGCCCACATCCATAATGTAAACACCTTTCAAAAAGGACATTTATAACTTCAGGGGAAAAAAATCTCTTGCCTACATTATTTGTGTAACATTTTAACATATTCATTAACAGTAGTTTTGTTAATTTTCCATAATTAATTTCTTCCAAATTGCTTACTTATATTCTAGCTATCCCTTTAGAGTATACTTGCATTCTACTAAATCTCCCTATTTTATTGGTCTAGACACTGAGACTCAATGAAATTAGGTAAACTTGGTCATGTTTATAGACCATGTCCATTCTCAGAGGCCAAACTAGAACCAAAAGTTCCCAACTCTGTATAGTTCCCTTTTCTTTGTGCTGTTTTCATGTCTCTTCAGCCTTTTGGTTGTCTTTCTAAAAAGTTCCATTGTTCTAATCTTTCCATTCCTCTCAGTAATGTTTCTGTCTTATTTCAGACCCATTTACCCAATATAAAAGTTCATGCCTACTTTGCACCCGTCACTCCTCCTCCGTCAGTAGGGGGCAGCAGACAACGTTTCTGCAGATGCTGCATCATTCTATGACATTGGAGGCGGTCAGCCTTGGCGAACTAAGTATTTAATGACACTTCTAGAGTTACCACGGAGTCTCTCCAGCGGAATCGACCCCAGTGTTCTGAGCAAGGGCCAGAATAGAGGGCAGTGTCCGGATCCCCCAAGCCACACATACACATGCATATTTACCCACACCGTCCACTCCAGCTGACGTACTCTGTGACAGTGGGACTTGAATCTGTGTTGGCTTTTTTCTGACAGGTAGATTGGTGTAACTTGAAACCATTCCTACTGGGCATGCTCAGAAGAGAATCACAATCCAAGGTGGGGGGCATTCCAGCAAACCCAGGGTCTCTGCTGCTGGGGTTTGTTTGTTCTTTTTGTTTGGGGTTTCTTTTGGGGATGTCAGAACACTAATGAGAGCTCTCCAAAGAGAAGGAGAGTATGGACAAATACAGTAAATGTTGCATCCAGGGACCAGAAAGAAAGAAAAATCCTTCCTCCCATAAGAGAATGAAGATGACAACCATTCATCGTGAGACTGTATTACAATGCTTCTCTACTTCCTTGTTTCCATACCAACATGCTGAACATGCTCACATAGAAGGTTCATCAGTTAGAGCATTCTTTTCAGAGATTTCCTAGATGGGTCACAGTGATTTAGCTTGAAATCTCTGATACCCAGATTTGTTTCTTTTGTTTACTTTTGTTCATTGTGTTGTTCCTCCTAGCTGTCTTTGAGAGTGTTTGTGTCCCTGTCTCATTTTCTCTTTGTGTTGCTTGCTGAAGCACTCTCTTTGTACTGTCTGTTGCCAGCTCATCCTTTGTCTCTTTTGCTCTCTTCCTTTTTAAAGTTTTCCATTTGGGGTGATATAGTTGAGGTTACTGGATACTTTTTAAAGAAAAGTTATTTATTAGTAAAAATGTTTTAAAATTCCACTTTTTTACCATTAAAAGACTGCCTGAGGCTCAGTCTGATGCAAGGCTCTAAAGAGCAGGTGAGGGGAAAATGAGCTAAATATAAGCTCTTGCCTCTTTCTCATGGAAAACGATTCATATTTTTTGCCTTTTGAGTTCCTCCTTAAGAGAACATAGCTTGTGACATATGATATACAGGTGGCTATGCCCAATAACATCCTGCTCCCTATATTTCCTTGAGTTGAATCCCACTAATCACTTGAGTGTCTTGCATTAGGCATGAGAGGGTGGTATTTTTTTAAGCAGAATTGATAGGGGGAAATACCAAACCTCAGCCGGAAAACCCCTGTCCCCTCTTTGAATGTCATGTTTTGAACTGAGATTTACCTATGCTCAACAATATTGCTAACTTTAATGTTGGCTAAGTGTTTTGTCTCAGGAAGAATACTTAGATGAAACACATTGCTGTCTCTGCTGCCAATTTTTCTTACCTGTCCCTCCCCTTCTTCCTATACCCACCTCTGAACCCAGTGATAGTGTGTTGCTATTGCATTTAGGGTCATTCATTTCAGGTCTAATGTTGGTGGTTCTAAAGACCAGCAAAGCCTTCCTAACGAAGTCATTTACCCAGTCTTCTTGATTCACTCTCCAGATATTCAGCATAAGCATAACCAGGTGGGGATGGACCCTTGAGGATATTGGGAGTAGCCCCAGTGCAGATGGAGGTAGTCTTTGTCTCCATGTGTACTTCTTTCTGTACTTGAGAACTGAGGGAGAAGGGTTTTCAGTGCTAGTGATTAAGTGAATTAGGAAAAATGAGATGATTTTCTGAAGCACAAGTAACAGATTTCTAGGCCTCCAGAGTTGGTGCTTTTTGTTGTTGTTTTGTAGGAGTTTATTTATATGGTCAGGGTAGCTTTTTGTCACCTTCTGACTGATCTAAGCAGCTCCAAAGGTCATTTTTTACATTACAGGTGATGGCTTCCTCTCCTAAGTCCACCAGCATATATTGGAATTAGTTTGGCTGTTTCTTGATTAATTAGAAAGGTGACACAGGAGGTGACACAGTACTGGAAAGGAGCCTATGACACTATTGTGTTTAATTTTGGTTTTGAACATATTGTGCTCAAAACCTCAAAGAACTTTTTCTCTTCTGCAATTTTGGAAATACCTGGAAAAAAAAAAAACCAAAACTTTAACAATTTTGTAAAATGACTGATCCAGCAGGTTTGGTAGTTTTGATACCATAACTGATAACTTGTTCATATTAAATTTTGAAAAGTCTAATTGGGAAGGGGATGCTAGAAACTAATAGTAGCCTCATATTCAGGGACCTTTCCCTACCCCCCCTCCCAGAAAAATGCATGTTGTTCAGATCTGGAAAACTGGCTATACAAAACTCTTTGATAGTTCAGTTGGGGAGGAAGAAGTAAGTGGTAGCAGTGAACTTTTATAGACCTATAGTAAACAGATGTCAATTTGAAACATCTTTCCCAAAAATCAAAATTATTCCTTTTCCAGGGACACAGCTTCTCCTATTTCATATGGTATTGGAGACATGACTTCTAAAGTATGGAGATCTGAATGCAGATTAGGATTGATATGGCCTGATCTGAAAATCCATGTTATAGGAAGAAGAATGCCAGCCTTTTAGGAATCATGAGGAAAAGATCTTGAATGAAGCTTCTGATACATTAAGTCTGTGAAATGGGTTCCACTGGCCAATTTAATTTAATGCTCTAAGCATTAGGATTTAGCTTTAGGATTTACTTATTTCTGATAACAGCTGTGATCCCTATAAGTTTGGAAAGGATTCTCATTAGAATGCTTCAGTGTTGTTAGAGAGAATCCCCTTGCCTTCATTCAAACTAAGCCCTAAAGATTTTATTTGGAGACTGCTGTAGCTTCCAAAAACATAGGATGTGGTGGTCTTACATTGAATGGAAAGGAGTTGAAATTACTGTTCTCCCCATTCATTCATATTTAAAATCCCTTCAACAGCAGTGATCTTAAGAGGTCTTTTCTAAATCAAATCCTTCTCCCTCTTAAATATATGGCAGACCATTTTCTTGATTTTTTTTTTGGTCCTCTTAGATGTGTCACCTATAATAGAAAATATGACATCTGAGTAACCTGAGAGTTTCTTTCCTTATAGAAGTGGTTTCAGGGTAAATAAAAGAGGTGAACAGCCCTACCTAACTAAGTGACCACAAGCCAGGGGACATTGGTGCTATGCCAACTGGAGTGAATTCTTGATTATAAAGAGTTATCAATTTCATGAACATTCTATCTCTCCCAACTTCAATCAGTAATGCGTTTGCTTTTCCTGATTTCATTTCTACACTTTTTCCTCTCCAGACTTTTTAAAACTCATGTCCCTCTTCCCCTCTAAATAAAGCCTCTGCCTTATCCCAACAGTGCTAAGGTTATGCCACTTACATGTAGCAAAAAACCCTCATCAGCCTTGTATTCTGCCATTCTCTGGTGGGTCAGACCCTTTGTCACTAGGTCTGAAGTTTGTTTATTGAACTGAAATGAACTTGAAAGCAGACTATCCACTGGATGTATCATAGGAGAAAGGGGTTCTGACTTAAGTCTTTTTTTTTTCCTTTTGCAATATTGAGGCTTTGATGAATATGAAACTACATTGTGCTCATACTTCTCTGTGTACATTTTTTCTCTTCTAATTTCATCTCTAACATAATATTTTGGGGACCTATAGTTATTTTAAAGAGACTTTTAAATGATCTTTGTAAATTTCCAGTAGTTTCCATATCCATTATAGACTAATTTTTAATGAGACACAAATCAGAAACTTGTTACATATTCCTTTAATGATATATTCTGGAGAGATACCTGCAAAATATTTTTTATGCAATCCTCATTCAGATCGTGTTCCTCCCTGAACATTATAATAATGCCAAATTAACCAGAACTTAAAATACAGGAAATTCTGCCGTATTTTTTATTGCCTTGTAAGATATTGTTGCCAGTTGTTCAGTGCACCAATGACAGGACTGAGGGAGAGGATTAGAGGTGACATAAAAAGAAAAGTACCTGGAACTTGAATTAAGGGAAGAAAAGCATCTCTTCAGTCATTGTGAGCTGGAATGGGAAGAATCTGTGTGTCCTTCCTTATCCAGTTTTCCTATACATATCAACAACATGTTCAGGACATTTCTTAATAAAATCGTGGAGAGTTTTTTTTTTTGGTGGGGATGGGTGGATAAGGAGGGAAGTTTTTAATGCATTATGATTGAGCCCTGGCCACTGTCTTTAAATTGCTATTGCTGCCCCAGACTACTCTTATCACCACCATTAATTACCTCACCATGGGTACAGATTGGGAAAAAAATCTATGTTAACTATGTTATTGCTGCTTCAATTATTGAAGGGCAGAATGAGATGGATGAGGATATCTATTCCCATTGTGCCATCCTGCTAAAAGACCTGTTCTGTAGGGTGCTAGGTGCTTCTGAAACACTTTTCAGTGTCTCCTCCATCTGCTACCTAACTGTTGTGCTTTATTTCCCTCAGACCTGTTTATTAAGGCAGCACCTTTGGGCAAATGCAAAATGTTTGTGTTGTAGATCTTGAAGTAGAACTGCCCAGTGAGGTCCAACAGCCCCAAAGGAATAGACAGAGGATAGATGTGAAGGGTCCCCTTTTCACTCACTGCAGTCACCAAATTGATCGTGAGCTTGACAAGTCTGGTAAGGCCAGGTTGTATTACGCAGATAATACAGAAAGACAGCAGTGCTGACCAATATACTTTAATAATTAATTATGTGTATGTGTCCTAAAAGCCAAGATTCTACAAGGGAGGGATAAAAGGGAGAGTATAAATTGAGAACCAGCTGCCATGACCCAGCCCTCTCATTTCTGATAGATTTCCTTCCATATAACTAGAAAGATCCTTATGAAATGAGTTCTTAGCATAGGATTCTTTAGACCCTCTTATTTCTCAGTATTATTTCCTCATTTCTACTCTTTGTAACTGTCAGCTCAGCTTTGGGACTTATTTTACTGCTGGGAAATTTCAGGAACTAGTCCCAAAGCTATATTTGGGTTAATATAGTTGTGTACCAGTGGAGTCCCACTTAAACTTCAGCAGAACAGGTTTCATTATAATTGCTTATAGATGTGGTATTAAAGAGTTGTGCTATTTTCATTTCTGGCTCCTTTGTGTATGTACATGTTTTATAGTCACATTTCAAAAAATAAGTCATAGTGTCTTCTTGGCTACATCAGTGGAGAGGCTACCAGGATTGATAAACACATGCAAGTCTTCAAATTCTGTAAAAATTTGGTATCTGGTCACCTTTGATATGAATATCTTCTAGGGTCTTTTGCCTTGGATTTGTGTTTTTTGGTTATTTTTGTTTTGTTTTGGTCAGGGAAACATTAAGTTAAGGAAAGAAGCAAGTGACTGTTAGATGTTTTGCCTTAGAGAAGGAGAATCTACCCTTTGGGTCAGTTCCTGGCCTGGAAACACCCAGTATCATCAAATTGTAGATAATTTTCCTACTTCATGATTATTCCCTTCCCCTCTGCCCCCTGTTTTGTCCTTTTCATACTATGGTTGTTAATGAACAGTAGTAATTTCATTCCCTCCCTGCCCCCCAGCCCCTTAACTTTTGTTTTGGTTTGATTCTTCAGTCTGTATGAAATGTATGTTGGAGGTTGAGAGGCACTGCTAATCAAGTGACATTTCCCTTCAAAATATGGTATCTAAAAACAGAACCAACCCATGAGCAAGTTCTTATTAAGTCCCAGCTGTGTCAGAATCAGTACAGTGGAACAGTTGCCAGTGATACCGGACTGCTTAGTCAGGGCTAGGGCAAGTGTTGGTGAGGTGGCAGGCAGTTGGGTCTTTCCTTCTTTGGGATAGGTTGGCCAATCCTCAAAGTGATCCAGAAGAAGCCACCATCTGAAAGATTTTCTAAGGCGTGTCCATGCTTTCTTCTAAGGGCCATAGGAAATCTTTAAGAGATATGGTTGTCCCAGAAGATAACTGCCCCAAACATTTCTCCCACAGCAGCTTCTTTTGCCTACCAACACTTCTCTCAAATCCACACAACTGCTGCTCATGTACATGTAGGTGTGTGTCTACACATGTATGTGTTTCTTATCTCAGCCCTGATTTCTTGGCCCCTGATATGCTTGTTACTCTTACTTTTTAAGGCACTGGAGGATGAGAAAATAAAAGTCTTAACAAGCCCTGCTTTCAAGAACTGACTGGCACGATTTGGCCAATTACACTTTTTAAAATAAAGATTTGGATTGTTTTCTTCCCTAGTGCTATATAACACTGTAATGAGCACCGCTTTTGCTGCTATTTTCCTGGGTTTGTGAATTAGAATGTTCTGCCTCTCTCCCAAGCTTCTCCCCTCACACCCAAGCCCAACTCCTCATTTAAATATGTTATTTTATGCATCACCGGCTATTGTCTGAATGACCAGAGGTTTGGTGAGAAGAGGTAAGCCTGAAGTCTCCTTTTTTTCAATGAAACACTTAACCTTTGAGTCCTTTATGAGCCAACTGGCATGTTTACAAGATCTACCTGAAGCAGCTCCTTGAAGTCTCCTGCCCTGAGGAGAATATGTCCAAGCCAGCTCCCACCTCTTCCTTTTGGAAGGGACAGCAAGTGAGAGAGGAGGATGTCAGTGGTGTCTGTCTATTACCGTACCACATTTAACTTCCCAAAGATAGCTGTGGCTTTATTTTCTCTCTTCCTGGAGGTTGTTCCCAAACAGCCTGGCAACTCTGCACTAGCCAACTGCTCTGTTCACTTTTGCCCATTTTATAGTGTCCCCCAAGAGCCATAGACTGAGAGGCCTTTCTTGTGCATGCCCCAGAGGCCTATGAAATTCTGCTGGGGTAGAGCCTCAGGGGCAAAAGGTGGACAAATGGTGCTGTTGGAGGTTTGTCTTCACCAAACCAAGATGTGTTTCAGTACCTTCTTCCACCACTACCACCCGCACAGATAATACTCCTCATTCCCCCATTGGAAGGAAACCAAGCAGGTCCCAGTGGTATTCAGATTCCAGACATTCCTACCACCTGAAATTCCACAGATTCCTTTACCCAGAGTGTTTTTTTCATATGCTGAGAGTTGCTGCCTAATTAATTGTATTTCTCCTCCAAGTACATTCACAAAGCTTTCTTAACCAGTTGTTGAGGCTGCCATGGTTCCTAAAATGATGACTTTTACTTAACACAAGATTCCTTTAGCTGTGCACATGGCTGTTTCTTTCTTCCCAATTATTTTGAGTTTGAGGGTTGGGGGGAGGGTTATTTAAAAAAAATGAGGAAAATCCAGGGTTTGCAATAGAGTATTTCTTTTGCTTTCATCTGATGAAATCTTTGGACTTAAAAAAAGGAAAAAAAAGGTTTTTATTTATATATATATATATATATATATATATATATATATATATATATATATAAAGTAAATTGTTATGTAACTATTATTGTTTCATGTACGTTCTAATATTGTTTTATGATGTAATTAAAGGAAATAAGCTGTGAAGACTTTTCATTTTGCTGCGGAAATGACCTGACTGAGTAGTGGTTCGTGACTTCCTGGGGCTTAGAAGTGGGAATCTAGAGGAGGCTGAGTGATAGGCCTCCTCCATTCTGGCTCAGGTACATTCTGGCCTTGATCCATTTTAATTTGAGACTTATTTCATGTATTTCTGGGGATGGAAAATCCAACAACTCTTGAAATAAATATGCCAGACAATAAAAGAGGACCTCCCCCTTCCAGTGGGGTTTATGAGTGGTGAAGTTTATGAACAGACCATAGGAGCAAAGTGGGGCCAGCTAGCAACAGAAACAAAGCCTTTCTCCCTTCACACTACCTTCGTAGAATCCACTACCCTCAGAAATGCCTTTGGGTGGGAATCATATTTATCCCTGTCTGGCTGTTACAGAAGAAGGGGAAGGGAATCTTTGGCCTGCAAGTTCCATCCTAGCCTTCCCTCCCCATTTTATTTTTCGTCATCTGTTGCACTGTTTTTCCTTAGAGTGGGGAAAGAAGTCTTGACTTTTGAATCAGAAGACCAGTTAAGGTCCCATTTCTGACACTCATGACCTTTGGGCAATTAACTTTCTGGTCCTTTTTCCTCATCTGTGAATTAGGTTTGGATTAGAGCAGTGGGTGTCAAGCTCAAGTAGAAATGGATTGTTGTGAGCCACATAGTGACTTGGAAAACCACAAACTAACCTTACCTATGTTGTATTTTTATTTATTTTGTTTTTTTTGTTTGTTTGTTTTGTTTTGTGCCTTTTGAAGGGCAGTTGGGGTTAAGTAACTTGCCCAAGGTTACACGGCTAGTTTTATTTATTTATTTTATTAAGCACTTCCCAAATACCTTTTGATCTAGTTTGGGCAGCACTGGGGAACTGTAAGTTTGACACCTCTGGGCTAGATGACCTCAGGCCTCTAATCTGTGACAACAAAAACCAGCTAGTTTCCCCACCCTTCCTCCAATCAATGACCATACTACCTTCTTGACTGGCTCCCAACCAAAAATAGGCAGCCAGTCTCAGCTAAGATAGGGGCTTCCTGATGCTATTTCCAGTTTCTTCCCTTTACCTTGGGTCTTAAAACTATTGGTGGCATCCTCTGCTATGGTAACTAATGGCTTGTGCCCAACTCAACATTTCTTACTGAAATTGGATTAAAAATTATCTAGAGATAACCTTAGAGATAGGCCATCCTGTCTGTCTAGTTGCCTCATTCTACCCAAGCAGCTGGTTAATGGCAAGGCCATTAGGATCCAGAACCACAGCCAGTTTCTTCCCCTACTTCATACCTTTCCTGAGTATTGCTCTAGACTGAAGCAAACACTATAGATTGTAACTAAAATTCTTTTAAGAATCAAAGTTTTAAAACCCAATCATTTGAATTTGAATGCCCGCCAGTGAGGGGTCAAAGCTAATGTTAAGTTACATATAGAAAACAAGTCTACTGGATTGTTGAGACTTTCTGCTTGGGCCCAAGGGTTGAGAATGGGCCTTGCAGAGGATTTGGCTCTGCCTGGATTTGGGTCCAGAATGATGTCAAACAGGGTTGTCCTAGCCCTGGCCAGAATGAATCCTCCTGGCCTCTTGGCATAGATGTGATAGATTAAGATGATAAGAGTAACCAAACCTTGGGATCCACCTTGGCACCTTGAAAATTTTAAAAAGTCACTACCATGCAGCCAGGATAAAAAATAAGGTATTTTTTTTTAATGGACTTAGAAGAAAAAAGGGTAGGGCACAGAACAAATGTGGGTAGGCCAACAGTTGAGCTCACACAGCGATGTTGATGTGAACAATCTGTTTCACATGAGGACTTGAGACGGATTTCATCAGGAGGCCACCAACACTTCTTGACTAGTCCACAGTGCCAATTCCTCCAGATGACCTGTTCCTGGTGCAGCCTGGGTAATGCCAAGCCTTTGAGCCTAGGACCCTCCCTTGCTAAGCAAGAATGAAAAAGACTGGGAGCAGGAGCTCACCCTGTTCTTCCTGTTCTCCAGGAAAGGAAGAGCAGAAGTCAGTGACTGGTGCTTGACACATGCACCAGTATCACGTAATTGACTGTGGTTTTTTAACTGATTTCTGGACACAATTAGTGCATAACAGTGATTCAGCTTACATGGTTGCATCCCCGATGCTTTGTTTCATAGTCTTGACTGGATATCCTATTAGGAGCCTAACTCAGAAACAAGTGGTAGCCATCTGGATTTTGCACTGGAAATAGTAAAAGGGGCAGTTTTCAAATGTACTCTTGCTCCCAAAACCAGTCCACCCTTAACCCCACAGACCAAGTGTTGGTCCAGGCCATGAAATTATAGGAAGGAATCCAAGACACCACTTTCATTACCTTCCTTCCCGACCCTCCATCTTCCTGAATGCATCAAGCAAAGCCCACCTCCAGGAAACCCTCCATCAGCACTCATGTACACAGTGGCATCTCCCCATTTGGAACCCTTAGCACATAACACATAGACCTCAGGTAAAGAACCCTCATTCTAGAGCATACTCTCACTCTTTTGGCACTTTTCTTATAATTGTTTTATGTTGTTAGTACTCCTTTCCTTGTCTAGACCATAGACTAGAGAATGGAAGTATACTAGCAGATATGTAGGGAACTCCCAGTGAGGAATCCCCTCCACCACTGTAAATGGGAAATGAGAGTGTGATTTATGGACTTAGAAAGTTGCCTGGAATGCTGAGAGTTTAGGTGATTTGCCCAGGTCTTCCTGGATTCGAATCTGGTCTGTCCACTATACCACACTGTCGTAAGCTTCTGTTGCTTCCCCCAGCCCCTACATCTGGCATATAGCAGGTGTTTAAATGTTTGATTAAGATGGGACCAGAACACAGCCTTTCACCCTCATTCTCCCTCAGTGCTCCTACCTTTCTTTGCCACAGCCACAAAATAGGATTCATCCACCAGATTTTGGACTACCTGCAGAGCAGTCAAGAGGGTGTCCAGTAAGGAAAGGACAGTTTGGTTTACAGACTTCCACCCCCAACTCAGAACAAATCTATACAAACTTCAGTATAAGGGAGATTGGATCAGAGGGAAAATGGTTAAACTCTGGAAATGAGAGACACCAGGATATGTGGCTGCAGAATGTATGAAGGTGTCTTAAGACCCCAAAGAGGCAAGTACACACACACTGGGTCCAAGGAAGGGTATGGCAACAGAGGAAAAAATGCAGTGCCACTCTTACCAGGTCACTGATGAGTACATGAATACCAGTAGGGCCTTGTCGAAAGAGCCGATGAATTTGATTGGCTGGGAGAGACAGGAGTTCAGCCAGTTTTCCAGTCAGTTCAGCAGTGCTGAGCTCATCCAGATATACCTGCTGGTAAGATCCTAGAGACAGAGGGTTGAGGGAGTAAATGACCCAAGGAAAGGCAGAACCTGGGGATCTTGGGAGTAATGAGACTGGATGGAGAAGAAAACAAACAGTTTGAGGGGGCTTGCATAATCACTAATCCCTACCCAGGATTCCATTCAGCCTGATGCAAAGCAATCAGAAAAAAAAAAGTTAATTTGGAAGACCCAGTCCCTCCACTCAGGGAGCTAACATTCTTAGAGGAGTATAGTATAGTCCCAGATGAAATGATTTAAAGAGTAAGTTATATAACAGGATATTAGAAACACAAGTTTCTGAATCAGGAAAGATTGTTTGAGCATTCATTATGGGCTTAGGAGCAAGAGAAGGAAGGAAACTTTTTTTAAGAGAGAAGTCCTCTCGGGTTCCTGGCAAAGTTGGTAGCAGACCAACACTGGGCAACAGTGAGGATAAACTGGGTATCACACAAACTCCACAGCCCCATGCCCATCCCACAGGCAACAGGAAGGGATTCCATGTCTATGGTTCCAACAGGTGGGAGAAAGAAGCATTGGAAATGGCATCCCTACCTGAGTCTCTGCTCTGTGGGGTCTCACTTCCTGGTTCCAGGGCTTCTGGAGACACATACAAGGTAAGCCTGGGACGGATGGGCCTGGACCAGAGAAGTGACCTGTTAACATCTCCCCTCCCTACAGTCATCTCCCACCCTTTTCCAACACACACCCTAGGAAACTATACCCGTAGCCCCTGAATAGCCTCTGTAGGTGCCAAGCTGGGACCAGGAGTAATTGACCTAGCTGGCTGCTAGCAGAGATAAGGGAGTTCAGCTTCCCATCTCCACCACAAGTCTGGATAATTCCTAGCTGATGCCTCATCTTCCAACCCATCAACATACCAACCATTGTGCTAAGCACTAGTGATTTGAAAAAAAAAAAAAAAAGTTGAGAGAGCCCTTACTTTAAAAGAACTCACAATCTAATGAAGGCAATGTGGAAACAACTGTGTACAAACTAGATGTATACAGCGTAAACTAGAGAATAACAGAGGGGAAGCCCTCACACAGAGGAAACGGCTCCCTGCAGAAGGTGGGCCAAGCTGAGATCTGAAGGGAGGAGAGAGGAAGAGACCTGACAAGCATCGATGAACTCTGGGCAGTGCAAGGTTTGGTACCTGGCTTTCAGGGTATTGGAGAGACGAATCCCGTCAGCAGCTCCACAAATCTGGATGAGGTCCTGGCGGGACAGTTTTAGCAGATCTGTACCTATAAAGACATGTCAGGGACTTGGTGAGGAAGCTTTAGGGAGGCCTGGGCATCTCCCAAGGGGGAACAAGCTAGCAAAGAAGCCTCTAGATGTCAGATGCCTGCGCATTGGGTCTAAAATCTCAATGTTAAAGACTGATTTCTTAAAAGAGTTGAATGTAAGTGCCTTGAGGGCAGGCACTTTTTTGCCTTTGTATCCATTGTGCTTAGTACTTAGAAGGGGCTTAATAAGTATTTGTGAAATTGGGTCTAGGAGGATTTTCCAGAAAGTCCTATTAGAATGTAAATGCACCTTGCACCCACTCATACAGGTCATTATCTGCTCTCAGGCTTAGAAAGTTACCTGGTATACTGAGCCTGTAGGTGATGTATGCAGAGTCACACAAGTATGTTAGAGACACAATTTTAACTCAGTAAATGCAATATTTACTGATTGGCAAACATATGCCAGGCAAAGTGCTAAAGCAGTTGGGGATACACACAGAGGCAAAAGTCTATCCTCAAGGAGTTCACACTCTAATGAGCCTGCCAGACTCTGAGGTTAACTCAATTATAAAAATAGACACCACACTCATATTCGCAGCCACGTGACCTCCAGGATAGTATGATGCAGTTTTTCCATAAAATTGATTGTTGAATTAAAATACTAAGAAACTGGTGAATATTTTGCTATCAGGAGCATTCTCTTCAGTTCTTAGTATAGGCTGAAGTAGAGAAAGCATTGGACTTGAATTTAAATTTAGCCTCAGACACACTAGTTGGGTGACTCTGGGCAAGTCCCTTAATTTGTCTGCCTCATTTTCCTCAAATGTGAACTGGGGGTAAAATAGCTCCTACTTCTTAGGATTGTTGTGAGGATAAAATGAGAATAATCTTTGAAAAGTGCTTTCTAAACCTTAAAGCACTACATAAATGCTAGCTAGCCGTTGTTATTACAATGCTGTGGGAGGTCGGCAGTGCAAGTCTTGCTCACCCCACTTCTCCAGGCAGTCATTTGAGGTTTTCTTGGCAAAGATCCTAGAGTGATACCATTTCTCTCCAGCTCATTTTACAGATGAAGAAATTATTGCACACAGGGTTAAGTGACTTACCCAGGGTCACACCGCTAGTATGTGCCTGAGTGCAGATTTGAACCCAGGAAGACTGAATCTTCCTGACTCCAGGCCCAGCCCTCAGCCCATTACATCACGTAGCTGCCCTAGCTCTGATTTGCAGGGTAGAATCAGGGCTGACCTGAGTTTAAATCCTGAATCGGAAATATAAGGAGCTATGTGACCCAGGGCAAAGTCATTTAGCTTCTAAGCTACAGTTTCCTTATCTATAAAATGGAAATTATCAAAGCACCTATATAGAGGGTAGTTCTGAGGATCGATTGACTTATGTAAAGTGTTTCACATATCTTAAAGCTATAAAAACTGTACATATTGGTTATTCATTTAGCAAGCAGGGGACAAAAAGAATTTCCATTCACTGCTCTTACAAAGAGTCCTGCCCCTCCCACCCCCTAAGTAATGGTGGCAAGGGGATAGGCTCACCGGTGAAGTTGGCCAGCATCCTGCAGTAGCCAGAGAATCGATGACGGTGTAACCACTGCTGTGTCTCTGAGATAGAGGCCCCAGGGCTGAGAGTCTGTGAAAGGAGGGGGTAGGTGGGAGGCAAAGCATTTATTTTAGTGAACAGTAAAGAATGCATTGATCAGAGATACCCCATGGGTAGATCTTGAACCAGGCACCTGATTGAAGTGTGAAGGTGCAAGGAATGTTCAAATGACAAGTAAAGCTGGAAGGATAGGTTGGGAGAGGACCTGAATGCCAGGCTGAGGGCTTCAGATTTTATTCTATAGGCAAGGGTTGTGGTGGTGGGAAAGGTTATGAGCAAGAGGCACATATGTGGCTGTCTCTCACTCTCTCTGAAGCCGTCTCTCTGCATCTGAATGGGGACTCTAAGCTTCCACTGCCCCCCCTCAGGGTTTTTTAGAGGAAAACACATTTTAAAGTACTAGAGAAATGTGTGTGAAGTATTATAATTCATCATCCCTACCCGCACTGCCCAACCAATTTCAGATCAATGCCAAGCATGGCCACCAGGTGGCAGGGCGACACTGCTGAGAAAGGATGAGGCAGGAAAGCCTGGGGGGAGATTTACCTCACCAGGGCTGTCCACTGAGCTGTCCAGGGAGAAGGATGGGGAGGAACAGATCCTATGAGAAAAATCAGACAGGACTTGGAAGGCTGGCCTCCGGGGTGATGCTTCTGCCCTCTGAGGTCCTGCAGCACTTAACCTTTGTACCTCCATCACCTTTCAGTTTCTATTTGGGATAGGAATAGGTGATTTGTGTCCCTGTCCTCTCTCCCCGCTAGACTGAAAACACCTGGGGAATAGGGGCTGCATCCCATTCCTCTTTGTGCCCTACCTTCCGTGCCCCCATTGAACTGTGCTCAGTATTTTGTGAAAGAACAAATCAGTGGCATTTACCTCCCCACTTTAATCACCCTTGACCTTATACCTCTGAAGTGGCAAAAGAAGGGAATGATGAAGAAACAAATGAGACCAGTCCTCTTCTCCCTCCCTCCCTAGTTTCTGCTCACCTCTCAGGGGTCAGGAACTTGAGAGAATGGGGAGAAGTCAGGCCAGGAGGGCTGGAGGAGGCATGAAGACCAGTAGAGGTTTCGGGCCATGGTGGACACTGGGGAAAAGAGGTAGGAAAGTTTAGAGGACATGTGACACCCTACCCCCCCCCACCCAAGATTGGGGTTTTGGCTCTCATGCCCAGCTCTGCTTCCTTCAGGGACCCAGGTGGCCCCCTTGAGCCCAGTTCCTTTCTTTGCCTGGAAGGAAGGGCTTGTGGATAAGAGAGAACATAGATCTTGGAGGGGAATGGATGCTTGGAGAACCAGGATCTCTCTCCTTACCCTCCCCCCTCCCCCCAGCTTCTGTCCTAAAAATTTTTAATCAGGGCTTCTAGGTAGCACAGTGAATAGAGCACCAGCCCTGGAGTCAGGAAGACCTGAGTTCAAATTTGACCTCAGACACTTGACACTAGCTGTGTGACCTTGGGCAAGTCACTTAACCCCAACTGCCCTGCCTTCCCCCCTCCAAAAAGCAATAATAATAATCAGCCTGTGTAGACCCAGGACTCTGTGCTCAAAGTTAGATAAGGGTTCTCTCTGACATGCTATATAACCTGGGGAAAGTAATTGACCCCTCTCTAGGCCTTGAGTTTTCTTTTAAATTCTGAATTTAAATACCATCAAAGAAGAGCCATTTCTACATATACAGAAGAACACCAAAAGAAGATTCCACATGAGATCATGAATAGCTACTTCACACCACTTGCTTTTCTTTTTAAAGCAATACATTATACATATTACTTGCAAGAGTATCTTGCTTGTCCATGCTTTTCTCCAAATTTTCTGCCTTTTTCTGCTGTGCTTAGTTTTAAAATGTTTCAGTGTAGACCTTATTTTGCCCAACTGCTTATGGTGCTCTTCCACTAAGACAAGTGAGGCAATAGATGGGTTTATAGCAAGAACTTCAACTCTCAGCCCCAGTAGGAGTGCTTACACACACACACCTACCTCTGTGAGGACAGTGGTCTCATAGGCTGGCTGGTACTTCTCTCTCTCCTGTGGTGACTGCTTCTCAATCTTCTCTCTATCAGTTTTCTGCTTCCGGTCAGCCCCTTTAGGCTGTAGAGGAGTCCATTTGGAAACCTCAGGTTCCTATCAACCTCCACCAACCCCCTTCTAGTTTCAGGAAATGGGAAGGGGGGCAAGGCAAGGCATGCTAGGAAAGTCAAGAAGCCCACATCCCCAGGAGGTCAGTCAGGACAACTTGAGCAGCTGATGCAGGCCAGATGGGCTGGAGACAGTGCTAGGGTCTAAGGAGAGGTCAGTTTCAGGCCCAAATGGGTACCTTGAAGACTTTTATGAGGCAGCTGGCTGAATGCAGATGCTCTACAGGTATCCCCTTCTCAGCTGGTTTGAAGGTGTCAATCTGGATGCGGAAGGGCACACCCTTCTCCCCACCATTTTTTCGAGGGGTGAACTCTGTACTGATGCAATTAACCTGTGATAGAAAGGGAAGGGGATAAGTGGACAAAACTAGGGGCTTGGCCAGGGTCAGAATTCTTACTTCCAGATAGAACCAAAAAGCAGATCTATCTATTCTGAGTTCTTCATCTGGAGTCTGCAAATGCATACACAAAAGCCATTTTTTATAACTATTTCTAAATAATTTATTTCCTTCGTCATCTGTTTTATTTTATGAATTTAAACAAATGGTTCTGAGGAGTCCATAGTGTTCACCAGATCACCAGAGTGAGCCATCCTCCTGTCATCACACACACAAATGGTTAAGAGCCCCGCAGTCCATCCTCTGCTCCCACTTGGGGTGCTCTGCCTGTTCTTATATCTACCCCAAGAAGGAACGTTACTGCTTTTGTTATGACAGCTAAGTGGTGCAGCGCATGGAACGCTGAACCTAGAGTCAGGGAGACCCAGATTCAAACCCAGTGACAGACATTTACTGGATTTGTGACCCTAAGTAAGCCACTTAACTTCTAAATGCCTTAGTTTTCTCATCTGTAAAATGGGGATAACAGCCTTGTTGTGAGGATCAAATGAAATAATATTTGTAAAGTGTTTGTGTTTAGCATATAGCAGGTTATTATATAAACATTATTTTTTCAAGATGGGGGGAACTACAGATTAAGGAATGATGACTTGGGATCTTTCACATCTAGATCTTGAAGAGCCCCCACTAATCATCCAGCCTAATAATTTTACAGATAAAGAGACCAAGACATAGGGGAAGTCAAGTTACTTGCCCAAGTTTGCACTGGTATAAGTGTCAGAGATGGGATTTGAACCCAGACCCTCTAAATGGAACATCTAAGATTTCCACAGCCAAACTGCCAGTTAGTGTCACTAGAACCCAGTATGGTATTTTACACCACATCATCTTGCTTTTTATCCCTTTGTTGTCCTTATCTAAACCAGTAGCATGATCATTTGCTCAGAGTACCCTGCCTCCTTTCCCAGAACGCCACCCTAGCTCATGGACCATCTCCTCCGAACACCCAAGTGCCTCTGAGCTTCTCCAGCACCAGTCATCTGCAAGGTTTCACATAACTCCCTGGCATTAGTTATTTTTAATGTGTCTGTGTCTTACCATACCTCATCTCATCACCCAGTCCACTGGATGGCAGGAATGATATCTGAAATACCCTAACCCCTGACCTGCAAGAAGAGAGATGTCCTCTTTGCAGGATCCCAGAGAAACTCCACTGTGTTGAGGAGTGAGGGCAGTACTTGGGGCTCTACCACCCCCACTGATAGGGGCACATCTGTAGACACAGGGGAAGAAGTAGACAGGCACCAAAGTTAAAATCATAGACAAAAGGGGAGCAGCAGGAAGTAAAAGCATCCTGAAAGCCTCCCCCCAGCGAAGCTTCCCCAAGTCCCCTCCCCAGGCACTCCTGGCTCCAGGGAAGTCCCATGAGGAGGGCTCTTTCTACCTTCCTACCCTCCCCCTCCACTCCCCTCACCAATATCCAGTATCCTGTCCCCTGGACGGCTCCACCGCCAGCCCTCCAGCTGCTGTCGTTCCATATATTGCAGGCGTCGGTCATGGAAGACCACACGTACCATACTCTGTGGACACCAGACACCCAGCTCAGAGAAATACGGGAAATTCCAGAGTTCAACCTCCACGTCACCTCCATGCTCTCCATCCTATTCAAACTGCCTTTCCTTTCCCTCTTCTCCCTGCTCCCTCCTCTCCCCCCCCATAAGAAGACGATTGAGTGATCCTACAGTGATAGAAAGACTACTTAATAATCATTTGCCTGGGAGTCTGAGGCTTACCAAATGCTTTTGTTTGCAGAACATTTTAAAATACATGATCTCATTTGTTCCTCTCAGTAAGATCAGCACTACAGAGTATCTCTTCCATTTTAAAGGTAAGGAAACTGAGCCTTGGAGAGGTTGAGTGACCAAGTGACTCCATGTTTACACTGCTAGTTAGTGGTTTGAATCCTAGTCTTCCTGACCACCCGTCCAATATTCTCTCCACTATTTGATCCATGCTGCCTCTCGAGTATGGTGTCCAATGCCCAAGATGGGGGGTTTGAGGGGGAGGGGAACACCAGGTAAGGCAACCTCCTGTCTACCACCTGAGGGAGAATAGTTTTTAGCTGGCACTTGATCTAAATGAAGACTCAGAGGTGAGAAGAGATTCACCTTCAGCAGTCGAGGCCACTGGGAAGCATCCCCTAGTTTGGGGTTACAGAACATCCGGACCTCATAGGATTGCCCTGGAAGAGACCAGGATGGGAATCAGAGTCATGTTTAAAGTGGGGGAGGCACCTGGAGATAATCCCCTCCACTTCTGGGGGTCCCCTTGCCCCCAAACCTCCTACCTATTCCCAGATGCTGACTATAGTCTGTGACCTCTCTGGGGCTCAGGTCCATCATCTGTGCTCATCAACTCCATTGTAGTGTACAGGCTCCAATCTCACTAATATCTTTTTTAAAGGTCCATGTTGGGAGTTTCCAGTGAGGATTAGTAACACAAATTGGCACCTCTACAGCTTGCTCCTAGAACGATGTCTGGATCACTGAGAAATTGAATGACCGGCCCAGGGTCACATCCAATATTCATCAGAAGTAGGACCTGAACCCAGATTTTCTAACTCCAAAGCTGGCTCTCTATCCCCTATCACCTTGCCTCTTAATGATAATTCAGAAACATTTCTTAAGTACCTAGGATGTGTCAGGGTGCCAGGTTCCATGCTAGCCAGGTGTTAGGGATACAGAGACCAAACAGCTGATATTTACACAGCCCTTTATGGTTTTCAGGGCACTTTACACACATCATGTGCTTAACCCTTACAACAACAAGGGAAATGTTGTCATCCCCATTTTACAGAGGAAAACTAAGACTCCAGTGACACCCAAGATATAGTAAATGTCAGAGGTGGGATCCAAACCAAGGCCTTCCAGGTTCCAAATCCAACATATCTATTCGATTACTCTGCTATCTATTAAATGCCTCTCTGAGTAGTCAGTTTCCAACACTGGGACATACCCTGGTTCAGGTAGGTGAGTGTTTCCTCATGTTGTTTGACAGCAGGAGAGGTGACAGCACAGAGGACATATTGGAAGACTGGACAGTGCATGTCTGAGGTAGAAATGCTGGCAGGGTCCTCCTGCTTCAGGTATGGCAGTGCCAGGGACTCCCTGCTGGGGTGAGATGGACACCCTTTCAGTTGCCAAGCTCTCTTCCTCCAACTCTCAATTAGAGTTCTCCCCAATCCTGAGCCACTTTAAGCTCAGGTTAACAGAGGATGGTTCCTAGTTCTCCCATATCCTTGGGTATGACCTACCCATCTTCCAAAAGACTCCAACTCTCCTTAGAAAATCCTTCTTCCAGGGGTAGCTAGGTGACACAGTGAATAGAGCACTGGCCCTGGAGTCAGGAGGACCTGAGTTCAAATCTGACCTCAAACACTTAACACAAAAACTAGCCTGTGACCTTGGGCAAGTCATTTAACCCCAATTGCCCTCAAAAAAAAAAAAAAAGCACACACACACACACAAAAAGGCAAATCCTTCTTCCAGAAATCTAGTCAGAAGTGCTGACATGATTCAGTGCTAGAAAGAGTACCTCCCATCCCTGTCCCTAAACCCTCCTGTACTTTACAATCTTTCTCTGGATAAGATCAGGTCTTGCTTTAACCTAGAGGATGTACAAGGGAATGAGACCTTTAGGAAATGCTTGGAGATCCACAAAACTATGACTAAACCTAGATGGACCCAAGAGACTCTGCCTCCAAAGGAGCTCGAGACGAGACCCAAGAGGGGCATTTCTGCCCAGCTTTTCCTCAGTCAGTCCTAGATGACATTTTCCCCTCCCCTCAAAGAAAATTCCCGTTTGAGGAGCACCTCCCCTGTCCTGTTCTGCAGATTGGGGAAACCATGATCAACGGAGCACCCAAGTGAGGCAGAGAGAAATAGACAGACACTGGAAGACACTGACTGTGAGGGATTGAGGTGGGTGCCTAGATAATTGACTCTGCCCTCAGGGGGAGCTAGAGGATGGGGGAGAAGAGACCTTGGGGGTATTCCCAGGAGTGGAAGCACCTACCTGAGCAGATTACTAGAGGGGCAGGGGTACAGCTCCCCTGGGCTGGGCCACAGATGTTCTGGTTGGTTGTGCCAGAGTAACATTGTGGGCAAGGGTAAGACACTGAGTGGTGGAAGGCAATGGTGATGGTGAAGGGAGTCGAAGAGATGGTGCAGCAACCCAGAACAGCAGCAGCAGCAGCAGAATGCCAGAATGTCCTGGAGTTGCAGTAGAGGTTCTTTCCATGGGGAGGGGCCCTACCTGGGGTCTCTTGCTTTATAGATCCTGGGAAAATAACCCAGGGATGGGGCGGAGCTGAGCCTAAGTACTGTGTTTGGCTGGGGAGCAGGACCTCTCCCAAAGCTGAGACAGACCAAAGGCAGCTGAGGCTGGGAAGGGGCTGGGACTGGGAGCCACTAACGGGATTCCCAATAATTATTAACCCATGGGAGGTGTGACAGTAGGGTAGGCTGGATCTTAAGATGGTGAAAACAAGTTTATGGGGATTCTTCCTATACCTCCTCTCCCCTATTCATTGTAATACAGTATAGAAAGCTGGATTTGATATCGAAGATCCCGAGTTCAAATCCAGCCTCTCCCCCCCACCACCTTTGCACACCCCTTACCACCCACATCACTTTCCCTTTCCAATTCTGCCTCAGATACTTACTAGCTCTGTGACTCTAGGCAAGTCCCTCTCTGGGTCTCAGTTTTCTCATCTACAAAATGAGGGAGGGGGAGAATGACTCAGTGGCCTCTAAAACTTCTTCCAGCTCTCAATCTATGATCTTACAGAGAGACATGAAAACAGAGGAGAACATTTGCAAATATGGAGGGCCACACAGTAAGATGGAGAGAGATGTTCAAAGACAGAGAGTTCTGTACATATGGAATCAACAGAGAAATGAAACCACATGCAGAAACACCCATCTTTTACACAGCCACCAAACTAATTTGTTGGAAATGCCATCCTGACTATGTCCCATCACCTGTTCAATAAACTCTAATGGCTTCCTATTACCTGCTCCTCTGTTTGGCATTGGAAACCTCCACAATCTGACTCAATCTGTCTTTCCAGTTTGTTTCCCCTCATTCTCTTACATGCACACTTCCATCCAGCTAATCTGGCCTTCCTCATACATGGCACTCCATGTGTGCACTGTCTCTCATGCCTGGATTGCATTCCCTCCTCACCTGTATCAGGAGCCTTAGAAGCCTTAGAGAATTGGTTCAAATGCAACCAGAAGCTGTTTCTGGTCCCAGCAGGTGCCTTTTTCCTCCTCCCCCCCCCTGCAATTCTAAACCTTGTATCTATTTTTTATCTATACTGTACATCCTTATACATTCATGTTGCCTCTGCTGGATAGATAGTAAACTTTTGTCTTTGTATCTCCAGGGCTTGTGGTTAAGCCTGGTACTGGGACTTGCTTAGTGCCACAGAGCTAGAGTGGGAGGCAAAATTTGAGAGAGAAAGTACGAGTCCAAAGTGGGGAGGGGTGAGCATGGGGGGGAGAGGGGAGAAGCAAAGGCTGAATTCGAACCCAGGACTTCTATTGTCAAACTCCACTTTCTTTGGTCATGCTTAATAAATGCTTGTTCGTTTATTGGAGATTCAGAGCCTTGGAACAACCAGGATATGTCAGAAGTGAGACTTGAACCCAGATCCTGGGGATCCTGGCTTTAAAGCTAACTACCTGTTTACCACACACATTCACATGCAGTATACTTAAATGGCTTTGCACACGTGTACACACATACATACATGTGTGTATGCATGCACACAGTCTCCTCCCTCACATGCATACACATGCATACAACTCACCTACAGATCCTGGGAACACAAGGAATTATCTGCTCTGGCTCTGAAGTGAGGTGGCAGATTAGTCACCACTGAGAGAGTATAGGAGTGTTAGGGTTCCTCATTAGGTCCTTGGTGGGGGGAATCGTCCCGAGTTCCCTGGTTTGGTGGGGGTGGGAGAAGAGGCTGCACCCTTCTACCTTTCTTAAAAGGAGAGTTGGGGCCAGGGAACTCCCACCCCCACTCGGGTCACAGTGTCCCCAGCACAGGGGTGGGGAATGGAGAGGGACCAAGTTTACAGGGCACACAGCCTGCCTTGTTGTGGAAACAGACCCGATGAGCAGGCTAGCTACACTCTCCCTGAGGGGTGGATCCCCTAGCAGACTGGGTCACCCTAGACACGGAGTGCCCCTGGGCCAGGTTCTCCTTCTGAGGAACAGTGGGGCTTGTAAATGCAGTCAGTATCTCCTAATAGAGGCAAATTGGACATTCCTGGAGTCCTCATTCCCTTGGCATCTTCCATGTCAGGGGGTGGGGTATTTATGGGAAAATACTGTCTGCCCTAAAAGGGGGACCCCCTTGCCCCTTATTGATATTAAACAGAGTTCTTATCTCTACCCAGAACCTGGCTGTTTGGGGTTAAACAGGAGAAGGGGGGAGTGTGGGAGTAAAAGCATCGTTGAGTGCTGAGGGTCGGTAGGATAGGAAGGGGATTAGGGGGAAAGCAAAACCATAACTGAGAGACCCCACAGAGGATATAAAATGATGCCCCCCCTCACCCCCACCCATTCCCACACACTACATAAAACATCCCTGGAATGAAGAGAGGTGTGGGAAGGAGAACCATGCCTCCCACTTCACCTCAAAACATACCTCCTGTTCAGGAAGCTGATAGTTCCAGTGCCTGTGCCTATCTGTGAGCAGGGCTCACCATCCTGGAGTGAGGAACATAGGATCTGGAGAACTGGGAGATCTGGACACCCTGCCCTCCATCTCCCATTATTAGTTAATTATGAATTCTTTGTTCTATCTCTGCAACTATGTCCTGGGAAAGTCTCTACTTCTTTGAGGCTCACTTCCCTTGAAGATATTCTATAAGTGCAAGCTCAGGGAAGGGTCTGCTTTTCTTTTAATATCCCTTAGTCTCTTTGACATTGCCCACCCTGATACCTTAGTAAGTAAAGGCCCCCACCAAAGTTTATTGATGAATTGACAGGGCTATAGCCTTTCTCCTTTCTCCCCTCCTTCCCTCTTTAGTTTTGAACTTCTCCTGCCCTTGCTAGGAAAGCCAGGAAGTAAGAAGAGAGCTAGGCAGTGCCATAGTTCACAGAACACTGGGCCTAGAATCAGGAAGACCTGAATTTAAATCCAGCTTCTGACACTTACTAGCTTTGTGACCCTGGGCAAATCACTTAACCCAGTTTGCCTCAGTTTCCTCATCTGTAAAATGAACTGGAGAAGAAAATGTCAAACCACTCCAGTATCTCTGCCAGGAAAACCCCAAATGGGGTCACAGAATCAGACATGATTGAATGACAATAACAGAAAGAGGGAAGAGGGCCTGAAGGTAAGGGAGTGGATGTTCCTCTAAGGTTATGATGCACAATGGTGGGGGCTGAGACTGGTGGGTTTCCCTTGGAGTCCTCACAGATATATACTTGTTAGCATAGAACTTTGGGGCCTAAGGCCTTCCTGGTTGCAGAGTGAGATTTTGAGGAGAGGACCCAGAGGGCCAGAGCACTTTTTTTTTTAGGGCAGTTGGGATTAAGTGACTTGCCCAGGGTCACACAGGGGGTAAATGTCAAGTGTATGAGGTCCTCCTGATTCCAGGGCACTTAGCTGCCCTTAAGATCACTTTTCCAAATATCTCATTTTATCCTCACAACACTGGGAAATAGGTTCTATTGAGGCAGTATTTGGACACAGGTCCTCTTGATTCTTAGGGGTACACTCTGTACCCGGTGCCACCTACCTGCTTCTGTTTCTTTGTCTTGTCTCACCCTTTATCTCTCAGTCTATTTTTTCATATGTCAAGGCTAGAGGTAGGAATTTTTTACTAATGAACCCCAGAATAGCTGTGGGATACATAAAACTGAAATAATCCTTCCCACCCAGAGAAACTTCCAGCTGGGGTTCAGGAGTCAGCAAAAGACCCAACGAGATTAGACTCCTGCACCTGCTGCAAATCCTTTTTTTTCCCCTCCATGACTTTATGTTTCTATTTTTCTCGTCTCTCTCTATCTCGCTCTGTCTCTTCTGCTCCTCTAATCTTTCTCTCTTTGTCCCTCCATCCTTGAGATGGTGCAACTCCAAAGCCTTGATTAACTTTCCCTCCCTTTCTTCTTTCCTTCTCTGACTCTCCTCCCCACACCCAGTGCCAAGATCTTAACACTTGGAGCATGTCCTATTCCTTTCTACTCAGGGGCTTGTTCTTCTCACCAAGCCCAGAAAAGATAGTCTTCGATGAATCTGTGACATCAACTGTGTGGGTCCTCCCTCCAGGAAGGCAGGTTTCATGCAGCCCATCCCTGCCTTAAGATCTTTCTCATTGAGGCAGCAAGGTAGTTCAGTGGATAGAGTGCTAAGCCTAGAGTCAGGAAGACCTGAGTTCAAATCCAGCCTCAGACACTTACTAGCTGTGTGACCCTGGGCAAGTCACTTAACCTCTCTGTCTATTTCTTCAACTACAAAATGGGGATAATTATAGCTCCCACTTCTAAGGGCTGTTGTAAGGATCAGGCAAAATAATATTTGTAAAGTGCTTAACCTTGGCCCTAACACCTAGTAGGTGCTATATAAATGCTTACTTATTTCCTTCTTCCCTTCATCCAATATAACTTGGGAGGGGGGGCAGAGAGTGGGTCAGAGCCTTCCTCTTGACTTTACATAGACAACAAACTATCAACTCAATTCATCAGCCCACATCCTTTTCTGAATATAGTTCTCTTTGTTATATCATTTAATACAGCTCAACTGGGCCTTATTGCTTCATGATAATCCTTTTTTTTCTGCTTGACTTTGAATCAAACTCTTTGCAGTTGTTTTTCTAAAAATTCTCCTTTCTCCTCAAGTCTCCCAAACTATTTATTAAGCATCTACTTGTATACCAGGCATTGTGCTAGGCATGGAAGATGCAAAGAGAAAAATGAGATACTACCTGCCTCAAAGACCTTATACTCTATCAGGAAAGACAACACAAAACCATATGCAAAATAAATAAATATGTATATAGAGACATATAATTTACATATAAATGTATCAATTTATATGTAAGTAAATTCAAGAGAAATTTTGGGGGTAGGTATAATACTAGGGAAGGAGAGTCAGGAAATTATTCATGTAAAAGGTTTAAACAGAATTTTGAAGTAAATCAAGGATTCTAAGAGCTGGGGGTGAAATGGGAATGCATTCTAGGCATGAGGCTCAACCAGTGCAAAGACAAGGAGATGGGCTACAGAGTATCATGTGGGAAGAATAGAAAGAAGTCCCAGTGAGGTTGAATTGTAGTGTGCAGGCAGAAAGTAATGGATAATAGTTTAGGACCAGGTTATAAAGGGCTTTAAAAGCTAAGAAGAGGTGCTTATATTTCATCCTACAAAGCAATAGGGAGCCATTGGAGTTTATGGAGTAGGGGAGGGATCTCATCAGATGTCTGCTGGAGGAAAATCATTTTAGTAGCTACATGAGGATGGTTTGGAGAGGAGAAAACCTGAGTCAAGGAGATCAGTTAGAAAAGGCTATTGCAAGCATACTATTTTCTCTTTTTTTTGCTGGTTTTTTTTTTTTTGGTGTGTGTTTTCTTTCTCATGGTTTTTCCCTTTTGTTCTTACTCTCACAAAAATGACTAATGTGGAAATATGTTTAACATGATCATACATGTATAGCCTATATCAGATTGCATGCCGTCAAGGAGACAGAGGAATGGGGGGGGGGGGGGAATTTAAAACTCAAAATCTTATAAAAGTGAATGTTGAAAACCAAAAATAAATTGAAAAAGAAAAGGCTATTGCAGTATTTCAGGGAAGAGGCAATGAAATCCTTAACTAGAGTGGTCCCATGAGAGTGAAGAGAAGTAGATAACTGCAAAAGACACTATGGAGAGAAAAAATGAGAAGATTTGACAATCGTTTAGATATATGGTGTGAGGCTAAGCAAGCAGGAGAGGATAATGTAATATTTTTTTTTGGTCTTTTTGGAGGAGGGAAGGTAGGGCAATTGGGGTTAAGTGACTTGCCCAAGGTCACACAACTAGTAAGTGTTTAGTGTCTGAGACTGGATTTAAACTCAGGTCCTCTTGATTCCAGAGCTAGTGCTCTATTGACTGCATCGCCTAGCTGCCCCAAGAATAATGTCATATTGACAAACCGGAGTGATTGGGATAAGAAGGAGAATAAGCATTTATACAGCACCTGCTTTATGCCAGGTGCTGTACTAAGCTGTTTACAAATATAATCTCCACAACAATCCTGGGAGGCAGGTATTACTGTTATCCTCATTTTACAGAGGAGGAAACTGAGGCATATGGTGGCTTTCCCGGTGCTCTATCTACTCTGCCACCTAACTGCCTTTGTTGAACACACAGGTTCCTACAAAATCCTGGGCCAAGGGAGCACCTCCAGCAATTATTCCTCATGACGGGAGAGCTGAGGAAAAGATTGTCTGTGTCCTACCAGCCTAAAATCTGCTGATATCTAAATTAGATAAGTCCCTTTATTTAAAAACAAACAAAACCCCACTTCACTACCATCCATTCTCTCATCTTTTGCTCTGGTCTCTGGTAGATGGTTCTTCTCCTTGCCAAGGTCAGCTCTTCCTCCAGTGCTCTTAATCCCAGCTAGTCCCATCTTTCCCATTAGCTCACCTCCCTCCTTCCATTATCTCCAAATTCTCCTCATTCATTAATTCCTTCAACACCACTTACAAAGGGACCCAGCACATATATAATGGATATTATGTCAATTGTCTTCTCAGTGGGTGAGGAAGGGACTGGAGGGAGGGACAGAAATTGGAACTCAACAAAAGTAAATCAAAACTAAGCTTAAAAATGAATATTTAAAAATTAATTTTAAATTTTATTTTAATATCTAAATTTTCAAAATTAAAATTTAAACATTTTTAAATATTTTTGATATTTTTAAATATATATATATATATTTAAAGGGACCCAGGTCTCTGCCATCATTAAAAACCTTCGATTGACCTTGTTCCCTCCTGCTGTTGTGCCCTTTGCTTTTGCCAAGCAAACTCCTATGTACTCACATGTTGCTTCTATTTCCACCCCCACCCCCCATTCACTTCTCAACTCTTTGCAGTCTGGCTTCTGAGCATCACCACCTCCCTCCCCGCACAGTGAAACTGCTCTCTTTAAGGTTACCTAGCATCAATTAACTGCTAAATTAATTATTCCCATGTCTTCATGCTGCCTGACCTCTCTTCATCTTTTGAGACTTCTGATCACCCCTTCTCTTTCTTCTAGATACTTTCTCCTTCCTTGATTTGTTGACTCTGCTCTCTCCTAGTTCTCTTCCTCTCTGTTGGACCATTCTTTCTTGGTCTCTTTTGTTGGGTCTCCTGATGCCAGCAGTTAATTATGGGAAATCCTCAAGGCTATGTCCCAGGCCCTCTTCTCTTATCTTTGCCTTATCAACCCATGATGTCATTGATCCTCTTTGAATATGAAGGATGAACAACATCTCAAACCTCCTTGGCTTCACTGATTATGTCTGCACAGATTTAAATCTCCCAAAACTATATAACTCACTCTAATCTTTCTCCTAAACTCAAATCTCACTTTGGCCAACTCCCTACTGAATATCCTTAAAGTAGCAGGTAGAGTAGTACATAGAGTGTTGGACTTGGAGTCAGGAAAACCTGGATTCAAATCTCACCTTAGATATTTACTGCCTCAACATTCTGAGTAACTCACTTAAACTCTGACTCAATCTTCTCACATATAAAATGAGGAGGCTAGATTTGATGAACACTGAGGTCTCTTCTAAATCATTTATCCTATGTTTAAAATGGACCTTATTGCATATTTTAAAAAATATTTATTGCTTTTTTCATTGTTTTTGTTGCCCTGTGATTCCTCTCCCCCTTATAACTTTCTCTTAAAATGAAGTATATTTAAGCAAAATAAATTGTATTGGAGAATATACCTCATTCCAAACCTATTGTTCACCATTTCTCTGCTGAAACAAGGGGGATATATTCATTATTAATCCTCTTTAGTTATTTGCATAGTTCAGAGTTTTAATAGCCTTAAAGTTTTCCTTTACATTATTTGTATTATCTTTACATGTGGTCATTGTGTCCATTTTTCTCTGCATTTCACTTACTTGACTCTGCAACAATTCATACAAGTCTTTTGAATTTTCTCTGAATTCTTCATATTTTTTTACAGTACAATAAAACTCATCATGTTTTCCCAAATACCTTTCTGTCCTCTAAACTTCCATAGAGGGCACTGTCAACTTTGCAGTCACCCAGGTTCCCAATATCAGGGCATCTAGGTGATACAGTGGATAGAGCACTGGACCTGATAGATTGAGAAAGACCTGAGTTCAAATCTGGCTACAGATACTTACAAGATGTGGAACCCTGGGCAAGTAACTTACCCCCTGTAGTAATATTACCTGCCTCTCAGGGTTATTGTGAGGCTCAAATAAGATAATAATTGAAAAGCACTTAACACAGTGACTATACATGGTAAGTAACAGAGTATGTATCATTAATCAATAAAGTCTTAACAGGTTCATCATAAAATTTCTCTACCTCTTTCTCTTTAGCAACCAGTTTTGGTACATAAGCCACAACCATTTATATGGAAGTCTTTTTTGTAAATGGTTACCATTAGTACTACCAGGCTGATGACCAAATATCACATGAAATAATTTTTCTTGTTGCCTCTAGACATATGACAAAATCCACTCAGCTAACTCCTTTTTTTCTGCATCTCTAAGGCGTACCCCTGAGGCATCCTTCCATTTACTGTGACATCTTTCTTCCTTCTGACAAGAATGTCAATTAATATTCCTTCTCCAGGAATATATCCATTTTGGGGTTATTGGACAAAGATCTCACAAGTAAAGTCTCAATAGCAAAATTGTAATTTATACATGGTCTTAAAAACTATTTGATTCTCATAGCTCTGGGTCTCCTTTCCCCACACTATAATCACTGCTGAAAGGGCTTTGTAAGATTGAAGAGAATTTTATATTTTTCTTTGTTTCATTTGTTGCTATGGCCAAAAAATTCATTACCATGCAGCTAGCCTGCCTACTGGCGATATGATTCAGAAACAAATACAACCTATTTGAAAAGTAAGAAGCCAGACTAGTAAATGTAATGAGTATAAAAAGTAATATGAAGGAATTTCAAGATGCAAAGGATGCTAACATTGATAATAACTCATAAAAACCCTGGGCTCCTTTTCCAACTCCCACTCACAGTGGTGATGAGTTGGGTCTTCAGAGACTGGCTAACTCTATCTCCCCTTCAGGAATACCTGTGAAGGCAATGGGGTTATTCTGATACTACTAGTTCAAGCCCCCATTCCAGGATGTTCTCTCCAAGGCCAATCACCCTATGCTAGTTTATCTCTCTTCTATCATTGATTAATCCAGTAATTAGCATCCCACCTCTTGCATATGGGGTGCAATGTGTTTAACACTGGACTAGCTCCTGTCCTTCACAGTCTAGATAGCAGGTTTTTTCCTGTGTAGGTTGTTGGACTCTTTGGAAAGATTTTGGCTCTTACTTAGGGAGATTCTGCAGTGTTCCACAGTTTGATGTCATCTATATATAAGAACATCTGGAGGGCCCGCTATTTTTGTCATTTCCATTTTGACTGTTTCAGATATCTTCCATTACAATGAAAAACACCCTTTTTTGAGCATATCTTCCTTCATCAAACACAGTTATTTGTTGTTATATATATCAAGGAAGATTCTATGATCTCAGATTTTAATATATGTATGGGATACACTTTGTAGAAAGAGAGTCATTAAGAGTACATTTTGTGGGGCAGAGTCAATGTGGTGGAGTAGAAATAGGACCTCCATGGGGCTCCAGCTCCCACCATCTCCAATTCATGTAAAAGAGGACTCTGAACAAACTTTGGAGTTACAGAACCCAAAAAATGACACAGAGAAGCTAACCTCCCCCTGCGGACAGCCTGGCAGGCTGGCAGGAATTGACCAGCGCAGCGCTCTGGGAGCCAACCCCAGCCGTGCAGGAGCCAGAGGTTTCAGCCCCAGGAGGTTGGGCCTGACCAACCACCAGCTGGAGGGACTTCAGATTACCAGCAGCTGTGGTGGTCCAGAATTATCAACACATAGATGCTAAGGACAAAGTGAGAGGTCAGTGCAGTGTGGACTTTGGGACCCAGTACTTGAGAGTGCAATCGGCTTTTGCCCCCGGAGCGAGAAGACATTGAGGCACAGCGGTGCAGCCACTGCCAGGTGGCAGCTTCAGCTCCTGGCCTGCAGAGTGTAGGGGACCAAGCGACCAGTCTGAGGGGTAATCACTCTTGTTGTAACCTGCTTGGATGTGGATTGTGGTCTAGGGTGGAGGTCCTGGGGTGTGTGACCAGCTTGCCAGAGATTGTAGAGGCTTCAGAGAAGGCACCCAACTAAAACCTCCGGCAGCTGAGAAAACCCCAGTATTTGGAATGAAGCTCCCCTGGTGGCAGAGTCCTACTGTGGAAAAAAGCCCAGTGGTCAAGTGACTGAGTGGCAACATGACCAGGCAAAGGAAGCAAAGCAAACAGAAGAATCCAACATTAGATGCCTATTTTGGGGACAAAAAGAATCAAAGCATGGAACAGGAGGAAGACAGTGAAGTCAGAACTCCTGCACCAAAAACTTTCAAGAAAAATAGGAGCTGGTTACAGGCCATAGAGGACCTTAAGAAGCAGATAAGAGAAGCGGAGGAAAAATTGGGAAGAGAAATGAGAACGATGCAAGAAAATTTTGAAATGAGAGTCAACAGCCTCACTGAGGAAAATACACCTTAAAAAATAGACTAACTCAAATGGCATAAGAGGCTCAAAAAGGCAGTTAGGAGAAAAATGCCTTAAAAAGCTGAATTTGCCAGATGGAAGAAGAATCTCAAAAGCTCACTGAAGAGAATCATTCCTTCAGAATTAGATTGGAGCAAATGGAAGCTAGTGACTTTATGAGAAATCAAGATGCTGTTAAACAGATCCAAACAAATGAAAGAATAGGAGGAAATGTGAAATATCTCATTGGAAAAACCACTGACCTGGAAAATAGATCCAGGAGAGATAATTTAAAAATTATTGGACTACCTGAAAGCCATGATCAAAGAAAGAACCTAGAAATCATCCTCCAAGAAATTCTCAAGGAAAACTGACCTGATGTTTTAGAACCAGAGGGCAAAATAGAGGTTGAAAGAATCCACTGATCTCCTGCTGAAAAAGAAAACTCCTAGGAATATTATAGCCAGGTTCCAGAATTCCCAGATCAAGGAGAGAATATTACAAGCAACCAGGAAGAAACAATTTGAATATTGTGGAAACACAATCAGGATAACCCAGGATCTGGCAGCTTCTACACTGAGGGATCAAAGGGCTTGGAATATGACATTCCAGAGGTCAAAGGAGCTGGGATTAAAACCAAGAATCACCTACCCAGAAAAACTGAGTATCATGTTTCAGGGGAAAATATGGTCATTCAGTGGAATAGAGGACTTTCAAGGATTCTTGATGAAAAAACCAGAGTTGAATAGAAAATTTGACATTCAGATACAAGAAAAAAGAGAAGCATGAGAAGGTAAACAGGGAAAAGAAATCATAAGGAACTTATCAAAGTTGAACTTTTAATATTCCTACATGGAAAAATGATAATTGTAACTGATGAAACTTTTCTCAGTATGAAAATAGTTGAAGGGAATAGAAATATATATGTCTATATCAGAGGGTATACAGGCATATGAATACATATGTGAATGTGTGTATATATGTTTATAGGTATACATAGAGGACACAGGAACAATTTAACAGGAAGGGATGATACTTAAAAGGTGAAATTAAGAGGTGAGAGAGGAATATAATGAGAGGAGATGGGGAGAGACAGAATGGGGTAAACTATCTCATATAGAAGAGGCAAGGGAAAATGGTTACAACGGAGGGGAAGAATAGGAAGGCAAAAGGGAATGGGTCAAACTTATTCTCATTGAATTTGGCTCAGGGAGGGAATGAAATACACACTAAATAGGGTATCTTACCCTATTGGAGAAGATATGGGAGAGAGCAGATTGGAGGAGGGGATATCCTGTGGGACTGCTATTTTGGGGTGGTGGGTAGGGGAAAAGTGGGGAGAAAATTTGTAACTGGTGGAAATGAATGATGTAAATCAGAAGTTATAAAGCATTTGAAAAATTTTTTAAAAAGTACATTTTGTTCTACTGAATCAACTAAGGGTATTTTTTTATTTAGTAAATAAACAATAAACATAGTAGGGTCCTTAATTCTCTGCACTTTTCCATCCATTGTATGACTGAAGTTATGATCTATTATAGATTTATGAAGTTATGATCTATTATAGATTGTTATTTTTGAATGGTTACCTATTCTCTTCTCACATTTCCATTAAGGGTGTCCTCTATATGTCTGTAAATTAATCTCATAAAGAGTTTATAGAAAAGAGAATGTAGTATTAACAGTTAGTAATTAGTGATATCTTCAGGTTCTACTTTTATCGGTAGTAAAGTCTGTGGGCCCCTCACCTACCCACCCACATGCTTTTAGTATCATTCTCTCTTTCACATATTTTGAGAGTGAATTCCACAGTACTTTCTGTGTATACTTGATCTGATCCAGGTGTTTTCCCAGTTTTGTTTTCTTGAGTACCATTTCCATTTCTTTATATAGCATTTTGGGAAATAGCATGTTAGCATACAAATGTGGTGACGCCAACCATATTTATAGAAGTAAAGAGTTGGTTCTAGAAATCTTGACAAATCTTTTTCATTTTTAAAATCTTTTCCCCGCTTCCTTCCAGTTTCATTTGTAAATGTTTTCAGGATGATTTGGTTTAACTGAGTCTATTTTTTTTAATGGCACCAAGGAGACAATGATGAAGAAGCAACTGTTATCCATAGAGAGCTCAACCTGGTGACAGGCTTGTTGACATGCCATGACCACCTGAACCCAGAAGCTGAAGGGTGCCTAAGAAAAGCTTTGGGATGGCCCAGGAACAGTGGTTATCAGTCTTGCTACAGGGAGGTGAGAAACCTAGGCCCAGTCTTCTGCCCCATCTTATCCTGAGCTCATGTTGTCTTTAATTGCTACCCTACTTTAAGGAGAAGTTTTTCTGACCAACAAGTATAGATTTTGCTTTGGGTGGGGAGAGGATCTTAAACCTAGACAATATTGAAGCTAAAAAAACTTTAAAAATATCAGGTCCAAACTTTTCCATTGTACAGAGGCCATTAGAGCCCAGAAAGGAAAAGTGATTTGCCTACAGGCAGTTTCATAAACCATGGGGTCCAAAAACAAGGAGCAAGAACATGAAGGACTAGCTAAGATTATTGGCTAATTTTTTTTTTTTTTAAGCAATCGGGGTTAATTTGCTCAAGGTTACACGGCCAGTTATTTCTGGGTGTGGTGCTGAGTGTCTGAGCCCGGGATTCGATCTCCAGGTCATCCCAACACTGGAACCGGTGCCCTTACTCGCTGAGCCACCTGGCCACCCCTTATTGGCTAATTTTTAATACAATGCTAGAGCTATACATACTTTTTTCAATAAAAGCGAAATTTAGGGGTGGCAAGGTGGCACAGTGAATAAAGAACCGGCCCTGGAGTCAGGAGGACTTGAGTTCAAATCCAGCCTCAGACACTTAACACTAGTCATGTGACCTTGGACAAGTCACTGAACCCCAATTGCCCCTACGAAAAGCAAAAAAAAAAATTTAAATAAATAAAAATAAAAGCAAAATTCCAGTCAAAGCAGACAAACACAAAATTAATATGGCAAATTCACTTCAACTGACAGTAAGTGGGGTCCAGAGATTATTTAATAAAATATCAAGTGAGGTCAAATTTGAGTCTGTGTATGTCAAACTTGACCAAAGGTTTTAGCTGACACTGTCAACAGCTGTTGGAGTAAGCTTATGATACAGATAAATTGTTTGCTTCATTGATTGCTACATTTGAACATGAAATGTATAAACTCAAAGTTAAACAATATTTGTTTGACCATTAAAAATGCCATAAGAGCACTTATTTTTATCAATTTCACTCACTGTTTGTAAATACAATATAATAAATGTGTTCCTAAAAAAACCTGAAAATTTTTTTCAAACTAAAACATTTGAGTAAGCTTATAAATAATCACTGGAAATTTTTCATTGCCTTCTTTATTATTCAATTGTTTTATTGTCTTTGACTATTTTAAGTGAAATTATATCCCTTCATGGTGAATAAATCCACAACTGAATTGAGGAGAAAATCCACTGGAGAGCTTGACATGTAAAGACAATAGAGTAATGGAAATAGAGAAAAAAAAAGTAAAAAACCCAAATCCAGAAAATATAATCCATCATAATTATCAATGGGACTTTATAATACTATTATTGTTGTTATTATACTATTATTGATGTAGGAGAAAGACCAATGTATTTGTTTTGTACAAATCTTTCAGTTGCAGAAAGAATGAAATCTAATAAATTAAAATGCCATCTTGAAAGTGTACATAAAGAATACATTGGCAGGACAAGGGAGATTTTGTAGGGAAAATTTAGGTACTTTAATAAACAGCAACAAACCTTTCCAAAAACCATGTCTGTAACATCAAAAGGATTTCTTGCATTATATAAGATTGCATACAGAATTGCTAAGTGTAAAAACCTCATTTCACAGGAGAAACAATGGAGCTGCTTACAGTTGCTATGGTCAAAAAATGTTTGGCAAGACATGCAAAACAGCTTCAAATGCTCCCACTTGCAGACAATACAATAGGAGGAGAATTGCCCACATACCTAAACACCTTTGTCATCAACTAATAGAAGATAAAAGTTTCCTATTATAAATGGCAACTGGATGAAGCAACAGAAATAATTAAAGATGCTTACCTGATTACATATATATGATATGTTGTTAAAAACCAATGTTAGGGAAGGGAAGATCTTACTTTGTGAATCTGGTATTCGTAATGCCATACCAAGATATACATTCAATTATAATTGACTCATTCTTTTTTTCTTTTTAATATTTTATTTTTTCCCAATTACATGTAAAAACAATGTTAACATCCCCCCTCCTTTTTTTTTTTTTTTACAATTTTGAGTTCCAAATTCTTTCCAACCCTCCCTCCCTTCCCCCATTATTGAAAAGGCAAGCAATTTGATAAAGGTTATATATGTTCAGTCATGCTAATTGACTCATTCTTAATGAAAATTATATGAGGTGGCAGAATTGCATCAGAGTCTACACTGATAGAATTCAATTGATGTCAGTCCTACAAATGCTAGTTACAATTGTGACCCATTATGCAATTTGGACATACAATCACTCGTATCAGGAAATATGAGTCATTCTATCAGGCACTATTGCTTAATTGTTTTGGGGAGAATGTATTTTGTAGGGTGAATTGGTTAAATGTTCTTTGGGAAGTGTCTATTGTGTCAGAACAAAAGGCAGGATTGGAAAATTCAGGGAAAATGTTTTTTTTCTCCTAATAGTCCTTTTCTTTTTTGAAAGATTTTTCCCCTGGATTTTTTTTTTTTTTGGCTTTTTTCCCCCAGGCTTTCACATCTCTAAATATATCAAGCATGATAATTTTATGAGCAAACCAAGTTATACATAATACATTTTTATGTTCCTAACCTAGCAAAGTCACTTTAGATCTGTAAAGGATGCTAAAATAAATGTTTCTCATAAGACTCTGGAGCTGAAAAGAACCTCAAAGACTATCTAGTCCAATTATACAGTTATCTATCTCTTATCTAGCTCCCATTATACAGAGGAGGAAAATGTGGCCCAGGAAAGAAGTGACTTGCTTAGGGACAGTTAGTGGTACATTTGGGACAAGAATTCAGCTGATTTAACTCCTAAGTTGTATTTTTTTTCCTTTAAAAAAAATTGATGTCATTTGGTTTTTATATCCATTTACTTCCAAATATATCCCTTCTCCTTTTATCCAGTGAACCTTACCTTGTAACAAGGATTTTCAAAGAAAAAGAAAAAAATTATAGTTCTTTTGAGAATCATTTATTCACATCCCTTGAGGAATTCCTTTTGATCATATATATTTGTGTTAATTCCAATATGCTTTGGATATTAGAACATTATCAGAGGTATTTGGTACAAAGCTTTTTCCCCCAATCTAAGTTTTTCCTTTTTATCTTATGTGTATTGATTTTGTTCATGCAAAAGCTTTTCAATTTCATGTAATCAAAATTATCTATATATTTCCTTTATGATCTCCTATTGCCCTTGTCCAGTTAAGAATTATTTCTCTAGCTAGACATGGTGGCATAAAGCTCTGCAGTCCCTGCTTCTTAAAGGGTAAGGTTGGTAGATCATTTAAAAGATCAGGTGTCTGGACCAAGTATGATACCAATATGGTGAGCTCCCAGGAGTGGAGGGCCATCTGGTTCTTTAAAGAGGGGCCAACCAGACTAGGAAGTAAGAAAAAATGGAGTTCAAAGCTCCAGTACCAAACCATGTTGGGACTAGGATGATGAGTAACTGCTGGTACTTCCAGCCTGGTCAAGATAGGAAGACAGTGTCTCAAAGAACCAAACCAACCAAAACAAAAATCCTCCCCTTAGCCACAGTTGTGAAGCATCTCTATCCATTTCCCTCATTTTCAAAATGTAATGTTACCTTTTTTATTTGAGTATCCATTTGGAACAGACTGTAGCATATGGCACAAGATGATGATCTAAACCTATTTTTTTCCCCAGCAATTCCTGTCAAGTATAAAGACTTTCCCCAAGTAGTTTATGTCCTCAGTTTTATCAAACACTGAGTTATTGAGTTCAGTTGTCTGATTATTGTTTACAAATTGGTTCCATTGATCTCTTTTTCTGTTGTTTTGGACCAGATCTTTGAACTCATTGGTATAGAGGGTTTCCATTCTACCAATGTAGATTGTCAATTTACCTACTCTGCAATTTATAGCTTTGGAGAGCTGCTAGGGTCAGTGGGAAATGAAATGATTTGTCCAGGATCACATGGTCTTGTAGAGCCCTGAGCCCACATCCAATTACTTCTTGGTTCCAGAGGCAGACACAGACATAGCTTGACACTGTTCTTATTGTTAGCTGAGATGCTGATGGGGTATTGGGAAACCTTCCAGATTCTTTGAACTTCACAAGGTTCTCCCATAGTCAAGGAGTAAAGGAGAAATCAAGTCTGAGGTTTAAGGTACTTTTCTCCTAAGCAGAACAATGAGGCGTTTCTCCTCAGAGGTTTGTCTAGAATGCCCTATTCAACTTCACTGCTTGCTAGAATTTTTCATTCTAACAAGCTCCCTGGGTCCCACAGGGTAATTACCAAGTCCTTTAACTGATCTGACATATTTTCTATCACACCTAGGGAGATGTCCAGACATTGTTCACAACTTGTGGAAAATTGTGATGTGTTCTCATCTGATAGATGTTTCAGGATTAAGTGGATTGGGTGTAATTTTGACACTTCACATTTGACATAAATTTGACACTTACACTTCATAATTCCTTATTTGTAATGTGTAGCAGCCTGTTCACTTCTACCATATGCCTTTCTATTGACCTTTGGTGATTTGCAATTTCAGTTTCTTTGGACACTGGACTTTTTAAAAAGTTTATTTTTAACATTTTTTTTAAGTTTTTTTTTTTTTTAAAGTAATCGGGGTTAAGTAACTTGCTCAAGGTTACACAGCCAGTTATTTCTGGGTATGGTGCTAAGTATCTTAGCCCGGATTTGATCCCCCAGGTCATCCCGACACTGGAGCCGGTGCTCTTACTCACTGAGCCACCTGGCCGCCCCTAAGCAATTGGGGTTAAGTAACTTGCTCAAGGTTACATGGCCAGGTGTTTCTGGGTGGGTGCTAAGTGTCTGAGCCCGGATTCGATCCCCAAGTCATCCCGACACTGGGGCCAATGCTCTTACTCTCTGTGCAACTTTCTTTTCTTTTTAAATTTTGAGTTCTAAATTCTCCCCCTTCCTACCAACTGAAAAAGCAAACAATATGATATCAAGTATACATATAAAATCATGCAAAACATATTTCCATATTAGTCATTTAAAAATAAATTTATTTTTAGTTTTCAATATTAAGTTCCATAAGCTTTTGAGTTTTAAATTTTCTCCACCTCCCTCCCCTCCCATCTCCCCAAAAAGGCATGCAACATGATATAGGTTCTATATATACATTTATATTAAACATGTTTTCATATTAGTCATTTTGTAAAGAAGAGTTAGATCCAATGGGATGAACCATAAGAAAGAAAAAACAAAAAAAGAAAGCAAATAGTATGCTTCAATCTGCATTCAGACTCTAGTTCTTTCTCTGGAGGTGGATAATATTTTCCATTATGAATCTTTTGGAGTTGTCTTAGAACCTTGCTTTGCTGAGAAGAGCTAAGTCTAACAAAGTCATTGCCCAATGTGGCTGTAACTGTGTAGTGTTCTCCTGGTTCTGCTTACCTCATTTGGCATCAGTTTATATAAATCTTTCCAGGTTTTTCTGAAGTCTGCTTGCTCATCATTTCTTATAGCATAATAGTATTCCATTACATTCATGTATATGAATGAACAACTTGTTCAGCGATTCCCCAATTGATGGGCATCCCTTCAATTTCCAATTCTTTGCCACCACAAAAAACATTGCTATAAATATTTTTGTATATGTGGATCTTTTCCCCATTTTTATGATCTCTTTGGGTTACAGATCTAGAAGTGGTATGCTGAATCAAAGAGTATTCACATTTTGTTTGTTTTTTGGAGGGGGAAAGCAAGGCAGTTGGGGTTTAGAGACTTACCCAAAGTCACACTGTTAGTAGAGTGTGTCACATGTCTGAGATTGGATTTGAACTCAGGTCCTCCTGACTCTGGGAGGGTACTCTATTCACTGTGCTACCTAGCTGCCCCCAGGTATGCACATTTTTATAGCCCTTTGGATATAGTTTCAAACTGTTCTCCAGAATGGTTGGCTCAGTTCACAACTCCACCAACAATGCATTAGTTCATATTAGCCATTTTTTAAAAGAAAGAAAAATAAAGAAAGTGAGAAAATTACATTTCAATTTGCACTCAGAGTTCATCAGTTTTCTTTCTGGGGGAGGATAGCATTTTTTCATTATGAGTCCTTTGGAACTGACTTGGATCATTGTATTGATCAGAGTAGTGTAGTCTTTCACAACTGATTATCCTTACAACATTGCTGTTACTGTGCACAGTGATCTACTAGTTTTTCTCACTTCACTTTGCATCAGTTCATATAGGTCTTTCCATGTTTTTCTGATACCACTCCCTCATCATTTCTTATATCACAATAGTATTCCATCACAATCATCTGCCACAACTTGTTCAGCCATTCCCAAATTGATGGGCATCCCCTCAACTTCCAATTCTTAACCACCACAGAAAGAGCATCTATAAATATTTTTGAACATATAGGTTCTTTGCCTTTATTTTCGATTGTTTTGGGATATAGGGCCTCATAGCATAATTGCTGAGTCAAAGGGTATGAATAGTTTTATAGCTCTTTGGACATAGTTCTGAATTGTTTTCTGGAATCGTTGGAGCAGTTCACAACTCCACCAACAGTTCATTAGTGTGCCTATTTTTCCCTCATCTTCCCGCGCTCCCTCTCTTTCTCTCTCTGTCTCTCTGTCTGCCTCTGTCTCTGTCTCTCTCTTTATCCTATCCCTCTTCAAAAGTCTATTTTGCTTCTAATAACTGCCTCCCTTAATCTGCCCTCTCCTTTATCACCCTCTCTTTCTTTTATTTTATCCCTTTTCACTCTTATTTCACTATTGGGTACATTTCTGTACACAACTGAGTTTGTGTGTGTGTGTGTGTGTGTATATATATATATATATATGCTTCCTTCTTTGAACCAATTCTTTTTTTTTTTAAAGCAATCGGGGTTAAGTAACTTGCTCAAGGTTACACAGCCAGTTATTTCTGGGTGTGGTGCTGAGTATCTGAGCCCGGATTTGATCCAGGTCATCCCGACACTGGAGCCGGTGCTCTTACTCCCTGAGCCACCTGGCTGCCCCTCTTTGAACCAATTCTGATGAGAGTGAGGTTCAAGCATTGCCTGACACACTCCTCTAATTTTACCCTCCATTGTAAAAGCTCTTCCTTGTCCTCTTCTTTTATATGAGAAAGTTTTCTCCATTCTACCTCTCCCTTTCCTCTTTTTCCAGTGCATCCCTCTTTGACTGCTCTGATAATGTTAAAGTGCTTAGCAGTTAAATGTATCATTTTCCTACATAGGAATGTAAGCAGTTTAATTTGACTGAATCCCTTATGATTAGTCTTTCATGTTTCTTTTTTTTTAATGCTTCTCTTGAGTTTTTTGTTTGAATGTCATATTTTCTAGTCAGCTCTGATCTTTTTATCAGGAATGCTTGAAAGTCCTCTATTTCATTAAATATCCATTTTTTTTTCTCCTCAGGAATTACACTCAGTTTTACTGGGTAGGTGATTCTTGGTTATAATCCTAGTTTCTTTGCCTTCCAGAATGTTGTATTCCAAGTCCTCTACTCTTTTAACATGGAAGATGCTGAATCTTGTATAGCCCTAACTGTGACTCTATACTATTTGAATTGTTTCTTTCTGGCTGCTTGAAGTATTTTTTTCTTTCAACTAGGAGCTTTGGAATTTGGCTATGATATTCTCATGAGTTCTCATTTTGGGATATCTTTCAGGAGGTGATGGGTGGATTCTTTCCATTTCTGTTTTACCCTCTGGATCCAAGATATGGGAGCAGTTTTCTTGATAATTCCTTGAAACATAATGTCTAGGCTCTTTCTTTGATCATGGCTTTCAGGTAGCCCAATAATCCTTGAATTATCTCTTCTCAATATATTTTCCAAGTCAATTGTTCCAATGAGATATTTCACATTTTCTTTAATTTTTAAAAATTTTCTTGACTTTGATTGTTTCTTGATGTCTTATGGAGTCTTTAGCTTCTACTTGCCAATTCTAATTTTTAAGGAATTACTTCCTTCAATGAGATTTTATACCTTTTTCAATTTGTCCAGTTCTGCTTTTTAAAGAGTTCTTTTCTTCAGGAAATTTGTGTGCTTTTTTTTTATCATCAGGTCAATTCTGTATTTTAAGGTGTTATGTCCCTCAGTACTTTTTGTGCCTCATTTACCAAACTGTTAGTTCTCTTTTTATAATTTTCTTGCATCACTCTCATTTCTTTTTCCATTTTTTTCTACCATTCTTATTTCTTTAACTTTTCCAGGAATTCTTGTTGAACATGGATACAACTAGCATTTTTCTTTGAGGCTCTTTTTCGTGGCTGTTTTCGGATTGTTGTTTTCTTCTGAGTTTATGTCTTGATCTTCTCTTCCACCACATTTTATGGTCAAATTCCTTTTTTTGTTATTGTTGTTTGTTCATTTTTCCTTCCTATTTATTAACTTTGAATTTTATGGTAAAGTTAGGCTTTGCTCACCTAGGGGTGGGGAGGCACCATCCCAACCTTCAGGCTCTTGTGTGTGTGTGTGTGTGTGTGTGCTGCTGCTGTTTTTAGATTAAGTTCTGAGAGCATGCAAGTTTTTGGTGCTTCCAAGTTGGCCTGATCCTGGGAGAGGTGTGGTCACTGTTCTACTAGTCTGAGCTCTGGTCTTTACCTAGGAAGGGCCCCTGTTCCCCTGAAGCTGCACAGGCTAGCACTCCTCTCCTTTGTACTGTGATCAGGGCCCCTATTCTCTTGTGACCAACCACCAGCTCTCCTCTCTACCCTGGAATTGTAACCCCGAACTGCATAACAGCAATGGAGATGCTAATCAGCACCAGCTGTACCCAGTGCCAGCAAAGGGTCCCCTGTAATCTCCTTCTGACCAGTTGTCCAATCCCCTTTTTTCTTTTGTTTTTGTTTTTTTTTTTTTGCCTTTTGGAGGGCAATTGGGGTTAAGTAACTTGCCCAGGGTTACATGGCTAGTATTTTTGTGTGGGTGTTAATTGTCTCAAGTTGGAACCAAACTTGGGTCTTCTTGACTCGAGGGCCGATGCTTTACTCACTGTGCCACCTAGCCACCCCTGTCCAATCCTCTTAACATTTTTGGGCTTAGGGTTTTGAAAGTGGCTGTTACTGTTACTGCTGCTATATGTGTAGACTCCAGATAGACCTCCATCGGACATCAACCCTGATGTTACAGATATCTCCTGCCTACTTCTTAAGTTTTCTTACTGGAAAAATATCTCACGCCAACCTTTTGTTGGCTCTGCCCCTCCAAAATTTGATTTGAGCCATTATTTTTAAATTGTTTGGAGAGGAATGTTGGGAGAGTTCAGCTGGGTAGCTGTCCCTAATTCACCATCTAGATTGGACTGTGTTCAGAAAGAAATTAAAAAACAAACTGAATTCTAGGATTTGAAGTTTTTGAAGAGACAATGTTCTCTTCTCACCCTTAGAGAACCTGTACCTATTGCAGGCTCTGGGCTGGGAAGAGAACTTCTTGTGGGAGGTTTTGAATAAAACTATGACAGAGAAGGAGGGAGAGAGGAAATGGAGCTGAAAGTATATTGCAGTGGAAACAGAAGCAGCAACAATGCCATGGAGTTCTAGATTGGCTCTGACTCAAACCACTCCCCTAATAGTTTGGGTTCAATGTTGGAACAAAATGCGATGCTCAGAGCAGCTAGGTGGCGCAGTGAATAGAGCACTGGCCCTGGAGTCAGAAGGACTTGAGTTCAAATCTGGCCTCAGACACTTAACATACACACAAAAAATAACTAGCTGTGTGACCTTGGGCAAGTCACTTAACCCCAATTGCCCTCCAAAAAAAAAAAGCAAATGTGATGCTCATTTCTGAAGTTTCAGAAGTTTCACCTCACACTGTGCTAGTTGAAAAAAATGACAAAAAAATGGCAATAGTCAGCGTTGGAGGGGTTGTGAGAAAAGAGGCTATTATTTTGTTGGTGGAGCTGTGAAATGGTGCAATCACTTTGAAAATCAATTTGGAATCATGCAAATAAAGTGCCTAAAATCTCCATATTCTTTGAGCCAGAGACTCCATCACTGGGCTTATACCCCAAGAAAGCCATCAATAAAAAAAAAAGTCCCCTTATACTTCAGAATATTTATAGTAGCACTTTTTTAGTGATAGCTAAGAATTGGAAACAAAGGAAATTGATAAACAAATTGTGTACATTAATGTAATGGAATACTATTGTGCTGTAAAAAATGATGCATGTGATGAATACAGAGAAGCATGGAAAGATCTATATGAATTGATGCAGAATGAAATAAGCAGAATCAAGAACACAATATACATAATAACTAAATGTAAATGGAAAGAATAACCACACGCTAAAAGTAAATATGACAAAATTATAAATATCAAGTGGGATTTGGATGAAGGGATGTGAGAAGACATTCCCAACATTCCTCTTTGTGGAGGTAAGAGGTCCACAGGTGTTACATATTGCACAGGTTTTTGGACTTTGTCAATATAGCAATCCTTTAAGGTGAGATTTTTTTCCTCTTAAAAAATATTATTTGTCACATTGGATGGCTCTGGGGGAAGGGGAAGGATACATGAGATACTGTGATGATATAAGAAACAAAAAGCATTAATAAAAACTATTTTAAAACAAAAAAAAATGTAGCACTCAGCCATTTAACAGTTAACAAAAGGAGATTTATTTAGACATAAATGGAGAAGGATATTCAATAAGGAAAGGCATTGACAATATCTGAAGTTGATTGAGCTAAAGGAAACTCCTTTGCCTTCATCACCCAAATTGATCCATCAACCAAACCCCTGAGACTCACCCCAATCCTTCTATCTGAAGGTTCTTATGGTTGCTTTATGCTCAGCTGATGGGGAAGTGAGGTCAATATTCTCAGCCCTTATTCTTCTGAGCCGACCAAATCTTATGGAATGTCTTCCTTTTTAAGGAAAAACTAACCTAACCTGCATGGGGGAAGAATTAGACTATGGTTCCTACCACATTCCACCCTTTGGTGGTTAAAGGTCTTCTGAAGAATATTTCACCACTTAAATGGCATTAGGTCTACCTACATTCTACCTTGACTTCTGGAATTCAAGACCCCTAATATAGGGGGCAGCTAGGTGGCACAGTGAATAGAGCATCAGCCCTGGAGTCAGGATGACCCGTGTTCAAATGAAGCCCCAGACACCTAATTTTTACTAGCTGTGTGTCCTTGAGCAAATCATTTAACCCCAAATGCTCTGTTTTCCCCCCTCCAAAAGACAAAAAAAAAAGGAAACCTAATATAGGTAACAGCAAAAGAGGAAGAGAAAAACCAAGCCAAAACCAAAACAAAGTGTAACAATTCTTGGAAGAAGTGATTGAATTCGAGAGTCCCAGGAAGGACTGAGTCCTAGGTCTTGTAGCAGCAAGCACCCCAGCGTCCCCAGGGTTGCTGCCACCACAGGTTCTTGGATCTGCTTTGATAAAGGAAAGCAACTCAAAATGGGTTAACAAGCTTACTTTAATCAGTCAAACATATGTATCGTTTGCCTAGTTCAGGGGAAAAAGGTCAGCACCCCAAACTTCAGAATATACAGACAGAATTATCAAGACAGAGAAACAGATCAAGTAGTCTCCAAACTGTCCAACCATTACATCCATATCAAATCAACATCTGGGTTTCAACATCTGGGTTTTTCAAAACTGAGGGGGGGCTCTCAACAACAGCTTCCCAGAATCCAGATCAAATCACAGAACACTTCTCAAAGTGAGCCCCCAAACAAAGCTACACATCAGGGCTTATATAGCCTTCTCCTGGCTCAGAGAATGTAACAACCTTTTGGACCCACTGGCCAATCAAGAAGTATCTACTGAAAAACAAGCATCCCACCCCAGGCTCCAGGTACACTTTAGCCTAGGGGCAGGGAAGATCTTTAAATTTGCATTCCCATTACAGGTCTAAATAATTAGATCTATGTGGAGGGTGATAAATCTTTGCAGTTCACAGTGGGTCTTAATGTAAAAAGGGGACCATAAGCAGGAACCAAACCAGGAATATCAGGGCTACAGCAAAGATGATTATACTTACTTCATAGTTACTGATATCCCTTTCTCACCACCTAGGACCATCCCTTCCTCAGGCACCTCATTGGGGAAGGAATGGAATATAAGACTTTTGCCTTTGAGAAACCTTTGAAAGACTGCTCCCTCCCACCCCCCACCCCTTTTCTATAGGGACTTGTTAGATATTTCCCTCTCTCTTGTTGCCATAACACAAACTCCTTTTCCAACAATGCCATTTTTCAGTCCCTTTACCTTAGTCTCTCCCTAGAGAGAAATTTGCAACAAAAGTAGGAAGTAGGAATTGCTGAAAGAAATGAGGGGGAAAAGAAAATTAATCAATTCATCCACATTTATTAAGCACCTACTATCTGCAGGCATTGCACTAAGCTCTTGGGATACAAAAAGAAGCAAGGGGAGCTCTTCAAGGAGCTTACAGTCGAAAGGGTTAGCTTACAACATTATATACAGATATAGACATAAGTACACATGTATGTATGCACGCACGCACATACGTGCCCACATACAGACGTGTGTGTGTAATAGGAAATATAGAATAAATAGGAGATTATTAACACAGGAAAGGCACTAGAATTGAGGGGTTGGGGAAGACTTCCAGTAAAGCATGGGATTTTAGTAGATACTCAAAGCAAGTCAGGGAGAGCAGTAGTAACAGCGGAGGATGTAGAGCATTCTAGGCATGGCAGACAGTCAGAGAGAATGGTTGGAGCCCAGACATGGAATGTTTTGTTTGTGGAACAGCCAAGAAGTCAGTGTCACTGGATGAGAATCCATGTTGGAGAGTAAAGTATGAGAAAGTAGGAGGGGTTATGAAAGGCTTTGAATGCCAAAAATAGCATTTTAGATTTGATCCTAAAAGTGATAGGGAGCCACTGAAGTTTATTGAGTAAAGGGGAGACAAGGTTGGACTTGTCCTTTTGGTGGCTGAATGGAAAACTGATTGGAGTGGGGAGAGACTTGAGGCTTGCAGACCTGCTATCAGGCTACTGCAATAGTAGAATCAATAGTATAATTCCATATTAAAATCTGCAAAAAAATAGTGGGGAAAAAAATTTCATATAAAAGCACTTGGATAGAGAAAGTTGAGGGATTACTAAACCTTTTAGCACAACACCCTGGCCTATTCTCAGCTGATGAAATGGAGGTGGAATTGGTGCATTTGGCCTTATCTCCAATACCAGAAATGTCTCTAGCTCCTGAGGAGAACTTAGCATTATCCTTAAGTGCCTCCCCCAATAGCTTACACTAAAGAATCACAACAAAAATCTTGTGGCAAAATTGGTGTTGTTCTCTCAAATTCCAAATTAAAAAACAAACAGACCAAAATTCAAATGTTTTCTTTAGCATAGTTGTTAGAGAATCCTGAGATTCTAGGGATCTGCCTTAATTTGCATTTTTTCACTTTTGAGGTCCCTTATGCCACCCCTTTGTGTTTGATCATGTCCATGTGCAATCATATTGAAGTCACATCAATAAACATTTATTAAACACTTACTATATATCAGGCATTATGTTAAATACCAGGATTACAAATACAAGCAAGAAGAGAGTCCAGAAGCGCCCTCCAGGCGCTTACATTCTAATAGACAACATTCTAATGTTGTCTAAAAGACAAGGCATAAAAGGAAGCTAAAGGAGGAGAGTGGGAGGGCAGCAAAGGGAAAGGACATGGTAGAGAAAGGAATGCAACACAGGGAAGAATGAACATATGTCTGGCCTGGTTGTCCTTTTTAAAAGGCAGTTCTAGGGAACAACCAGCCAATCAAAGGAAGACACCACAAGGGAGGAGGGTACTTCTAGTGTGAGAAGTGAGTTTCCAGATGAAGAAGTTTCTGTGACACAGTAGAGGAAGTCTGGAGAATTAGAAGTTCAGCCCGGAGACAGGATAGCTGGTTCATCTATTTTGTCATTTTCAGAATGCCATTCAAAACCAAACAAGCTTACACAAAGATCATTACTGCCTTAAAGCTGGGAGGACCCTCATTTTCAGGAGGCCCCTCTCAAAGCAATTGGATGCTGACCATTAGCAACACAAAAGCAAACATTCCCAGCAAAGGCTAAACACTAGTTCTTCTTAATTTGTCCTTTTAAAATGAGGGGAACATTTCTTTCACCATCCCCAAAAATGTCGGTCCCTGTGGGGTACTTTGAATGTAAACCGAGTTCTGAAGACATTTCTTAGTAGAACTTGGAAGAGGTTAAAATACTCAGGCTGCAAGACCCAAGGAAGATGGTGGTCCTAAAACACAATTTACCAGAATTATCTTCATGGTATAGTTCTTAAGGGACACAGAATGCACCCATGTTGTTTTTTTTTCTTTTTGAATGGTCAAAGGCATTTACTCTCTAGTTTTCCCAGGAGTAGGGTGTACCTCTTAATAAGGAGTCAATATTTCTCAAAGCATCACCAAAAATACCACCAGATGCATGAAGGTCAATCTGAGTTCATCTTCCTCTGCACTATCTATCCCTCACTTCAATGAACAAATTATAATACAATCCTATAAGATTACAGTAATAGTTCTGGGCTGGGCCTGACTCAAGCCAGTCCCTGGTAATTCAAGTTTGATACTGGAAGAAAACAAGACTCTTGTTAAGTCATTTATGAGCTAACAAAAGATTTACTTAGCCACTGCAGGAGAAAGATTCAATGAGGAAAGGCATTGAGAACATCTTGAGATGATTGAGCTGAGCAAAGTTCCCTGGACTTCCCTACCCATCCTGATTTACCAGGCCTTACCACCTCTGAGACTCATCCTTCCCCTCCCCACCCTTCACTCCCCCAGGTTTTTGTGGCTACTTTATACCCAGTGATGAGGACATTGACAGTCTGAATCCAATAATCCCTGAGTCAACCAAATCTCATGGAATGTCTCAATAACTTGTTGAGGAAAAACTAGCCTGACCTGCACTGAAAGGGAGTGATTCCTTCAGGCATCCTGCAGTGTGCATTTCTGAGTCTAAAGGTTCTAGCAACCAAGCCTCCACTTTATGTAACAAAGTCTGAGACTGGTAGATTTGATTATCCCCTTAAGAACTGAGGGGATAGTGAAAACTGTGAAAAAGTTTTATCAATCTCTCAACTTTCTCTACCTAAATGCTTCTGGCAGATGCTCTTGCATAATTTTTCCTCACTATTTTTTTTTGTGAATTCTTAATGTAGATCTATTTTCTTTTCCCTTTATTTCTTTAAGTTGTTTCTAGTTCCAAGTTTTGTAGCACATTAAAGAAAATCAATATTTGGTCACAACTGTTTTGAGATGCATGCCTGAATGTTACTTCTATGTCAAGGAGTACAAAATGGAGACTTCCAATGACTGGCTGGAAATATACGGAATTTAACCAGGTCAGAGACTTAAATCTTTTTTTTTTTAATAGAAACTTCAAGGTTTCTGTCTAGCAGAGATTCCACAAGCTATAATGTGGAAGAGGATCTTATGGTGATGATTTTTAATTAATAACTTTTTATAAGCTTATAACAAAATGATGATCCACATGGACTGGAACTGATTCATCCTAGGCTAAAACTGAGTCATTTATAGAATAACTAGAGCCAATGTAGGTACTTTAGGCAAAATATTCAGTCTCTGAATATGGGGACTAGACCAAGGAAAAGACACACACACACATACACACACACACACACACACACGCTGGGGCATTCAGTGGGAGGAAGAAGGCAAAAGAATCTTCTCTTCTTCCCTCTTGGAAGTAGTTAATAAGAGTCAGAGTCCAAATGAACCTTGCCCCCTAGTGACACCTGCTGGTTATAGTTCCATAACTTGCAGTCAAACCACAGCTATGATGGCATTATTAAAAAGATAGGTCTTCTCAGGGAGCAAGAGTGTTTGTAGGAGAGCATGGGAGCCCTAGTTGAAGATTGGGGTGGAGAGGAGTGCCCAAGATTGGACCCCTGGACAGAGCTCAGAAAATAATGGTAAGAAGAACCTGAGACTTGGGGCACCACTCCACATACACTGGGACTTGAGCCAATTGCAATAAATTTCTAAAAATAACATAAAACAAAGTTAAAATTAAAATGACTAAGCAAAGAAGAAAGAACATGACCATAGTCAGTGACTATGGGAATAGAGAAGATCTGGATTAATATTCATAGGAAGATACTGAAGTTTAAAAAGCCACTCCTAACTCAAAAGAGAATTGTAAAATGGTTACAAGCCCACAAAGAGTTCTTGGAAGAACTTAAAAAGGACTTCAAAAATCAAATGAGAGAGATTAAGGAAATATTAGGAAAAAAAAAAAAAAAGCAACCTAAGAAAATTATGTGAATAAAATCAACCAACTGGAAAAGGAGATCCAAAAACTCAAAGAAGAAAATAACTCCTTGAAAACTAGGGCAAGAGGAAGTTAATGATATTATAAGACACCAAGAAATAATACAACAAACTCAAAAGAATGAAAAAAAATAGAAGAGAATGTGGAACATGTTTTTAGAAAAAAAACTGATCTGGAGAACAGATTGAGGAAAGACAATATAAGAATTTTTGGACTATCTGAAAGTATAACAAAAGAAAAGAGTCTTGATACAATATTACAAGAAATTTTTAAGGAAAATTGCTCTGAAGTTTTAGAATGAAAGAAGAGATAGAAAAAAATCCACCAATCACCACCTGAAAGATCCCAGTAGGAAAACTTATAGGAATATCATAGTCAAGTTTCAAAGCTCTCAGTTAAGGACAAAATACTGCAAGCAACAAGAAAAAAACAACAATGTAGATACCACAGAGCTACAATCAGGATCATGTTAAAAGACTGTAGGTCTTGGAACATAATATTTCAAAGACCAAAAGAGCTGTGATTGCAACCAAAAATAACTTACCCAGCAAAATTGAGTATAATCCTGAATGAAAAAGAAATGGATATTTAATGAACTGAAAGACTGTCAGATATTTGTGACAAAAAGACCAGAATTTAATGGAAAATTCAACATATAAGATTCAGGAGGGGCAGCTAGGTGGTACAGTGAATAGAGCACCGGCCCTGGAGTCAGGAGGACCTGAGTTCAAATCTGGCCTCAAACACTTACCACAAAACTAGCCGTGTGACCTTGGGCAAGTTACTTAACCCCAACTGCCCTACCTTCCCCTCTCCAAAAAGCAAAAAAATAAAAAAATAAATGAAAAAATAAGATTCAGGAGACACATAAGGTAAATAATAAAGACTAATTATAAGGACTTAATAAGGTCAAATGGTTTACTTCTTATATGTGAGAATATTATCAGTACTCCTAAGACTGTCATCATTACTTGGTTAGTTTGAAAGAAAGGTTCAGGCTGAGCTGAGTAAGATGGGTTGATTCTAAAAAGTAAAACTGGGTAGGCAAAGGTAAAAAGGAGCAATTATCTCATACAAAGGAGGAGTAAAAGGAAGAACTGATACAGAAGTAGGGGGTGGAGGGCCAGTAGTGCTGGAATCTTACTCTCATGAAACTGGGTTAAAGAGGGAACATATATATATATATAGCTAGAAAGATATAAAAGTCTTCTAAATTTATAAAGAAATAAAAGGACAAGGGGATAGGATGAAGTAAGGACTTTTAGAAGGGTGTGTAGACTAAGAATTAGGAGGGTGTAGGGAGAGGACAAAGGATCTACCCTTAGAGGGGTGGGTAGATTAAGGTGGGTGGGGGGAGGAAGATAAGGGAGAAACTCTTAGGAAGATAGATTAAGGACCTGGAAGGCAAGGTAGTGGTTAGAAGTCAAGGAGAGACAGGGTAAACAGGGTGAGAACGATAAATAGTGAGGAAAAATAGGATGGACGAGGATGCACATCTAGCAATTATAACTTTGAATGTAAATGGGATGAATTTACTCATAAAACAAAAATGGATATCAGAATGCATTAAAAAGCCAGAATCTGACAATATATTGTTTATAAGAAACAAAATTAAAAATGAGAGATACACACAGAGTTAAAATAAAGGGTTGGAGTAGAAATTATTGTGCTTCAGCTGTTGTAAAAAGAAATAGGGGTAGCAATCATGATCTCAGACAAAGTTAAAGCTAAAGTAGAATTAATTAAAAGAGATAAACAGGGAAAATACCCTGTGTCATCAATATTATTCAATATTGTTTTAGAAATGCTAGCAATAAGGTGGCACAGTGAATAAAGGACTGGCCCTGAAGTCAGGAGGACCTGAGTTCAAATCTGGTCTCAGACACTTAATACTTACTAGCCGTGTGACCTTGGGCAAGTCACTTAACCCCACTTTCCCTGCCTTCCCCCCTCCAAAAAGCAAAAATAAAATAAATAACTTAGAAAAAAAAGAAATGCTAGCAATAGCAATAAGAGAAGAAAAAGAAATTGAAGGATGAATTGAATGGGAAATGAGGCAACAGATTATCCTTTTTGCTGATGATATGATGATATATTTGGAAAATCCTAAAGATTCAACTAAAAAATTGGTTGAAACAATCAATAAATTTAGCAAAGTAGTAGGATGTAAAACAAAACCATGCAAATCATCAGCATTTTTATATATCATCCACAAAACTCTGCAAGAAGAGATAGCGAGGTACGTATCCCATTAAAAATAATAGTAGACAGTGTAAAATACCTGAGAGTATACCTGCCAAAACAGACCCAGTAATACATGAACATAATTAGAAGACCTTCTTTATACAAATAAATTCAGATTTAATAAATTGAAAAAATATTTTGTTCATAGGTAGGCAAAACCAATATAATAAAAATGACAATTTTATCTAATTTATTTATTCATTGCCATCCCAATTAAATTACTAAAAAAAAATTTACTGAGTTAGAAAAAATAATAACAAAATTCATTTGGAAGAACAAAAGGTCAAGAATTTCAAAGAAACTAATAAAAAATGTAAAGGAAGGAGGTTCAGCAATACTAGACCTCAAACTGTATCATAAGGCAGTAAATACCAAAACTATCTGGTACTGGCTAAGAAATAAAAAAGTAGATCAGTGGAACATAGTAGACATACAATACATAGTAAAGGATTATAGTAACCTTGTGTCTGATAAATGTTAAAGTTTTGAGTTGTGGGGATAAGAATTCGTTATTTTGTAAAAAAAAAAATTGTTGGGGGTGGCTAGGTGGTGCAGTGAATAGAGCACCGGTTCTGGAGTCAGGAGGACCTGAGTTCAAATTTGGCCTCAGACACTTAACACAAAAACTAGCTGTGTGACCTTGGGCAAGTCACTTAACCCCAACTGCCCCTCCAAAAAGGCAAAAAAAAAAATTTGTTGAAAAAGCTGGAAAGCAATTTGGCAGAAATTGGGCATAGACCCACATCTTAAACTATGTACTAAGATAAGGCCAAAATGGATACATGACCTAAACATCAAGGGAGATACAAGAAAATTAGAAGAACATGAAACATATTAACTATCATGGAGAGGAGAACAATTTATGAATAAACAAGAGACAGCATTGTGAGGTACAAAATGGGTAATTTCAAATATATTAAATATAAAAGTTCTTATACAGATAAAACCAATGTAGCCAAGATTAGAAGGAAAGCAGAAAATTGGGTGTGTGTGTGGGGGGAATTTCATACTCAGTCTCATAGATAAAGGACTCACTTCTCAAATACATAAAGAATTACATTAGGGGCAGCCAGGTGGCTCAGCGAGTAAGAGCATGGGCTCCAATATTGGGATGACCTGGAGATCAAATCCTGGGCTCAGACACTCAGCACCACACCCAGAAATAACTGGCCGTGTAACCTTGAGCAAGTTACTTAACCCTGATTGCTTAAAAAAAAAAAAAAAAGAATTACATTGAATTTATGACTATGAGTCATTTCCGAATTGGTAAATGGTCAAAAGATATGAGCAGTTGAGTTCTTCTTTCGATAAAGAACTCAAAACTATATTTAAAAGTCATGAAAAATGTTCTAAATCATTATTGATGACATAAATACAAATTAATACCACTCTGAGATATCATCTTACACCTATCAGACTGGTTAAAATGATTTATGCCCTTCAATTGGGTAATGACTACTTGTTAGTTGTGGTATATATAATTGTGATGTCATACTACTGCTCTATAAGAAATAATGAGAGGTTAATTTTAGGAAAACATGGAAAGACTTGGACCTTTGAAGGAAGGTACTATACACCTCCAGAGAAAGAACTCATAATTAGATGTACTAATATAAATGCATGGTTTTGCATTTATGTTTATGTGTGTATGTATGTATGTATGTACATATGTATTTGAGTTTAACCTCTAAGGCAGGGTGGGGAGGGAGGAAGAAAAACAAAAGTGCACAATAGAAACCAAAATAAAACTTAGAAAGAAACACAGAAAAACTAGGTAGTTTTGAAAACAATGTATACTCTGTATTACATAGTTAAAAAAAAAGTAAACAGTCTGAAATGGAATCCCATGGTTTTATATTGAACCCTCTCTTTGTGTTCTGTGCACAAGAAAATGTTCTCCCCCCCCCCATTTTGTATTTAAGTTTAAAACAAACAAAAAAATTTTTAAATAACATTTTAAAATGGGTCTTGGTTTCAGAGAGAAGATTGGGGTATTTAAGAACTTAGCAGTTTCCCAAAAACAATTCAGCATGCTTTTCCCCTCCTGTTTAATTCTGAGCTCAACTCAATTGTTCACTTGCAATATCTGTCCAAGATATATACATACTGATGGAAGAGCTCTGCAGGTTGTCCATTGAGCTGCATGCCATAATCTGGGCAATAGACATTCTTCATCCCTACCTTCTTCCCCATCCCCACCCCCACCCCACTGCCTCATTTACATAGGAAAATTAAGTATAGAAAGATTAAGTCTTTTTACCCATGGTCACACAAATCCTTAAGGTCCAGGGTTGATTTCTGAATCAGATTTCTCCTCAATCCAGATCCAGTTCTCTTTCTACTAAACCATTATCATGATCTCCCAGAAAGCACTGGAGATGAGATTCAAGCCCAGGTCTCTAGAATTCATTCCCATTGATAATCTTACATGACCCAGGTCTGACCAGGTCTGGACTGTAATAGGTTCAAATATATGTAGTTCTATGCCTTGGATATTTCTCTTAAACTCCACTTGCAACTGGCAGGTTCAGTTCACTAGAGGGAGACTGCCACACTCAGGTTCTAGGGGTTCTGTGAGTACCCATGTCTACTATATAGCTTGTGAACCAGTGTGCCAGTGGGTATAAATTAGCTCTTAGCAAAGGCAGAGTAAGAATAGTTTTAATAAAGCATCCTTGCCCTTTCAAATGTGGTCTACACTCTCCCACAATACAAAAGCATCAGTGAGAAGAGTGGACTCAAAACTCATATTGGACTACATATGCACAAGACAGTCCACAACCCCTGAACTGCAGGGCCTCAGTGCCCTTTGTCTTTTCATGGAGCCTTCACAAAGCTCCCCCTTCCAAGTACAATGTGTCAGAGGGGACTGAGATTACCTACCTAGGCTCCCAGGGAGTCTGCTTTGCTCTAAGATTGGCTTTTGATTGCCCAGGCTAGCCCTCTCTTGGGCCCATAGTTAATTCCCTTTTCTCCTGCTGGAGCTCACACTCTGCTTCGGCCTCAGCTGACTGTCTCTCTGTATCTATGTCTGTCTGGCAAATGTGTTTTTGCTCTTCCTATTAAGTCTTGGACGCTCTAAATGACTCTCCAACTACTGGGTAGGGTGTCTCTTTGGTGAGTGAGTAACTCTACTGCCAAAGAGGCCTTGACTGATGGAGAATGAGGAAAGAAAATCCCCTCTTCCCACCTAAGGGATGAAGATCTTGGTTCTTCCCTAACTGCTAAGTCCTTCCTGCCCTGGCTCAACTTAATCTGGACTCTGTGTTTTGAGAGTCACCTAGGGACAAAGCCAATCATTGTTCATCTGATGGCATTTCCCCACCTCTGATTCAGTCAGAGAGGGATGATCATACTTCAAAAAGGGATTAGGGGATATAAATACAATACCCAGTTAACACAGTAACATTTTATCTTTTGTGACTATGTACTGTCACTAATCAATGGAACAAGAACTGGGGACTAAATCCTCCCTTTCCTTCCACATTAAAAAAAATTGGTTCCCACATATAACAATAGCAATAATAGCATTTATATAGAACTTTAAGATTTTCAAAGCACTTTACATATGTTAACTCATTTTATTCTCATAACAACTAGGTAAGGTAGGTGTTATTATCTCCATTTACAGGTGGAAAAACTGAGGCACAAAGAGTCTAATAGAAATAATAATAATTAGCACTCATATTAACACTTTAAGGTTTCTAAAGCACTTTATGTATGCTCTTTCATTTGAACCTCACAACAACCCTGTGAGGTAGATGCTATTAATATCCCCTATTATATATATTGGAAAACTGAGGCACAGAGAGGTTAAATTATTTGCCCAGGTCCACATAGGTAAATAAGTATTTTAAGTGGAATTTGAATGTCATCCTACTTCCATCTCCTATGCTAGGTGGAAAGTTAGGAGGATAGCAAATATCTTAAGGAGGATTTGAACTCAGGACTTCCTGACTCCAAGTCCCATGCTCCACTCATTGTGTTGTTGTTCAGTTGTGTCCAACTCTTTGTGACCCCATTTGGAGTTTTCTTGGCAAAGATACTGGAGTAGTTTGACATTTCCTTCTCCAGCTCATTTTACAGATGAAGAACAGAGGCAAACAGGGGTAAGTGACTTGCCCAGGATCACACAGTTAGTAAGTGTCTAAGGTCAGAATTGAGCTCAGGAAGAATCTTCCTGACTCCAGACCCAGTACTCTATCCATTGTGCCAACTAGCTGCTCCAATTCTAACTAGCTAACTAGCACAATGAGTGAAAGACATATAGATATACACACGCACATATAAATATACACACCCATATATATCATGTGTACATATAAATACATATATATTATATATGTATACATAAAATACAGATATACAGAATTGCCAAAAAGTGACATAAAGACTCAATGAGCACACGCTATTAGAAAAATGACACCGCTAAGACTTGCTGGACCCAGGGTTGCCACAAACCTTCAATTTGCAAAAAAAAAAATGTAATATTTGTGAAGTTCAATAAAGTCAATTAATAAATACTTTCTGCCTGATTAGAAAGAACTCTGGGAAGAAATACAGGGAAGCTCAATCTTGGCTGAGCCATGAGGAGTGGCCAGAGGTGGGGGGAACATAGGAACCCTAGGCTCTGTGCCCAGCTTCCTGCAAGGGCATTTGCCATTGTGGATAACAAGATTGGGAGCTCAGGGTGACCCAGACATTGCTGAAAGCTGATTGGGCCTGTTGAGTGAGACCAGACTAAGGAGACACAGAAGGGCAGTTGAGACCCTCTGCCTGCCAGTCTTCTCTGCCCATTAATGGGAGCTTAACCAAAAACCCAAATCTCCCATTTAATTATCCAACAATTACTTTCAGTTTTACTTCTGCTACTATGTAGCAGGCACTTAATACCTGCTTACAAGTCACTTAATTTCTGTCTGCCTCAGTTTCCTCATCTGTAAAATGTGGAGAATAATAGCACCTCCCAGGTAGAATAATGCTACCTCCCAGGGTTGTTATAAAGATAAAATGAGATCATATTTTTAATGAGCTTTGCAAACCTTAAAGCTCAATATATAGGCACACCTGAATTTATTGCATTTCCCAGATAGCCCATTTTAATTTTTTTTACAAATTGAAGAAGAGCAAGTCTATTGGTGCCATTTTCCCAACATTATATGCTCATATTGTGTTTCTGTGTCTCATTTCAGTAATTCTCACAATGTTTCAAACTTTTTCATGATTGTATCTGTTATGGTGATCTATGATCAGCAATCTTTGATGCTATTACTGTAGTAAATTTTTTGAATCACTTCCATATAAGATGGTGAACTTAATCAGTAAATATTATGTGTTTTCTGACTGCTCCATTGACTGCCCCTTACCTCTCTCAACATCCTCGAACCTCCCTATTCCCTGAGACACATTATTTTGAAATTAGGTCAGTTAATAACCCTACAATGGCCTCTAAGTGCTGATGAGGTATAAACTTCATCATTACCTCATTTTAAGAAATTGCCATGGCCACCCAAAAACCACCATCCTGATCTGTCAGCAGCCTTCAATATGAAAGTAAGACCCTCCATCAGAAAAAAGATTAAGACTAGCTGAAGACTAAGATGATGATTAACATTTTTTAGCAAAAAAGTTGTTTTTTTGTGTTTGGGTTTTTTTTTTGCCTTTTGGAGGGCAGTTGGGGTTAAGTAACTTGCCCAGGGTTACACGGCTAGTTTTTTTTGTGTTAAGTGTATGAGGCCAGAAACGAACTCAGGTCCTCCTGACTCTGGGGCTGGCGTTTTACTCACTGCATCACCTAGCCGCCCAAAACAGTAGTCTTTAATGAAGGTATGTATATTATTTTTAGACATAATATTATTACACATTTAATGTATTACAGTATAGTGTAAACATAACTTTTATATGCACTGGGAAACCAAAAAATTCATGTGACTCACTTTATTGAGATAGTCACTTTATTTCTTTTTCTTTTTTTTTTTTGCCTTTTTGGAGGGCAATTGGGGTTAAGTAACTTGCCCAAGGTTACACAGGTAGTTTTTGTGTGTGGGGGTGTGGGTGTTAAGTGTCTGAGGCTGGAACCAAACTCGGGTCTTCCTGACTCCGGGGCCGGGGCTTTACTCACTGCACCACCTAGCTGCCCCGACCGTCACTTTATTGCTGTGGTCTGGAACCCAATGTCTTTTAAGGTATGCCTGTAAATACTAAGTCCTCATTTAAGTGTGAATAATGAATCTTGTGAAGATGTCACAATATTATCATTCAAACCGCATATTTTCATTGGGCTGGAACCAATGACCATATTTTACATAATTAAAACTTCAAATAGTATGAATTTGAATACATGTGACTGCTTCATGGGATTCATGATTTATACTCATTGGGACCTGGCTATATTATTTTTGTTAATATATCCTTAAAAAAAATTTTCTGTTTAAAGTTTTTTTATTCTGAACTTAAAATATTTTAAAATATCCCTTTCAACTCTGAAATTTTATATTCTAAGGTTCCTCCTATCACTGAGATTCTGTGTTCTAAGCTCCCTGCTACCTCCAACATTCTGTGCTCTAAAGTTATTTCCACATCTGGTAGTCTATATCAGGGGTGGGGAACCTGCAGCCCCTCATGTGGCCTTCTAGGTCCTCAAGTGAGGCTGTCTGACTGATTCCAAACTTCACAGAACAAATCTGCTCGATAAAAGGATTTGTGCTGTAAAACTTGGACCCAGTCAAAAGGTTACACCCAAGGACTTAAAAGGCCACAGGTGGCCTCAAAGCTGCAGGTTCCCCATTACCGGTCTATGTTCTAAGCTTCCTTCTAACTCTGATATTCTATATTCTAAACTCACTTCTAGATCTAACATTCTAGGTTCTGAGATCCTCTTCCAGTTCTGATATTGTATGTTCTAAGCTCGGTCTAGGTCCAACATTCTGTATTTGGTGTCCTGCATTATAAGTTCTGATATTCTATGTTCTAAGTTCCTTCCTAGCTCTCTGTTCCATGTTCTAAGCTTTCTTCTAGTTCTTACATTCTGCTTTCTAAGCTTCCAGCTCTGACATTCTAAATACCAAGGTTCCTCATAGCTCTTTTGTTTTCCTGTAAAGCATCTAATTCAGTATTAGGTATATAGTAGGATTTCAATTTCAGCAATGATTAATTGATCTTTAAAATACAAACAGTTTCATTCATTCCCCAGTGGATTAAATTCCCTGCTATAATCCAAACTGCAGACAATTCATTCACCATTGAAAGCCAGAAAAGCAGAAAGAGATGGAAATCTACTTCTCTGACCCTTCTATCTGTTTCTCCTAATTTGGCTTTCTGGAGCCAAGCAGAACAAATTTAATCTCTGTTCCATATTGAAAACCTATTTAGTACAAACTTAAGAGGTCTGTATAAATGATAGCTATTGTCAGTTTCAGTTCAGTCGTTTTTCAGTTATGTCTGACTCTGTGACCTCTTTTTGGGTTTTCTTGGCAAAGATACTGGAGTGGTTTGCCATTTCCTCCTCCAGTTCACTTTACAGATGAGGAAACTGAGGTAAACAGAGTTAAGTGACTTGCTCAGGGTCACATGTCTGAGGCCAGATTTGGACTCTCCAGGCACAGCTCTCTATCTACTGCCTCACCTAACTATCCTATTATTATTGATTACTTTAAAGTAATTATCTACTAAATCTTCTCTTCTCTAGACTAAACATTTCACTACCTTCACCTACCCCTCTTATGGCATAGTCTCTAGTTCTCTCACCATCCCAGTCACCTTTTTCTGGGCATGTTCTAAGTTGTTAATGTTCTTTTTAAACTGAAATGAGCACAATGCTCACTTTGTATGAAGATGGTTTGATTTGAGTAGAAATAGACGGAGCTGTCATCTCCTTCCTTCCGGAGACAGCCTTCTTGATGTAACCTCAGATTTTGTTTGCCCTTTTGGCCAGTAGATCACACTGTCAATTCATATTGAATTTGTAATAGGCTAAAAATTCAGGACATCTTTCATATTAAGAGACAGCTAGATGGCAAAGTAGATAGAGTGCTCGGTCTGGAGTCAGGAAGACCCAAGTTCAAATCCCTAACTCAGACACTTACTAGCTGTGTGACTCTGGGCAAGACACTTAACTTCCTGTCTGTCTTGATTTTCTCCTCTGTAAGATGGGGATAATAATAGCACCTACCTCATAGGGCTGTTGTGAATTTTAAATAAGATAATGTTTATGAAGTATTTTTTAACTTTGAAGTATTATATAAAAGATAGCTAGTGTTGTTATTGGGGCAATTAGGTGGTATAGTAGACAGAGTGCCAGGCCTGGAGTTAGAAAGACTTCTTCCTGCATTCAAATCTGATCTCAGACACTTCCTAGCTGTGTGACCCTGGGCAAGTCACTTCTCCCTGTTTGCCTCAGTTTCCTCATCTGTAAAATGAGCTGGAGGAGGAAATGGCAAACCATTCCAATGTCTTTGCCAAGAAAACCCAAAATGGGGTCACAAAGAGTGGAATATTACTGAACAACAGCAACAACAACATTATTATTACTAACTTCTGTCAAGCCAAACCTTCCCAACCCTGTACTTGTACAGTTGATTCCTTGAACCCCAGGACACTTTACATTTATCCCTAGGGATTCAAGAGGCAGTATGGCAGAGTGAAATGAGTTCTAGATCCAAAATAAGGCAAAACCTAGTTTACAACCCAGTCTCTGACACTAAACATGTGACCTCAGGCAAAGGCACTCAATTTTCCTGAACCTCAGGCTCCTTATCTATAAAATAAGCACAATACTGCCCTGCCCACTTTACATAGGAGAAATAATAAATATTAAAGTGCTCTGCAAGTTTCAAAATCCCAGATAAATAGCTCTGATGGTCAAACTTCATCTTAGATTTAACCCATTATTCTAGCCTTCTGACATATTTTTAGATTCTGCTTGTTGCCCAGTCTTTTAGCTCTCCCTCCTAATTTTTTTGCATCTGCAAATCTGATAAGCATGCATCTGCCCTTTTATCTAAGTCATTAGTAAACATGCTGATTATCACAAAACAAAGGAAGAAACAGGACAACATTAAGAAGACTTCCCTTGGACAAAAACTGTTCATGACCACTTTTTGGGTCCAGTCTTTCAACCAGTTTTAAACTTAACTATATTGGCATATAGCCCAGCAAGGATAGCACTTTGTCAAATACCTTGCTGAAATCTAGGTAAATTATGTCTATAGCATTCCCTTCTCTACCCTGTAATCTAGTGACCCTGTCATAAAAGGATATGAGGTTAATATGGCATGACTTGCTCTTGATGAACCCATTGTGGTCTTAGTGATTTCTGTTTCCCTTTCTAAATATTGATGTGGAGCCACTCAAGGCTAATCCTTGATGGTTAGGTCTCCTGGAAGATGACTCTCCAGGTTCAAGGTGCTCAGGGTATAGGGCATCCTCCTAAAACTATATCTCAGGGGCAGCTAGGTGGCCCAGTGAATAGAGCACTGGCCCTGGAGTCAGGAGGACCTGAGTTCAAATCCGGCCTCAGACACTCGACACTTACTAGCTGTGTGACCTTGGGAAAGTCACTTAACCCCAATTGTCTTGCCTTTCCCCCCTCCCACCAAAAAATAATAAATAAAACTATATCTCATGAAATCCCAGTTGTGGAATTATAGCAATTAGCTCAAAGACATTTATTAAATTAGCAAAGTATGAAAAGTAACAACAAAGCATCTTCCCCATACACCTGGGGCACACTTTCCTGCAAACACATGCTATGTCATTGTGAAGACATTGGGTTCATGCCTCTAATGTAGGGCACTGATATCTTCTAACTGCTCCAGATGACTTTGGTTTTGCTGTTTCACTCATTGGCTATGAGCACCACTCCCTCTAGCTTCTGACCCCATTGAAATCTTGACTCAGGATGCCATATTCATCAAAGATATCCAGAACTCTGGAATCAGCAGGATCCTACCCATTTCTGCTCCTTTAGTCTTGATTCTGAGGCATGCCATGTTCTGAGCAGCAGGGGCCTGGCCTCAGGGGCTCTTTCTTCTTTCTTCTTGACTCGGCTGTTGGACTGTCTGTCCCTCTAGATGCTGCCATGTGCTTCTACTGCAAGTCTCTATTGCTAATAGGGTAGGTGGAAGGAGAAAGAAATCCTTTCTCTCTACCTTGCTGCATTTCCCCAGAGGTTCAGGGGAAGAGCTAGGTATATCCTCCATAGGTAGCTCTCTTTTTGACTATTTCAGAGTGAGTTAGCTTTTCTCAATTAGGCTATGAGGGACTGTAATGTTAATAGGATATAAGATCTTCCCTACCCACTAATAGGCCTCATGTAGAACCCATTAAGGGAAGTTTGATTAGGGGAGGCTTATTTTTCAAGAAGGCCCACACCTTTTGTAACTTTGTAATTAGTCAGTGGGTCATGAGAGTTGATACCCTCTGACCCTGAAGAAAGGTATATATACTCTAACAGGGGTAGCATTTTGCTTTGGGGCTCACACATTGGAAGAATGTTCTTGTGATTTGACCAGATGAGATTCTGAGTAGCCATTAAGGAGCCCCCCACTTTGAAAAACCTAGATGTTGGAGCTATGTTCTCTGGTAACTATGTATGTATTGCCTTGGTAAGACAGTTAGATCTCTCTGTAGATCTGTGCTAATTTCTCAATTAGAAGCCCTGTCTATTGGTCTTTATTTCTCTGCTTGTATTTTCTTTGAAGTTGAGGGTGCTGACTTTTCCCCTGAACTAGTGAATATAATTTAAAAAGATTGTTGACCCCTCGAACAGCTTTCTTTCCTAGTAAATCAGAACTAACAGCCTGTGCTAACAGCCATCCTTGGTATGCCAGTGTGGTTGCCATTACAGGGGCATGACTGATACTCTCAATCATCAATTGCCTTCTTCCAAAGTTCAATGATACCTGATTATTAAGTGTCAACCATTGAGAAATCTAACTCCTTTACAACATGCAAATGGACCACTTGGAATCTGAAAGGGGTATTATATTTCATTATCTCTTTTATATAAACTTCATAACCTATCATCTCATCAAACAGATTAAGGACCCCATTCTACACTCATAAACTATCCCTTTAATATGAAAGAGACTAAGGTCTGGATAGGACATATTCTCTGCACTACACCCCCTCACAAGGCTTCAGATCAGAGAACTGTGCTTGTTGAGAAAGGGTCCTGGATGTCATGTCCCAGAGGGCCATTCATGACACTCAACATAGGGGCATCTCTCTGGATGAGGTAGGGTTTAAAAGAATCTGAAAGAAGTTGGAAGAGAAGGAAGATTATGGACACTGTCCCAAATTCCTTCTGGGGCTCACTTGGGAGGTAGAAAGAACAATAATGCCTGGATATTGGATTTCCTTACAAGAGTCCTTCCCTTCAGCTATAGGATAGACCACACTGGTGAAATACATCCCTTATTGAAGGAGTGACCATCTACTGACATCTGCTAAAGGAGATTATATGTAAAGTGTTTCCTTTCCAGGGAATTAACACTGCTGACTTCAACACAGAGGTTCCCAGCACACCACAAGGCCAAAAGCAAGGTTTCCTACCACTTCTTATGAGCGACTGAACTGGTCTCCCTCTCAAAGTGTTGGGGAAGCAGGACTTTTGGGAGACAGTGCAAGCTATAAGCCAAGGCAAGCAGGGAAAATGTAAGAGCCCGCAAACTTCCTAGACTAGGAAGTGAGTGAGGAACCTGTGGCCTTGAGGCCTGGTTCTGACTGTAGTCAAAAGGTCCCACTTGAGGACCTAGAGGGCCACAGGTGGCCTCAAGGCCAAAGGTTCCCCACCCCTGGCTTCTCCTATGATATGAATCAATACAGCAAATAATCCATAGGTACTTTTTTTTTCATTTAATAGTATTTTGTCTTTTCCAATTATATGTAAAAATAGCTTTCGACATTCACTTCTATAAAATTTTGAGTTCTAAATTTTTTTCTTCTTCCTTTCCTCCCTTCACCCAGATAGCAAGCAATCTGATATAGGCTATACATGGACAATCCCATTAAATATATTTCCACATTAGTCATGTTGTGAAAGAAGAACCAGAACAAAAGGGGAAAACCAAAAACAACAAGAAAAAAAGAGAAAATAGTCTGCCTTGATCTGCATTCAGACTCCATAGTTCTTTCTCTGGATGTGGATCACAAGCACCAATTAAGCACCTACTGTGTGCCAGCCATGCATATGGAATATAAGTACAAATAATGAAATAATCCCAACTCCCAAGGGACTTACATTTTGATGCGAGAGACAACAAGTGCATATAATAACCACAATAATAACGAAACAACTCCAACTCCCAAGGGGCTTACATTTTTTTCTGTCTTTTTGGAGGGGGGGAAGACAGAGCAATTGGGGTTAAGTGACTTGCCCAAGGTCACACAGCTAGTAAGTGTTAAATGTCTGAGGCTGGATTTGAACTCAGGTCTTCCTGACTCCAGGACTCTATTCACTGTACCACCTAGCTGCCCTTAAGGGGCTTACATTTTTATGGGAGAGACAAGTTCATATAAAAATACAAGCAGCATAACTATAAAGTGAATGAATAGAAACATACAGAGTAGTTAAATATGAGACAGCATGGGAGTCAGGGCAATAGCCTTTGGAGGAAAGGTCTTATGAAGATGGTGACTGAGCTGTACCTTGAAGGAAGAAAACTCCATTTATCAGAGGTAAGAATGGAATCCATCGGGGCGGCCAGGTGGCTTAGCGAGTAAGAGCATCGGCTCCAGTGTCAGGATGACCTGGATCAAATCCGGGCTCAGATACTCAGCACCACACCCAGAAATAACTGGCCGTGTAACCTTGAGCAAGTTACTTAACCCCGAATGCTTTAAAAAAAAAAAATGGAATCCATTCTAGGCACATTCAAAGGCACAGAGATAGAAGATGGAGTACTGTAAGTGAGGAACAGAAAGACAGCCTGTTAAACTGGATCACAGAATATGGAGGGAGAATGATATTCCATGTGACTGAAAAGATAGGTTGGGATCAGATTGTATAGCACTTTAAAAGCAAAACAGAAAAGTTTACATTTTATCCTAGAGACAATAGGAAACCACCAGACTTGATTGAGTAGGAAAGTCATGGTCAAATCTGCACTTATGGAAAATTACTTAGGCAGCAGTGTGTAGGATGGATGAGAATTGGTAGAGACTTGAGTCAGGGAGACCAATTAGAAGGTTGATGCAATCATCCAGGTGACAGGTGATGAGTCAATGAGAGAGGACAGGGATTACTAGACTCTCCACAGAGAAGTGGGTGGGTAATTTGCTGTGGGAATTTTTAGGAAAGTATTTTCTGTTGAAATGCGTAGAATTTTCTTGACTGTCTGTCTTGTTGAGCTAGTCAATTAAATGTCTTTTGCTTTGGACTGTGTCTTCTGTTGTGTCTAGTAAAAGAAACATCAGTGGGGGCACATAACAGCATTTATATGATGCTTTAAGGTTGGTAAGGCAATTTGCATATATTATCTTATGCTTACAACAACCCTGGGGGGTAGGTGTTATTATTATCCTCATTTTACAGAGGAGGAAACTAAAGCAGAAAGAGGTTAAGCATAAGCATTTGCCTAGGATCACACAGCCAGTGTCTGAGATTAGATTTGAATTCAGGTCTTCCTGAGTGTTCCTTCCACTGTGCCTATGGTTTGACCCAAAGCATGCCTTGACCCCAGGGTTGCTTTCAGGGAGTCTACTATTTAGAAGGGCCTAGGCTGTAAAAAACATATTCAAGAATGTTACCAGGAAATAAAACACATTCACCAGCATAGAGTTTGCAAAACTCTCTTCCTTTTTTTTTGAAAACCAGGACAAAAATTGCCTGTGGCTCACGCTCTCTTGTACCATACAGTTTTTCAAAGATACTTGTCAGTAGTTCAATAATCACATCTTCCAGGTCTTCTAGGGTTCTCTTGTAGGACTGACTGAATATCAGGAGTGGGAAATGTATGGCTGATAAAGTAAGCAAGAAACAAGGAGATCCAGGAGAAGAAAAACCACTCAGTCTGAACCAGGCTTAGTGTAGTAGGAGTTACACACATACTCACCTACATGGAGCACAATGGAGAGAATGTCTGGTCTGGAGTCAGGAAGATCTGAGTTCAAATCCAAACTGAGACACTTACTAGCTTTGTGACTCTGGGCGCCTATTAGCCTCAGTTTCCTCATCTGCAAAATGAGCTGAAGAAGAAAATGGCAAATCACTCCACTGTCTTTGCCAAGAAAACCCCAAAGGGGGTCACAAAGAGTTGGACACAACTGAAAAAATAACTCAACAGCAACAACAACAAAAGCATAGACCCATGAGAAGTATCATGTTGAAGATTTTTCTGTCTTGTATTCATACATCTCTTTGCTTATGGATGAGCATGTCCCATGCCTTCACATGTCCATACCTATCTGTCCTTGTTTCTGGGTTCTCATGTCTCTTTGTCTATACATTCCATCCTGTGTCTCTTTCTCCCATTTATTCTGTCTATAACTAAGAGCCCAGATCCTTGCAAACTCCCAGCATGGTAAAAGGAGAGAACAGAATTCCTGGGCATGAGAAGGGGCAGATCCTTACAAACAGACAGACATAGATCCTACTGAAGTGATCTTTGTCTCTGTCCGGTACCTGGGCCTAGCCATGGTGGGGGGAGGGGAGAGAGAGAGAAAGACAGAGACAAAGACATAGAAAGACACAGAGACACAGAGACGGAGTCCTGGAATATGAGTGTATATATAATATCAAACATGTATATAGAGTATTAAAGTATACAAATCCTTTTGCATAATCTTATTTGAGCCTCACAAAAAATCTGAGTCTTTCACAGTTGATCATTGTTGCAATATTTATCTTACTGTGTATAATATTCTTTTGGTTTTGCTTACTTCACTTTGCATCAGTTCATATAAGTCTTTACAGGTTTTTCTGAAAGCATCCCCCTCATCATTTCTTTTAGTACAATAGTGTTCCATTACAATCATATGCCATTACTTGTTCAACCATTCCCTAAAAAGAGTTATATGAACTGATGCAGAGTGAAGTGAGCAGAACCAGCACAATTTATACATGAAAACAATGCTATAAGGACATGCAACTTTGATCTGATGCAAAGGCCAACCATAATTCCAGAGAACTGAGAAAAACGTGGCAGAATAGGAATGATGATGATGATGATGATTGATGATGATAAAGGATGTCCCAAAAGTTAGTGCAGTTTTAAGCTTTAGTAGCTTTAAACTACACTAAGACTTTTGGTGACTGTATTATAATACATAATAAACATATTCATTGCATACCAAAAGAAAATAAAGCCATACCTAATACAGATCGGCAGTTTAATAAGCAATTCTCTTCTTCTGTTATACTATGTATATGGAAATGCCTATTTGGCAGCAAGGTGGAGCAGTGGATAGAAACAGGCTTGGAGTAAGGAAGACTCATCTTCATTGAGTTCAAATCTGGCCTCAGACACTTACTAGTTGGGCAAGTCGCTTAACCCTATTTGCCTCAGTTTTCTCATCTGCAAAATAAGCTGGAGAAGGAAATGGCAAACCACTCCAATACCTCTGCCAAGAAAACCACAAATGGGCTTACAAAGACTCAGATACTACTGAAACAACTGAACAACAACAATAAAACTTAAAAGTGCTGTAGGGATGTCTATTCTTCTTATTATTCATTTTCTTGTGGAGACCACTGAAACTCTGAAAGGAAAAGAGCCTTCAAATGTCCACTGCTAATGAGTGGCACAAAAAAATAGAATGAAGAACTCTTTGCTGCTAGTCTACTTTTCTTTATAAGATGCAGTTCCTTCTCTTGAGGAAGTACAGTTTAGTTGGGGGACAAGCATAATACAGATGAAAAAGAAAATAAAAGATAGCCAATGGTTAAATGTTAAAGATGCTTAGAACTGAGAGGAGAAGGATAGAACAATCAAGGGAACCTTCCTGGAGATGATAAGCTTTGATCTAGAACTTGAAAGATGGGTCCTTTTAGATGGGTGGGTTATAACCTGGGTTATACCATGAATGCAGGGATAAAACACTGGAGGCCGCATTCACAGGCAGTAGAAAAAGCAGCTCAACTAGAGACAAAAGCGTATGCTGGCAAGTAATGGGAAATGAGAGGAGCCAGGTGATAGGAGGTCCTGAAAATCAGGCAGAGGGGTTTAAGTTTGGCACAGCTGAAAACAGAAAGATAGAAGAAGGAAAGTAAGATTTACAGTGACTAGGATAATAGACAGCTAGGTAGTGCAATGGACAGCCACCAGGACTGTCAGGAAGACCTGTTTGGCATTTAATGTCCTTCACAACTTGGTGCCTCCCCACCTTTTCAGTCTTCTTTTTCATTTCCCTCCACATTCTCTATGATCTAGCAACATCTGATTTTTTTGTTCCTCCCACACTCCACTCCACCTCCAGACTCCAAGTCTTTGCCCAGGCTGTCCTGCCTGGAAGGGTCTCTCATCACCTCAACCTCCTGGATTCCCTGACTTCTTTTTAAGATTCAACTCAAATCCTACCTTCTATAGGAGGTCTTCTTCAGTACCATGCCCCCTCTATACCCTCCACACTAATGCCTTTCCTCTGACATTATATTCTACCTATGCTATCTCTCTTTGTATATGTATAAATACACACATATACACATAGACATACATATATATATATATATTATAAACTGTCAGAACTACATACAGAGCTCTCTCCCCCTTTAAACACACACACACAATGTCAGAGCTATAAGAGAACTCTTTCTCTCTCCCCTCCTTCTGTCCCTCTCTACACACACACACACACAAAATATAAAAGTGTCAGAGCTATGTAGACAGCTCTCTCCAAGTCTCCCTCCTCTCTGCCCTCCCCCTTCCCTTATTTCTTTTTTCTTTTCCCCTCTCCCTTCCTCCATACACACACACATATATGATATCAGGGCAAGAGAGAGCTCTCTCTCCCCCTTCTCTCCCTCTCTCTCTATCCCTTTCTCTCTGTCTATCCTCTTCCCCCTCCCTCTCTTTCTTCCTCTCTCTCCCCACTCTTTGTTTTATATATCTACACATACACATACACACATACATATATAATGTCAGAGCTATAGAGTTCTCTCTCTATATATGTATACATACATACATATACATGTATACATATACACATCTTATATATACATAGTGGTTTACATGTTATTTAGATTAGAATTAGAATGTGAGCTCCTTGAGGGCAAGGACTGCCTTTCTTTGTATTCTCAGGACCTAGCACAGTGCCTGGTACATAGTAAGCGCTTAATGAATATTTGTTGACTGATTGATCTGAGTTCATATCCTATTTTTGCCACTTATTAGATGTGTGGACAATATGCAATTAGGTCACTTAATCTCCCTCAGCTCTTAGTTTCCTCTCCTGTAAAATGGGAGTGATGATGGCACTTATCTCAATGCTCTGAGTATCAAATGACAACAATCCATGTAAAGTGCTTTCTAAGTCTTAAAGTGCTATATAAATGCTAGCTATTATTATGCTTGCATCTGCTAATATAGACCCGGCCTAGTTTCAACCCCATGAACCAGGATGCCCAGCATAATAATAATAATAATAAGCTTAGCACTTCAAAACTCACCACCACGAGGCTAGCTGGAATCTTGATGGGCCAACCTCCTTTCAATTTGCGTCTGCTGTCCTGCCTAGTTTTAACTCCAGGGAACAAAATGTCCTCTGCTGTCCTGTCCCCCTCCTCCTCCTTTCCTGCCTCTTTTTGTGGGTTGTCTTCCCCTTTAGATTGTAAGCTCCTTGAGGGCAGGGACTGTCTTTCTTTTTATTAATTATACCCCCAGCACTTAGCACAGTGCTTGACATATAGTAGGCATTTAATAAATGTTTATTGGATTAGAGATGAATTCATTTAAAAAAATAGTCTTGGTCACAGAGAACATGGTATAGTACATGGAATGCTGGACTTGGAAAACCTGTATGACTCTGGGCAAATCACAATTCTCTGAGCCTTAGTTTCCTCATCTGCAAAATGGGGTGTTGTATTAGATGGCCTCTAGGATCTCTTCTAGCTCTAAATCTATGATCCTTTCAGTAGAAAGGTGGTAGACTAAGGGAGCAGAATATGGCATACACTGTCAGATTTGATGACAAGATGTCAATCACATTTTCTTTTCTTTGATTCAAAAGAAGGTTCTGTTGGCCTGGTGTATATTCAGAAGTGGCTGTGGTATTACAAAGTAAAAATCATCTTTCAAACATAAACAAATTTAAATTTTTTTAAAAAGAAAATAGAGAGTCCTTGGTAGTATTTTGTACAGCTATGGTGCAATGAAATCAGCATTAAAGGAAGATGAGCCAACAGTGAAATACAGAATGGATCAGAAAGGGAGAGACCTATTGCTTCAATCTAAGTTGAACAAGATTATTTATTATTATTATTATTTTACAGAACCAGAAATTTCATTGAAATAGGTTATGAGAAAACCTAATGTACTAATTCAGATAATCACTTGGACACTTGTTTTTACAACTTAAATTCTTTTTTTTTAATTTATTTACTTTTAGTTTACAATATTCAGTTCCACAAGTTTTTGAGTTCCAAATTTTCTCCCTCTCCTCCCCCCTCCCCCCCCACCATGGCAGCATTCAATTTAATATAGATAATACATATACCTTCACATTAAATATTAGTCAAGGACAACTTAAATTCTTAGGGAATGTCAATATGGGTGTCTGGGTGGTGCTATGGTTATAGAGCTGGACTTCATGGACATGAGTCCAAATCTTGGAGACACCAATCAGGAGATTGTTGCATCAATCCAGTCATGAGATAGTGAGACCTGGACTAAGTTAATAATGGCAGAAATGAAGAGGAGGGGACAGATTTAAATCTGTGCAATCTGAGGAACATCATGAATGAAGAATTGGAGGGACTTGATGTCTTAATTATTGTATATAGGGGATGAACCATGGGCATTTAAAAATGAACAGGTTTTATGGGAACTCTTATATGAATTGATGCAAAGTGAAATCATCAGAACCTGAAGAACACCATGCACGGTAACAATGACATTGTAACAATGTTCAAATTTGAAAGACCTATCTACTCTGATTAAGACAATGAACCAAGACAATTCCAAAGGACCCATGATGAAAAATGCTATCCACCTCCAGAGAGAGAACTGATGAACTCTGAAAGCAGACTGGAGTATACTTTTTTAACTTTGTTTTTCTTGGGGATTTTTGTGTGTTTTCTTTTACAACATGGCTAATGTGGAAATATATTTTGCATGACTTCATGTGTATAATTAATATATTATTGCTTGCCTTCTCAGGGCTGGGAGAGGGATAGAAGAGAGATAATTTGGAACTCAATTTTTTTTTAAAATGGATGTTAATTTTTAAAAATGTAATTAGGAAATATTTAACAAAATAAAAATACTTTTTCTTAATGACACAGGTTTTACAACTGAGTAATAGAGAGAACAACGTCACTAACAGAGACAGGGAAATTGGAATGGGAAGCTGTTTTGAAAGGTAAGAGTTCAATTTTGAACATGTAGAGTTTGAAAGGATGGTGAAAAAGTCAAGTGTAAATATCCAGCAGAATACTAGAAATCTGGGATTGGAGCTTCTGATAGATGGGAAGACCAGAGAGGTAGATTTGGGAGTTAGTTCCATATTGGAGAAAACTGAAGCCACTGGAATCAATGAGATTTCTTGGAAAGACAAGGAGAGATCATAGTTTAGAAGACTGAGCCTTAGTAAATGCTAACCTTTAATGGATTGTAGGAGGAAGAGGAGTAGAAACCAGTGAAAGCTCCAGAAAAGTGGTCAGAGCAATAGAACCAAGCAAGACAGCAGAGTATCCAAGAGATGATAGTTTCTTTCTTTAATAATATTTTAATTTTTCCCAATTACATGTAAAAAAAGTTTTAACATTCATTTTTTAAATTTTGTTTTTTTCTTTTTTTTGGAGGGGAGAAGATAGGGCAATTGGGGTTAAGTGACTTGCCCAAGGTCACACAGCTAGCTATTAAGTGTGTCAAGTGTCTGAGGTCGGATTTGAACCAAGGTCCTCCTGACCCCAGGGCTCTATTTACTGAGCCACCTAGCTGCCCCCTTTAAACTTCTGAGTTCCACATTTTTCCCTTCCCCCCCTGTAAGACAGTAAGAAATTTGATATAGGTTATATAAGTGTAATCATGTAAAACATATTTCCATATCAGTCATATTATGAAAGAAGAAATAGATCACAAGAAAAACACACATACAAAAAGTGAAAATAGTCCTTCAATCTGCATTCAAACTCCATCAGTTCTTTTTCTGGATGTGGATAGCATTTTTCATAATGAGTCATTTGGAATTGTCTTGAATCTTTGTATTGCTGAGAATAGCTAAGTCATTCACAGTTGATCATAATACAATGTTGCTATTATTGTATGTAGTTCTGTTCACTTCATTTTGCATCAGTTCATGTAAGTCTGTCCAGGTTTTTCTGAAATCTGTCTGCTCATCATTTTCATTTTGTCTTTTTGGAGGGGGTACGACAAGGCAATTGAGGTTAAGTGACTCGCCCAAGGTCACACAGCTATTAAGTGTGTCAAGTGTCTGAGGCTAGATTTGAACTCAGGTCCTCCTGACTCCAGGGCCAGTGCTCTACTCACTGCTTATTTCTTATAGCACAAAAACTATTCCATTACAGTCATATACCACAACTTGTTTAGTCATTCCCCAAATGATGGTCATCCCCTCAATTTTATATTTTGTAAAAATGGGTCCTTTCCTCCCCACCCCCTTTTTAAATCTCTTTGGGATACAGATCTAGTAGTGATATTGCTGGATCAAAGGGTATGCAGAGTTTGATTCCTTTTGGGGCACAGTTCCAAATTACTCTCCCAATCAACTGGATCTATTCACAACTGAGGCAATGGAGTTTCAAAAAAAGGAGAACACACTGTACATTTAAGCAATGATAAATATAAAAAATCCAGAGAAGCATGGGAAGACTTATGTGAAATGAAACTGAATAAATTAAGCAGCACCAGGAAAACAATATACATAATGACCAAAATAATGTAAATAGAAAGTATAAAAAATAATAGAATTCCATATCATCAAAATGGCCTAGGTTGGCTCCAAAGAGGAGATGAGAAAATGGACCAGTTTCCCTTCATTGAAGAGGTGGGGGCCTATGGGCATGGAATATTGCATATACCATCACACTTGGTTGATGTGTTGGTTAGTTTTTTTTGAAGTACTTTTTGCTGTCTCTTTGCAAAAAGAAAAAGTCAAAATAGATTTTTTTTTAAAGAATTCTTTGTTTCAAGGAATGACTCATTGGTTAGAGAAGGAATGAAAGATATATTTAGTAATGAAGGTTCATGAAAAAGAAAAAGATATCAATGAAATAAATCAATGAAAATGTTTCAAAAGATGGAGAAGTTCATGTGGTTTATTGCCTTATAGGAAACTGAACCCCAGAAAAAAAGAAATATATCTTACCAAATTAGATAATATTTAAATATGTCTTATCAAATGAGTTAATATTTATAAAGCCTTTAGAACAGTGCCTGGTACTTAATAGGTACTATAAAAATTGGCATTCCTTCCCCTACCTCCAACTTCCCTTCCCTTATTCAAGATCACATAGTGTGTCAGTAGTTGAGTTAAGGTTGATTCAATTCCACTCTATTCAACAAGCTTTATTAAAGTGCCTACTGTGTGTAAGCCACTATGTTAAGAATACAAATCTCCTGACTTCCAGTGGTTGACTGTCCCAGGGCTGGACCATATCCTGTGTTCTTCTGTGAGACTGAGCTCCTTGTAGGAATTATCTTTTGCCTTTCCTTGTACCCCAGAGTTTAGCACAATGCCCAGCACAATAGGAAATTAATAAATGGATATCAACTGACAAGTTGTCAGTGGATCTTTGCTGTGGGCATAGACATCTCCCCTTGGCTAGGCTCAGTGGGCACTCTTTCAAGGCTGAGGGCTTGGATTGCTCAGCTAAAAAGCTTCTTAAATAGAGGCAGTGGAGAGTTAGGGACTGGACCTGTGATTTCATTTGTATAGGGAACTCCCAGGAGAGAAAACTCCCTTTACTAGGGCAGATCAGCACCCTCTCTCATAACACATAGACTTATAGAATTGCCTAGAGCACTGAGAGGTTAAATTTCTTAACCAGGGTCAAATTTACCTAGTTTGTTAGAGGCAGGACCTCAACTCAGATCTTCCTGACTTCAGGATCTACTTTCTAACATCTATGCCCTAAGGCTCTCTAAGTAATATAGTAGGAACATTGTGGTCAGTGGAGTCCTGGGCCTGGAGTCAGGAAGACTTATCTTCGTGAGTTCAACTCTGGCCTCAGGCACTTACTAGCTGTGTGATCCTGGGCAAGTCACTTAACCTTGCTTGTTTCCATTTTCTCATTTGTAAAATGTGATAGAAAAGGAAATGGCAAACCACTCTGGTATCTCTGCCAAGAAAACCTCAATGGGGTCATGAAGAGTTGGGCACGACTGAACAATAGAAACACTGATATTTAGAGTCATAAGAGTATCCATAGTGGGCCAGCTAGGTGGCACAGTGCACAGAGCACCAGACCTGGAGTCAGGAGGACCTGAGTTCAAATGCGACCTCAGACACTTTACACAATTACTAGCTGTGTGACTTTGGGCAAGTCACTTAACCCCAATTGCCCTCTAAAAAGAAAAAAAAAGAGTATCCACTTCTTAGTGGTATAAGCTTGGAAAAGTCACTCTCCTCTAGGCTTCAGTTTCCTTATCTAAATAATGAGGTAAAGAGGTATTTTTTTTTCATTGTTATAATGGAAAATTCTGAGTGTGCGGCATATCAAGAGGCAACTGTGGTATAAATAAAAATAAAAGAGATCACTAAAATTTAAAATAGTTTTAAAAATAAGGGGTCATTGGAGGTTTTTGGAGGGGAGGGGTGTGACCTAAAAAACCCAGCATTTTAGGAAGATTAAGCTGATTGTGATATGCAGTGGAGCTTGGAGATGGAGGTATCAATTAGAAGGCTGTTGCTTCAAATGGAGTTGTGCTAAATTATCTAATTTTTGTGCAGGACCCAAGATTTTACCAGAATAAGAAACTGAGAAAATCCCCTCTACCAATGCCTAAGTGAGCATCTGGACACCTGCTAAAGGAACTTAAGGTCCTATACAGTGCCAGTCTGAGCAGCTAGGTGGAACTGTGGATAGTCAGGAAGACCTGAATTCCAATCCTGCTTTAGATGCTTGCTGTGACCCTGAGCAAATCACTTAATTACTGTCAGCCTTGGTTTCCTCATCTGTAAAACAGGGATATGCTCACAAGATTGTTGTGAGGAATGATGAGAAAATATGGATAAAGTGTTTTGCAAACCTTAAAGTGCTAGAGAAAGATTTGCTGGAGCCCTGGAGTTGGAGTCAGGAAGCTCTGAGTTTTGAATTTTCTCTCAGATATTTACTAGTTGTATGACCCTGGACAAAGTTTCTCTGTTCCTCAGTTTTCTCATTTGTAAAATGAGGGGGTTGGACTCAGCCTCTAAGGTCCCTTTTAGCTCTAAATCTGTGATCCTGAGGGACATTGAAAGGTCAGTTGTCTTACAGTCAGATCTATCTTACAGATCATACAGTCAGCATGCATCAGGAATAGGACTTGAACCCAGACTCAGAGAGGGCTCTCTATCCTCTACATCAGTCTGCCTCAGACTAATAACTTCTACAATGTCTTCTAGTCCTGGATCCATGGACAGCTAGTGGCACATTGGATAAAGTACCATGCCTGGAGTCAGGAATACTCATCTTACTGAGTTCAAATCTGGTTTCAGACACTTACTAGCTGTGTGACCCTGGGTAAGTCATTTCACCCTCTTTGCCTCCGTTTCCCATAAAATGAGCTGGAGAACAAAATGGCAAATCACTCCGGTATCCTTGCCAAGAAAACCCCAAAATGGGGTCATGAGGAGTTATATACAACTGCATAACAAAAGCCCTAAACTTTATGGTCTTTGCTATGAAGGGTTAATAACCTGAAAGCTAGACCAGAAGTATGTTTAAAAGTGAGACTCAATCTGCCCTATGTTTATTGCCCCTCTGTTCCTCTCTCCTTTGTTGTTCAGTGATTTTCATTCATTTTCCAGCTCTTTGTGACCCCATTTGGGATTTTCTTGGCAAAGTTGATGGAGTAGAGTGGTTTGCCACACGGTCTATGACCACCAGGTCTGAATGTGGCCCTTATACAGGGCCTGGGCCTAGCCCTTTACCCCTCCTAGATGTCCTCTAGCACTCAGGGCTCAAATAACAGAAGAATGAAGACCCTTTTCCTTCCATGCAGAAGAAATGGGAAAGGTTAATACTTTCCCAATCCAGCTTTATCCCTTTCAGCTGCCCAGCCAACCAAGTCACCCCTTTCCTGAAACAAACAAAAAAACAGGAGACAGACCCTCATCCCATCATTCAGGGAAACACCAGATATCCCTCCCCTCTACTCATTACAATCCTGGATCCAATCAACATTTTTCTTCCCCACCCCCAAAAAACTAATATGGCTGTTACCATGGCAGCAGGTGCCTGGCTTGGGGAAAGGAGGGGACAAGAGGAGACCTTAAGGACAGACCAGGGCCAGGTGGGGATAGTCAGGCGGCCACACTCTCCCTTATACCCCATGTCTCCTACCCAATATCTATTTTCTCAGCATCTATAATCCTCAGGCCTCTGCCCAGTCTGTCTCCATGGGAGAAAGGGGGAGAGAGTGTTTTTCTGGAAAGTTGAAAGAAATCGTTTTCTTGGAACTAAGAGACATGGGGGTATCCCCCAAACTGTACTTCCTTTCACAGTAGCCCCCCTCTGCCTATAAGGACATTCCACAAAAGTCCTAGTTTGGAGGTGAGAGAACCAGGAAGCATTCTTTTCCCTTGGGGAGAGTGGAGAACAAAGAAAAAGAAGATAGTTCACCTGAAGACAGACATAGACACATGTAGAGACAGGCAACCTTAGAAAACAGAGTTCAATATCCATCTCTGTGCCAGTTGCCTGAGGCTCTAGGAAGCTGGTGGTGAGGTGGGGGCCCACAGTTTGGCTTCTTGTCCCTTCTACCAGCCCCTGGGGACCTGGCTGTCCCAGATGCTAAGAGCCGGGAAGTGTGTCAGGGACTTGCATAAGCTCCCTTCATATTTCCATAAAGTCATAATTACTGATGGCTTGCTATGGCAGTTAGCTCATTAGAGTGGTGTCTGCCTCCAGGGGCCCAGGGGCACAAGACCTGCCTGGATGGAGGAAAGCTGAGACATGGGTTGGTTTCCTGGCCAACCCCACGGCCTTCCACCCATAGGCACTGCCCCCACCTTGTGACACCATTTAGGTAGAACTGCTGACTACCACTGCCCTCCTTCCCAGCATAGAGACCAAGAAAATCAGGAACAATGAACCACTCAACCCCGTTCTCCTAGTATCTCCAGATTTCATGGCTGGGGATACCTAAGTAGAAGTGAACTATTAATTATTCCAGCCCCAGCATTTTCAGTCTATTCAGAAGGGGTCAGGGATACTAGGGAGGAAGTGAAGGGGCTTAAAGTCTTCTCATTTGAGCATAAAATACATTAGGTCTTGCTGAAGGGACACAGAGAATCCATCAAGGCCCAGATTTAAGGTTATTCCATCTCCTACCGTGTTCAAATCAACATCAACCTCTCCTCCTTTATTTCTCCCCCAGAAGAAACATCTTAGATAATTACTTGCTTATACAGCCCTCATGGTGGTCAGGAGGTCAGTCCAGTCTGACTGTTATCCCATCTTATTGCTGTGTTACTTCTCACTCTTCCTTCCTCCCCCTCCTCCTCCTCCCTAAATGAAATCCCTCTCCTCCTGTAACTCATTTCAGTTTCCAGTTGCAATGGAGGGTCCAACCTTATCTGAAACTGGGGTATGATTCTTCTATGGTCCCTCCTCCAGGAGCAAACACTCTAACTCCACTCTCTTTTCTGGGAACCTCAGTCCTCTGGGGTCTGGAAGCATTGAAGCACAATATGATAGAGGAGCAACAGACCTGAGCCCAATACTTTTTAGATTTGTGACCTTGGGCAACCTCTTTGAGACTGCTTTCTCATCTTCAAAACCAAAGTATTTGATCTACCTACCTCAAAGGGGTGTTGTGGGGAAAGCCCTCTGTTGACCTGAAAACACTCTGAAAATATGAGCTGTTATCATTATTAACAGGTCAGACGCAAGATTGGAGAGTGGCCTCTCATTAGGCAGTAGCAGCACAGGCCATGACTCAGATGCTATTAAAGAAAGACTATTCTGGTCAGGAGCATGAATGCTTCAGGAAGTCATCCAGTTCTCAAAGGACCTCCAGAGGTCATAGCATCCAACCCCCTGACTCAGTTAAGAAAGATACCTGAGGCCTGGGTGTGATATGTTGTTAGAAGTCTCCAGGGCTAGAAATTTCCCAGCCTCCCCCTTGGCCATCAACCCCACCATTTATTTCCATTTGAGAAGTTCTTCATAAGATCTAACTAGAATCTCTCTGAATGCCTGATAATCAAACCCATTTTTTCCCTCTCTCTTAGTCACTGTTCCCACTGTCAGTCCAGAAGAGTATGGGGAGAGTTTTCTCCCTGCCTGGAGAAATAAGAGGGAGAGGCAAGAAATTCTTTAAAAGGAAGAAAATGAGATAATAGAGCACCTGGGTAGTCCCTGACAAAAAGACTATAACATCTTTCCAGCTGATCACCAAATCCATGACCACAATCCCACATTACTGCTTTGTCTGGACCAGGATTTTGCCCCAAGAAGGAGGAAAACATAAGACCCTTCTTGGGAAAGCTCAAGCATCTGAAATTCTGGGACTGCAGAAGGGAAGGCTGTTCTGGACTGGGCAGAAAAATCTCTGGGAGGCATGGGGAAAGAGAGTGATTTCTGAGGATAAATGGCTTGAGGGCTGGTCTCAGGATAGGCTGTTTATCCTCTCCCTGCCTAATGCCTCTTAGAGGAACAGAGATGGAGGATACATGCTTCTAGATGAAGGGTATGTGTGTGTGTGTGTGTGTGTTAGGATGGTTCAGGGTCTCCTCATGTCTGCCCTTGTTCTACTTCCATAACTTGCAAATAAATCTCCTGCCCTGGGAATTGATAACCTGAGTGGGCTGGTAGGGGTAACAATGAGATCATCATGGCTTGGACAGGAGGGGTAGGGGGATGGCAAAGAAATGTTGGTAGTGGGAGGGGGAAAATGAACCTCCAGTAATCTCATTACTATATTCTCTCCAGGTGCCAAGTGAAGATAAATAAAGCTCCCCTCTTATCCTCCATCTAATCAAGTGCTCCCCAGCAAAACATCACAGACAGTGGGGAAGCAGTGGGTGAGAACAACTGGAGTCCATCCTGCCTGGGGTCCCCTGTTCACTCAAAAGAGGAGATCCTCCCCACCCAGAGAAATGCCTGGACCAAGGCAAAGAACTAAGCAATAGAGGAAGGTAGCCATAAAGATTCTCCTTTCTCAAGATGAAAGGGAAAATTGTGAGGGGAGGATTTGGGGAAACTGGTCTCTAGACAAGTGACAGTCATAGGAATCTGAAGATGTCAGGATGCTCCATAGGTAGGAGAACAAGAGAGTGAGATGTTTTCACTGCTCCTGTCCTCTCCCCCTCCTCCACCACCTCCCACCCCAACATTCCCATCCTTGCCAATCCTTAATTCAGATGCCTGGTCGCAGGGTCCCCAAATTCATCTAAAAATCCTTAATTCATGACAACCTACAAAAAAGTCTTTGGTTGATTAAGGATTTTTAGATGAATTTGGGAATCCTGAGACCAGGGATCTGATAGAACTTGACGGCTGAGACCCAAAGAGGCAATGAGAATTTCAAAATCACAAAATGATAATCTGGACAGAAATTCAGGTTTCTTCTCTCTGTTCACCAGACGTTAAAACTGGCCTGGTCACTTGCTGGCCAGTTCTGCTTGTCTCTTGCCTTTTCTCAGGGAAAGGACTGGCCTTCTTTGTAGTCCAGGAGTGGGTAGGGGTAGTATGGGGTCTCTCTTGACCTTAAGATGAGATAGCCGCATCCTTAGGCACTGTTCTCTATTTTTCAGCAACTCTCTCCCATAACTCTAGGAAAGTCCTTCCTTCAATCTAACCCTCATCACTCCTGTATCTCCGATCCTTTTTTGCCTCCTATCTATCCACCCAGTCTCATACCCAGGCAGAGAGGGGAAAATTAGCCTGGAAGTCCCTACTCTCCCTCCACGTCCCGTCCCTTTCTTTTCTTGAGGGTCCCCCCCCCAAATCCCCTCCTACTTTTTCTGATGCCTTCAGGCCCCACCTACCCTACTCCCCCCCACCCCCGTCAGAATGGCAGCCAATGGCTATTTGCCTAATTTGCATAGTGAATCGGGGGAGCAGGGAAAAGAAGGGGGTGGGGCCAAGCGACCTCTTAAATCAAAGTTGGGAGGCGAGGACTGGGCAGAGGGGATGCCAAGTGCCCAGGCAGGGGCTGGGGGGAGGTGGGTGGGGGGCGGGCTCAGAGGACAGTGGGGCCCGACCGGACACAGCCCTGAGCTCTCTTCCTCCATCCCTCCAACTCCTTCATTCCTCCTTTCCTCTCTCTTCTGCACAGCATCCTCTGCAAACCCTCAGTGCCTGGGGGTCCCCTCTCCCCAATCTGCCTTTAATTACTCTTTCATTTAATTGTCTTCCTTCTTGTGGGGGCAGCCCCAGAACTTTCTCTACCTGCAGAGCAAATTAGGGTATTTGCTCGGCATTTTTAGGAGGGGGGGAGAAAAAGGGTTCCTCTTGGACTGATTTTTAAGGGGGGAGTCAGGCTCGAGAGCTATGGAAGAAGGGGGTAAAGGACCCCAGTGAGAACCTTCTTTCTCTTTCTGCCTGCCCTCACTCGAATCTAACCCAGCCCTCCTGCCCGGTCTTTACCCCCGCCCCCCCTCCCGCCCCCGCTACCCCCTTCACGCAGCGCCCCAGCTGCGGGACCACGATCATGACCGAAATGAGCGAGAAGGAGAATGAACCCGAGGACGCTGCCACTCAACCCTCCCCTGGGACTGTTTCCACCCTCCAGGAAACCAAGGTAACTTGGGGAGGGGTCTTTTTTTTTCTTCCCCTCCCTTCGCGTTCCTTCTTTCCAGCCCTGCAGTTCTCCCTTCCACTGCCAGCGGTCACCGCTTCTGTCCTACCCTCTCCTTGACCTGGGCTTGTTTTGTCCCCGCACTGCCGCGACACAGCCGATACATACAGCGACCAGAGTCAAGAACCCGTCGCGATAGCTCTCCCCTTCTCCCACTTACAAGGCAGGGCGGGCGCTGTCCAGCATAATCTGAGAACCTCTCAGCCTCTAGAGGGGACCAGGCTGCGAGCAAACTAGAAGGGGAGGGAGTAACTGACCACACGCTCATGCGCGCGCGTACACACACACACACACACACACACACACACACACACACACACACACA
>NW_027187370.1:2493487-2494943 GCF_028583685.1 Petaurus breviceps papuanus
CACACACACACACACACACACACACACACACACACACACACACACACCACATGTGCTCGCGCTTATGCACAAACACAAATAGAGATCGAGACATGCTTGGGGTCAGCTCTCTCCCTACTCGCCTGGGGGAAGGTTGTAACTCCCCTTTGTTGGAGGGAATCAACGCAGAGCCTGGGGAGAAGCAATGAGGTGTGTGTGTGTGTGTGTGTGTGTGTGTGTGTGTGTGTGTGTGTGTTTACGCAGGCGTGTGTTTCCCGGGGATATAAATCTCGGTGTGTAGCGGCCCTGGGGTCGCTGTCTCGCTGGCTATGCCTTCCTTCTCTGCGTCTCTCTTGGTCTCTCTCTATCTCTATGTCTCTGTCCAGCTGCAGTCTCAGGGGAGCCGCGAACCCAGGAGGGGAGGATTGCAGGGGGAGGGGGTCCTGGGGTCAGGTCCTTCTGGCTGCTGGGCTCCAGGGGCTGAGGCAGCGCTGAAGGCTTCTCTTCTCTTGGGGAGTGGGATGGAGAGGGGTAGGGAGGAGAAGAGTGGTGCCACTAGCTGCCACTCCTTCCCATTTCCTCTTTCCCCCACCAGGTATAAGAGAGGATAGAGACAGAAAAGCCATCATAATTAATGTCATAATTAACCCTAATTATTCATGATTGTTACTCGTGAGAATAACAAGTCAGTTGAACAATGAATGAATTATCCCCCACTGAAGGAGGGCGGGGTCTTCAGGAGCTTGTGTACAGGGAGACAGCTTTACCTCGATGACTCCGGCCCATATCCCGAGGAAATTTAGCCGCAGGAATTCCCTGATAGCATTTGGATAGAAATTCCCGACTGGATAAGTGAAGTGGTAATGAGTGGGTTAAGAGACCACTCCCCTCTGGTCAATAAGCCCCCATTCTTTTAAGCCTAGTGTACATGTCTGACTTCCCGTCTTTAGTTTCTCCAGATTTCTATTTGTGTTTGTGTCTATTTGGAATATTTAGGGAGGGAGAAAAAAAAAATAGAGAAAAGGGCCTGGGGAAGAGGGGAGGGAGAGGGTGCCTCATACTTCTTATCCCCACCCTAGGTCCTGAAGTTCACCCCTAGGGTCTGATGGCCTAAATCCTTCCCTGGGCATCTTGTCTCCCACCTCCACCCCACCCCACCCCCACATACAGACTTTTCCCCCAGACAGAAGAGGTTAATTCAAGGTCAAAGTCAACCGGTGCTAAATGCACTTAGGGGAGGAAGGCAATGTCAGTTGACTGAAAATGGAGAAACCATGCCCCAAGACCAGGGCCATCCTAGAAGACTGAGCCAGTGGGACCTGAGGGTCCATACCTCCCAGCTGGTAAGGTCCCATATGCCTTTGACCTCACCCACCTCCAGGGGTGGGGAATGGTAACCCACCACTCCTAACAAAGGGTTAATTCAGCCTGGGGAGAGATAGGTGTCTGTTAGATCAGGAATGTTGAGGAGGGGGTC
>NW_027187370.1:2494953-2504446 GCF_028583685.1 Petaurus breviceps papuanus
CAGCAAGTTGGCCAATCTGCAAGCTCAGCTTAAGGGGAGGGGAGAGAGAGGAGTCAGCTGATCCAGGCTGCTGTCCTTCCCCCCACCTCCCCCATCCTGAGGACCCTTCTGAAAACACTTCTACCTCTGGGATAGAGAGAAGAGCTGGAGGTCTTGTCTGGGCAGTGTCCCCTTCCCCCCATCTTGTCTGTGAGGCTACCTCATCCCCTGGGCCCCTAGCTCATCTCATTACTCTTGTGAAAGATCCTATAGACCAGGCAACCATGCAATAGCAAAACAGTCATGGGAAGATCATGCTTAGCATCACCACCCCTCCCCTCACTGTGATTGCCAAAGATAAATGCTCCTTCCCCCTAGAGAAAAGTTAGTTTATATGCCCCAACCTAGCCTTGAGAGAGTGGGAGATAACTTGAGAGACAGCCATAGAAAGCTCATTCATGTCCCTAGGGTGAGAGGTTCTGGTTGCTGCCCATGATGCTCTTCTTTCATGTCTGGTACTTGAAGGTGGGCAGGTACAATAGAGGGGGCTGAGTAACTGGCAGACACTGATGCCAGTATTTAAAATCTTGTTTATCATCAATTCATGACCCATGTAGGTACAAAGTACCAACTTTGGCATCTTCTCCCTGGGCAACCCCCCATACATCCAGATAATAGAACTAACCCATGGTGACTTCCCTCCTGCCCAATTTGCACTGTCAAGTTGGCCACTTAGGGTTGGTGGTGAGTTTCAGACATGTCTCCTCTTCTTGTCCTCACTCCCATAGCTAAGCAGCTGAAAAAGGAACTTTCCTCCAACATGGGACATCCCCACCCCCTCACCCCACCATATTTTGGCTTCATCCTCCCCAGGGAAAGGGGACCCTTCTATGCCAGCACCACCATCTGAGTCAGCTGGCACCAGTTGCCCACTACCGCCTACCCCGCAGCTGCTTCGTGCCCTTTCAGGAACTGGGGGAAAGGGAGGAGCATAGATGGGGAAAGAAAGAGATGGACAGGGAGATCTGGAAAAGGAGAGAGGTGGAAGAGACTTGTACTGGGAGTTGAGAAGCTAGGTTCTAGCTTGAGCCATGCTACTAACTAGCTGGATGATTTGGGGTGGTAATCATTATCATCATCACCCTCATTAGCATCTATATCACACTTGAAGGCTGGCAAAGGGCTTTATAGTCATTATCTCATCGATCCACTTCCCCAGGATGAGTCTCAGTTTTCTCCTTTGGAAAACAAGAGGATTGGACAAGATGTAGTAAGAAGAGCTTCTGATTTTGAAGTCAAGGGACCTGAGTTCAGATTCCGCCTCTTAGTTCCTTGTGTGACGTTGGCCAGTTCAATTAACCTCTCTAGGTCTCAGTTGCCTCATCTGTAAAAAAGAAGGAATTGGACTAGATGGCTTCTGAGATCCCTTCAGTCCGAAGGTCTTTGCTCCTGCCAAGTCTTACATTTTACACTTCTCCATTCTAGCTCTCAAAGTCTATGTTCTATGGTCAGTTCCAGCTCTGATATCTATGTTGTTCTCAGCCTGGAAGGGTGGAGTGGGTGGGTAGAAGAAGCAGATCAAGTATTTTCAGTCTTCTGGTCACTTGGCTGGAAGGAGCCAGGGAAATGCCTGAAAGGTTCCAAGATGCCTGATAGGCAGGTCTGCCAGCTACTTCAAAGTCGCATCTCCCCCATGCCAGGGAGCAGGTCCAAGGGGCAGTGAGGGGACAGAAGACAGAAGCTTTGACCTTCTGCCTCTTGGCTACCCTCACCCAAAGCTTCCACTCTCCTGCCTCTGTGGTGAAAGGAAGAGAAGAGAAAAGTGCTTCTGTGACAATAAGGATGTGGTGAGTCACATCCAGGCATGTTATTCCCACCCAGGCTGGACTGAGAAGATGGGTCTTGGTTTGGAACCCAGAAAAATGCCTGCTGTGGGCAGTGGGACCAGACATTTCTGGACCAGGCAGGCACTATTTCAGCTGGCATGGAGGCTGCCTCCTGCCTTCTAGAAGCTCCACTCAGCATTGGGTTGCCAGCCAACTTCTCTCTCCCTGGGGGTCTTAAGGCACACATTGCCTCCCCATCCCAATGACCCTTCTTCCTGTTTTCCTGGGAGCAGGTGCCAGTGGTCTGGAATTGGGACAGCCCCTTCCATACAAGCTTTGAGGGAACATTTTCTTCAAGAAATTTCCCTCCAGGGACCAAGAAGTAGCAGGTTCTGACAGGGTTGTCCTAGGGGCACAAGTGAGCTGGCATTGGCCATGCCAGGGTGGGGAGTGACAAGTCGCTCTCTCCCTCTTTGCCCCAGGGCTTGACCTGACAAGCAAGCTATATGGCAAAACTCCAGGATTCTGGAGATATTCTGGACATAAAGATTAGGTATACCACTCCCTCCAAAAAATTCCAGGGCATGAGGAAGAGGGACTCTTGAGAATCCCTGGGTGCTCCATCAGAGATGGTCCTAGGGCTTAAGATAATATTCTGGTCACAAATGACATCATTCAGACTCTTCTGAGATGATTCTATATATTGTCACTACTCATTCCCATCTCTTCAGGGACCTTGGGGCCCCAGACTTTATTATTTTCCCTGTCTGGAACCTGCAGAGGCAGAGACCAACAATGTTATCCAGGAAGCCAGGATCTGGAAGAGATTTCAATGATGCCAACCATTGGGGAAGCCAGATATCCTGAAGTGCTCAGGATTCACAATTGGCAGACCTGGGTTTATCATGTACATCCTCCCAGGCCCCCATCCTTACTTCCTGTTGTCCTACAGAGGCTGGGGTGGCAGGAGAATCTGTGTCTGTGTTCTCTGAACCAGCAGCTGCATCCACTCCTCCCCTGGCAGTGCTGGGAGGTTGGCAGCCATGGTACCTTATGCTGTCCAGCTCATCATCTAGGAGCCTTGGCTGAGGGTGACACAGACTCTGCTGCCTCCCACTCCCAATAGCTTCTCTGGGCAGGTTGAGTCAGGCAGAGCATTGCCAGGAATGGGAACATGATATAGATGTAGGACAGCGAGGGTTCTGGGCTTTGCACTACAGTGGGAGGGAAAATATAGGATAACTTTCTGGGATTGATGCTGGAAATGAGGAATGTACGGGTTTGTGAACACTGAAAATCAACTGGATTTAGAACGCCTAGATCTAGTAATCTAGAAACTGCCTGCCTCCTTTCCCTTAGGACTTCACCAGCTCTAGATTCCCAAATCCAGTCCTGAGTCCCAATATTGATTTCTTCAGTTGTTTCAGTCTTGTCCAATTCTTCGTGACCCCATTTGGGGTTTTCTTGGCAAAAATACTGCAGTGGTTTGCCATTTCCTTCTCCAGCTTATTTTACAGATGAGGAAACTGAGGCAAACAAGATTAAGTGATTTACCTAGGGTCACACAGAGTCTGAGTCAAGATTTGAACTCAGGTCTTCCTAACTCCTACCCCAGCACTCTATCCACTATGCCACCTAGTTACCCTCTGATGTTGATTGGGATTACCAATTTAGGTTGGTGTTTTTGGTTGTGTGTGGGGAGTGCTACTGGATATAATCAGAGCCTACCTCTCTATGGACTCTGGTCCCCTATGACCACGGCCTCCTCTCTTTCAGCTTCAGCGTTTCAAGCGTTCCCTGTCCCTCAAGACCATCCTTCGAAGCAAGAGTGTGGAGAATTTTTTCCTTCGCTCGGGCACTGAGCTCAAGTGCCCAACGGAGGTGCTGCTGACCCCCCCAACCCCATTGCCACCCCCCTCACCCCCACCTGTGTCCACTGATCCAGGCCTGCCCACTTCTGCCCGATCCCCTTGTCCAGTCCAACGTCCCTTGGCACCTCTCAAGCCCCTGAGGACCCACAGTTTCCAAGAGCATGTCTTCAAACGTGCCAGCCCCTGTGAACTCTGCCACCAGGTTATTGTGGGTAGGTGCTTGGGTACTGAGATGGGCATAGGTGGGAGTGCCAAGGTGGCATGGGGGAAGGATGCACAGCATGGATCTGCCTGTTTTATAGCCCAGTTCTCCTTGGTCCTCCAATGCCAACATTGACTTTATGGGACACCAGGTGGGCTGTTCTCTCCCTACCTCACACAGCTAATCTCTATAATGTTAACTTCTACTCTAAGTGGTTCATGGATATATCCTGTCCATCCAGGACAAACATGAACAGAAGCTTCCTTGTGCCTATACCTCCTGTCTTTATTTCCATCTACCCCCAGCCCACTATCACTCTATTCTCCCAACCAATGTGTATGTATGCATGGAAGGGAAGGGGAGGAGGAGAAACCTTCCTCCTTGTCCTCCAAACTACTCTCTAGGCAACTCCAAGCAGGGCTTACGATGTAAGACATGCAAAGCCAGCGTCCATCTCTGGTGCTCTGAGGAAATCTCCCACCAGCAGTGCCCAGGCAAAATGGTGAGCAAGGGCCCATCTAGACACATTCCAGCTGACTACTATGTGCCCATTGATATCTTGGAGAATACTGCATCTTTCTCCCCCATCACAAAGAGCTAATTCCTTGCAATGGGAGGAGACACCAGGGAAGATCAAGCTCTCTTATGATGACACTGATGCCTCTCTGCTTTTTTTTTTCTCCTAGTCCACCTCTTTCCGACGCAACTTCAGCTCCCCTCTCCTGGTGCATGAACCACCCCCAGCCTGTACCCGCGAGTCTCCACCAGCTGGTAAGTATGCATCTAATTCCCATTCCTCCCAGATAATAGTAAGCAAAGCTGCCTCAGACTTCCAGACTGGGGGAGTTAATGTCTTCTTGTGCTGAGGGATACTGTCTCAGGAAGAGTGGCCACTGGCACTACCTATCTAGGGTATTGTGCCAGCTTTTAAAATGCCCTGTTGCTAGCGTCCATGGGTCTAGATTTTAGGGAATAAGAAGATTCCCAGGAAAAGGTATACTGACAGGTTCCTGAAGATGCATCCTTTACAGGAGCCAGTGGGAAAGTGGATCCCATTTATGAGACCCTCCGCTATGGTACCTCGTTGGCATTAATGAACCGTTCAAGCTTCAGCAGCACTTCAGAGTCCCCCACCCAAAGCTTGGTACAGACTTTGGTCCAAGCATGGGGAAAAAGCATGTGGGGGAGGAAGGACTAGAGCTGGGGTTCACTGGGGAGAGAGGCATTAAGAATGGGACACATTAGGACAGAGAGATGGGGCTATGAGGTCCCTGAGGGAAGACAGATGAGGATTAAAGATACAAAGAAAAGAGGGTGAAGCTGGGGGACACTGGAAGGGAAACATTGGGGAAGGGATTGGGGCTGGGAGGCTCTAGGGAAAGAAGGATAAGGGCTGGTGGACACTGAGAGAGAGAACTGGGTCACACTGGGAGAGAGGGCTGAGGATTCTACCTCAGCCTTCCTTCCTTTCTTTCCCTTTCCTTGTCTGTTTCTCAGAGTGAGCGAGATGAATTGGCAGAGGATGGGGAAGGTAGCATCCGTAGCTCAGAGGAGGGTGCTAGTGACAGTGGTGAGTATGAGGAGGGCATGCTAGTGCCAGGGGATGGGGGTCCCTCATCTCCTGAATCCTTACACAGCCTGTTTTCCACTCCTCCAGTCTTTACATTGCCAACTGAGAACGAGGTGACAGGCCCAGAGGAGAAAAGCCCTGGACAGCAGCAGGTAAGTCCCTGTGCCATTTGGGTATAGATGAGGGACAGGGGAGTAGTACCAGGGTAGACTTATCCCAAAAATTAGGTAGTTAAATGGTGTTTAAAATTCCTTTTTCTCTCTAAAATGTTAGACTTCTTATCACCAGTTCACTGCACAACCTCAAGCAAGCACTTTCCCTTCTTGGGGTCTGTTTCCTCCTCTATAAAAAAGGATAGGGTTAGATGAGTTGGTCTCTAGAGTCCCTTCCAACTCTGACATTCTACAGTTCTCACTGGGTGAGTGTCCCCAGTAAGATGCCAGATTCCAGCTTTGAGTCGTGTTCATCTCTCTCCCATGACACCCCAGGCTTCCAAAGGCACCATTCGGAAGGACGTGGGCCCCATGTATTCCTACGTTGCTCTCTACAAGTTTTTGCCCCAAGAGCATAACGACCTGGCACTGCAGTGAGTGTCTTCCCAGAGCCCCAGAACCTTGCTCCTCCCCTCTCCCCAGTCACTTTCCCTGATGGACATGGGTCTGCAGGTGTTGGCAATGCCAGGATGCCCAACATCACCACAAGGATACTGAACAAGCTCCCTAAGTTGGGGAGGGCTGTTGGGTACCACAGCCTGGGTCAGGGTGGAGATGGGTAGGGGTCCTTCTCCTGACCCCAGGGACTGCCCTGAATCTGCTTTTCCCCCAGGCCAGGAGATCGGATCATGCTGGTGGACGATTCTAATGAGGACTGGTGGAAGGTGATTAGGCTGGTTGGTGGTAGGGAAGGGGAAGCTGGGGGCAGGGATCATTGTGCTCCTCTCCATGCCCAGCCAGAGGGGGAAAGGATAGGAGAGGACAGAACCAGACCCTGTCAGAAGGTGCAGAACTCACTGTAGCAAACACTGTTCCCTGCTAAATCACCCTCTGAGCAGTGCCCTGACTGGAGCCGGGGTCAACTAGGTATAAAACCCCAGCCCAACACCATCACCAGCACAGTCTGGGCATCTCCCATCTTCCCAAGTGTCCAACTTCCTCTTTCCCTTCCTTCTTGGAAGCTCTCCCTGTCCATTCCTACCCCCAAGCACCAAGGTAGTAAAAGTTCATTCAGAAAATAAAAGAAAGATTACTCAACCAGGATTGGTGGCATGGTGCCTCAGGGCTTGAGGTCTGGGAAACCAAATTAGAATTGGGGTGAGCTCCCTGGGTTGGAGCTAAGGTCATGGTAAAGGCCTGCCCCCACCAGCTTCATTGAATTTGTCAAGCAGGGTAAGATCGGCGATCGGGTTGGCTTCTTCCCGGCGAATTTTGTGCAGCGGGTGAGACCGGGAGAAAGCGTGTGGCAGTGCTGCCAGCCATTTTCTGGGAATAAGGAACAGGGCTACATGAGCCTCAAGGAGAGCCAGGTGAGTAACCAAGGGGTACTCTGCCCTCCAAAGGGTGAAAGAGGCCAGGGACACAAGACAGAGGCAGGGATAGAGGGCAGAGGCAAGCTTCTCAGATGAGAATTCCATCAGCCTTATAGTGGGAAGAAAGTCAGCTAGATACAAGAAGTACAGGTATAGAGAGAGGGTCTTCTCCTCCCCACAACCCCACCTATCCCTCTCCTCAGGCCTAGAACAGAACTCCTGCCTCAAAGATTGGGGGAGAGGGGAGAAAGCAGAGGTAGGCAGAGTGAAACAGATGACTTCAGGTCACCCTTGATCCTCAGTGACAACCCAAAGGTAGAGAGTCTAGGTCCCCCTGGCATCTTCCTAGCCACCATCCAATCTAAGGCTGCCAAACTTCCTCCTCCTTCCCCACCCTCCCTGCCAGGGTAGAGAGAGAAGCAATAGCTATGAAAATAACTAGCATGGGGAAGAAAGGTGGTGTCTATAATTTTTAGAGCTCTGTACCTACTGGCATCTCGCCAGTGAAGTGGGCAGTGCCCCCTGCCTGACTGCTTCTGAGCACTCAGCCCTCCATCTTTCCTGCTCAGATCTGCGTAGGCGTGGGCAGAAGCAAGGATGCTGATGGCTTTATCCGAGTTAGCAGTGGCAAGAAGAGAGGCCTGGTACCTGCTGATGCTCTGACTGAGATCTGAAATCGGGCATGGCAGGCACAGAAGAAGACAGTGCCCCACCCCTAGGAGATGACCCAGATATCAACTCTGCCCCCTTTGTTCCCTGCTTCTGGTTCCAGGGAATGGAGCAGGGTCTCCTTACCCGCCTCCCTGCTCACTTGCTGCCATGCTGCTGGGCACCGCTCGAAATATAATAACGAAGGTTTTGTTTCTCCTCTGGAGGGCAGGTTGGAGAGCAAGTTAAGGGCAGGGATCAGCTACCATAGACAGGTCTGCCCCCATGCCAAGGTGCCAATTCTTGTGCCCACCAGTGCCCTGCTGCCACATTTAGTCAAGCCCTGGGCAGATCTGTCCTCCAGGGCTGGCCATGGCTTCTCCCCAGAATTCTCCCCCTTCACCTGTTGCATGCCTTGTACCACCTTCCCCCTCAGTCCAGCCTGTGTGTATGTCTGTGTGTGTTTCTCTGTCTCTGTCCATTTGGGCATAGGGGAGGTATTAGGGGAGGGAAAAATGTCCCCTTTTCCTGGGCCCCTCTCAATGCCTGCTTCCCCCGCTCAGGGTTTGAAAGGGGTGGGAGATATGGAAGGGCTTTCTCTGCTTCTGTGGTCCTGACTGCTGCCTCCCCAATATCACCATCTCTCACTTGCTCAATTCTCAGGAAAGTTTCACTGGTCTCTCCCATAACTTGAAACCTGGGCTGGCAGAGGAGGGGAGGGATCAGGGAGAAAGAACCAAGATTGTTCTCTTGTTTGGGGGGAAGAGGAAGTCATAGCTGGAACAACCAAGATGGGACCCTTCTCCATTCCACCCCTAGGGACTCAATAGCCCACCTGTTGTCTGAACTCTTTCCAAGGCCAGAACTTCCAAAAACTGTCCCACCTTACAGACACAGGCACTCTAATTAAAAGTCATCCAGATTTAAGAAGAAGAGTAAACCTCAACATGCTTGTTTGTTATTGGGAGTGGCTCTGGTATAGTCAGAAGAGCTACAGAATACTTATAAATCTACCTGTTGTCTGGGACCTGACAAGCCCATTTCAAAAAATGGGAGTCAAACCCATTACTCAGATCAGAAAACTGATGACAGTTTTATTTTCCTGCTGCCCTTTTCTTCTGTAGCCTCCATTCTTTTCTATGATCTGGGCAATCCTTAAGAGCTGGAATGGGACAGTTGGAAAAATCCTGTCAATAGGGTGAGCCCTACAGGGAATGACAGCCCTTTTTAAAAATAGTCCTGTCCAAGGGCTGAATGTTTCAGGTGGTTCCACTCCCTACTTGAGATAAGGGGATGTATTTCAGTAGTCATTTTTCTGATTGCACCCACTGTACCCTTCGCAGATCCCTGGGGTAGGAATGGAGAATTAGAAGACAGGTGTTGGGAGGAAGCTGAGACTCCCAAGGAAGGGAGGAAATGTGAGTGCCCCAGACTAGAGGAGATGTACTATGGGATCTCACCTGTGAAGACTGCTCCTCTTCAGCCCCTACTCCCCAGCCCCAAGCTCAGAACCTCCTTCACCATGCCAGCAAATGCCTCCCCTACTCTGGGCACAGACCCTTGCCTCCCCTCCCTTCTGCTGTTCCCAGATTTGGGGTGGGGAGAGGCTGAAGCCACACTGCCCTGTTTGCTGCCACGAGGCTGCCCCAGCAATACCCCTCCGGGGCAGGCGCGATGCCCACTGTACATAGAGGCTGCATGACAGGTCTGACTTGGGGCCCTGGCCTCCAGACCCACTGATTAAATGTACCTGTGACCCAGATGTGTCTTCTCTGTGTTTCTGATTGGGTGGCTTGGGGGTGGAGGTGGGATGGGATGGGGGGGCGGGGAGAGAGGCAGATTTGGAGGGGAAATGCGGAGGACAGATATACT
>NW_027187370.1:2504456-2596322 GCF_028583685.1 Petaurus breviceps papuanus
GTGCCCACCATCTCATATCCAGGGGACATGGCTTGTGACCTTCCCTTGGCTGCCTCCCTAATCCAGTCAAGAAGGACCCCAACCTCAAAGAGTGTCAATTTCTCCTGGAAAAAGAAGGGTATGAAGAAGTCGGGGGGGGGGGGATGACATCTGGACCTAGGTTTCTTAAAACTTCCAGCAGCCAGGGCAGGCAGGCTGTGTAGCGTTGGGGGACCAAAGGGTGGAGAGTGGGTTTGGGGGAATCTAGGCAAATGGGAATCTTCTGTCACACTGGCCAGTCTGAATGCTTCAGTATTAAACCCAATTATGGAGGGCAGCTATGAGTTCATCAGGTAGGACAAAGTACAAAATGTCCCAGGCAATGTCCGAAGCCTGCCTGCGTTAACTGAACTCCACTGTGCTGATGAAGTCCCAATGGCCCCTTAAAAGGGCGAGGCGCATGTCTCCTAGTGCCCAGCTCAGAGCTGGCTCTTGCTCTCCAGGTCTCTCTTGTTCCCTCTCTCACAGCCTTGGCTCTGGGCCAATCCTGCCCCTCAAACCCTACCCTGAAGAAGAAGAGCCTGGAGAAGCTGACAGTGACGTGGGGCAGCTGCGCCCCAAGAGATGACTCAATCATTCCCGTCATCAGGCCATGGCACAGCAGGGGGAAGGGGTGCTCCCCTCCCCCAGCCCCAGCCCGCCCACTGGCTCCGAAAAGTTGACTCCCCTCCGCCTTCCTGAGCCACGTCATCACTAAGGCGAGTGCAGGGAGCTATTTATAGGCTGGAGTTGTGGGGAGGGGGAAGGGCAAGCTGCCCGGATTGGGGGGGGGGGGTGAGAGGAACGATGCCAATGCCCAAGCTTTCAAGGTTAGAGTTAGCAAGGGGTCCTGGCCAAAAAAACACAACTCTGCTGCTCTCTCCACCTTCCCTATCTCAGATATACTCTTTACCAATGGTGCCAGTCTGACCCTGGGTTCTGGAGACCAGGCAGGGCTCCCACCACGTGGTTGGGAACAGGGCTGGATTTACCCCAATCTGTACACCAGGGCTTAATCCCTGAAGGGCTTTTCGTGAGTGTGTGTGTGTGTGTGTGTCTGTGTGTGTGTGTGTCTGTGTGTGTGTGTGTGTGTGTGTGTGTGTGTGTGTGTGTGTGTGAGGGAAGGGGTTTCAGGGAAGGAAGGCTCTTGCTGGTGCCTCTGGGGCTGGGGGCTTGACCTAAGCCCACACTATCCTCTTACTATAGTACTCTACCCAGATAAAGGGAGTTCTTTAACCCAGACAGGACTTTAAGCAGTGAAGTTGCCCAAAGATAGACAGACAGACAGGCAGGCAAACATACATGCCAAAATAAACAGATCAATCTGTAGGTAAACGGTCAAAAGACAGACATGTAGACAAGCAGACTGACAGGCCCACAAAGACAAAGACAGACAGATGGAGACACAAAGAAAGATCGACAGACTTGGAGACAGATCAACACAGAGAGACAGAGAGACAGACTCAGAGATAGATTGGCACAGGCAAGGCACAGGCACATAGGACAGACACATAGACAGATGCAGAGGTAGAACTGGACAGACAGGCAGACAGACAGGCAGTCATGATAGTGGTTTGAGGGCCTCCTGGGACTTCAGGTTCTCTAGCCCTTTCACTACATGGCATTGCTCCAGCTTAGCTTTATGGGCGCTCACCACCCATCACCCCCACTAAAAGGTGGGGGCAGGGAGAAGGGCCAGCTGGACTGGGCACCTCTCTCTGTGTCCATGCTCCCCCTCCCTCCCCCAGCTTCCACCCCACTAAACACAGCAGTTTTTCCAAGAGGCCAATCTGCTGACTTTGCTTTCTCAGCTGGTGGGAGGTGTGGAGGGGAGGATGCCAAGGGGGAGGGGGAAGACAATCACTGGCCCCATGTCAACCCATCTAACCTTCCCCTCCCAGCACCGTTGTGCCACTCTTGCGCAGGTCCCATTGGCATGGAGAAGGGGATAAGCACCCTGCCCAGTGGCATGGGAGCCAGAGACCAGTCTAGCATATCAGCTTCTCATGGTTCTCTCTTCCCTGTTTAATCCAACAGGGAAAGGGCTGTAAACAAGACACAGGCACACACAAGTAGATTGAAAGATACACAAAGGGGAACAGACCAACAATGACAGACACCCCCTCATCCAGGCTCTGATTTGGGCCATGTAGCACAATACCCTCCTCCATCCCCTGGAAAGGCCTGGGGTATTCTCACCATAAAACCTGCAGCTGGATAGAGGGAACACAGGCAGATACAGGACCACAAGAAGAGGGACCTATGGGAGGAAAAAGGTGAGATCCTGTAATGCCAATGTAAATTTGGAAGATCTTCCCTGCCCCTAGGCTAAAGTGCACCTGAAGCCTGGGGTGGGAGGCTTGTTTTTCAGTAGATACTTCTTGATTGGCCAGTGAGTCAATAAGGTTGTTACATTCTCTGAGCCAGGAGAAGGCTATATAAGCCCTGATGTGTAGCTTTGTTTTGGGACTCACTTTGAAAAGTGTTCTGTGATTTGATCTGAATTCTGGGAAGCCGTTGTTGAGAGTCCCCCGGCTTTGAAAAACCCAGATGTGGAAACCCAGATGTTGACTGGGTATGGATGTAATGGTTGGACAGTTTGGAAATCTGTCTACTTGATCTGTTTCTGTCTTGATAATTCTGCCTGTATGCTTTGAAGTTCGGGGTGCTGACCTTTTTCCCCTGAACAAGGTAAACGATATATGTCTGACTGATTAAAGTAAGCTTGTTAACCCATTTTGAGTTGCTTTCCTTTAACAAAGCAGATCCAAGAACCTGTATGGGCAGCAAACCCTGAGGACGCGCTTGGGGTGCTTGCTGCCACAGATCCCAGAAAGCAGAGCAAGGGGAGGAGGGAGAGGAGAAACAGAAGCATGGAGAGAGACACATATTGGGGGCAGGGAAGGGAGAAAGATAAAGCACTTGACAGTGAGAGATATGGGCCAGGGAGGGGAGAGGCAAAGAAGGGGGCTTGAGAAGGAAGAGAGACAGAAGTGGATATGAAATCCTTTAAGGAGAGGCAGAGATGTGGGGGTAAAGAGAGAGAAGTAGAGAATAATGAGGAGCAGGGAAAAAAAGAGACAGAGGCAGAGATATATGTGAGAGGCCAGAAGGGAAGAGACAAAGAGGAGGAAGAGGGAGAGACATGATGAGAGAGAATCAGAATATACAGAGACAGAGAAGCGGGTAGGCAGGATTCAGAGAGGGACAAAATGAGGTGGAACCCTGAGACTTCAGGGGCCTTCAGGGCCACCCCATTCACTCGTCTAACTGCCTTCTCTCTCCTCATTTTACCTCTCAATTTGCCCCCCTTGGGCTCTCTTCTCCCATCTCCGTAACCAGCTGTCCCCCCACCTTGTCCCAGGAGTGGGGTTGACTTGGGGGTGACTGCACAAAGGTCAGATCCTATTACTTAATGCCCCATTTCTCAGGGTACTGATCGCTCTGTTGCTTTGGCATTGGGGCATAGGGTGGAGTGGACTTGGAGGCATGAGCAGAAACTGTGACTTGTGGAATGATTCTCTCAGGCCTGGGAAGGGAAAGAGGCTTTTATTAAATGCTTACTATATGCCAGGAGTTGTGCTAAGCTCTTTACAAGTATTATCTTATTTGATCTTCACAACAATCCTAGAAGGTAAGTGCTATTATTATTTCCATTTTACAGCTGAAGAAACTGAGGCAGACAGAGGTTAAATGACCTGCCCAGGATCAAGTGACCTGCCCCTTTGGGGTAGAGCTGGTAAAAGACTCTTCAACTAAGCTGGGGAAGTTAGGTGTCACAGTGGAAAGAGGACTGGAGTCACAAAGACCTGAGTTCAAATCCAACCTCAGACTCTTACTTGTGTTACTCCAGGCAAGTCACTTAACCCTGTTTGCCTCAGTTTCCTCATCTGTAAAATGATCTGGAGAAGGAAATAGCAAATCGCTCCAGTATCTCTGCCAAGAAAACCCCAAATGGGATCGTGAGAGGGTCAGACACGACTGAAAATGACTAAAGAACAACAAAAGTAAAGCCTCTGCCTTCTGGTTCAAATGAGGAGCCCCCTGGCTGGGAAGGAGATGAGACTCCTGGTTTGGTTAGGGAACTGGTAGGAGGGAGATGTTGCTTGCACCCTGGGGGCAGGGCCTTCCCTGAGGTCAGGCCCTGCAGATGTCGATAGCAGCTATATAAGGTGAGACTCTGAAGACTAAATGTCATGGGCGCTGAATACTCCTTAACATAACCCACTGCAAGGTGGGATTAAGGCAGAGGTGAGTGGGTGAAGAGAGACATAAGAGGAAATTTAATGGCACAGTAGAAAGAGCATTGAATTTGGAGCCAGCGTACCTGGATGTTAGACTCAATTCTGGCTATGCTATTTGTCACCAGAGTGACCTTGGGAAGTCATTTAATTTCTGTTACTCAGTTTCCTCATCTGTAAAAGAATGTGTTGTATTAGATGACCTCTAAGGTCGCCTTCCTACTTCTAAATCCTCCAAATTCCTAATGACAGCAGGGTTGGTAAAGAACAGAAAATAGAAGGGTAGCTGGATGGCTCCAGAGTGCACAGAACACTGGTCCTGGAGTCAGAAGGACCTGAATTAAAATTAAGCCTCAAACATTTACTAGCTATGTCACCTTGGACAAGTCACTTAACCCGGATTGCCTAAAAAAATAAAAATTAATAGAAAGTAGAACAGAAGTGAAAGGACCTGGTACTGGATTAGGAGGGCAGCTAGATGATATACTGAATAGAATCCTAGACTTCAGAGTCAGGCAAACCTAAGTTGGAATCCTGCCTCAGACCCTTATTAACTGATACTTAATCACTCCTAGACTCAGTTTCTTCACCTGTAAAATAGGGAGAATAACAGCACCTATAACTTACAGAGGTGTCTGGAGAACAGGATGAGAAAACATGTTTAGTGTTTTGTAAACCGTATACGGCCATATAAATGTGAGCTAGTTATCAGGAGGAAGAGAAGGGCAGAAGTGGTCACTAGCATAGGCCAGTGAGGGAGCACTGCCATCTCCTGGCACCAGGGGAAACCCCATTTCTGCACCTCCTTGCCCAGAATGAGAGAAGGGGCATTGAGACAGTGAGCCCTGGTGTCCTTCGTGCCTGTGGTGGTGGTGGGTGTTTCTACAGATTATCTCTGCATCTCTTCCCTCTCCCCCACATGCTTCTAGAACCTGATGCCCATTTGGCCTGAGCTACCACACAGTTTCCTCCCTGCTATCCTCAGACCCCATCACCAACTCAGGAAATTACTTCATTTTTCTAGAGGCTCACTCCATAGCTTATGGGAAGAGAAGGGAATAGGTATTTAGTGAGTAGCTACCAGGCACTGTGCAAACTGCTTTTTACAAATACTGAGCCTCACAACAACCCTCGGAGGTAGGTGCTATTATTATCCTCATTTTTATAGATGAGGAAACTGAGGCAGACAGAGATGACTTGCCCAAGGTCACACAGTTAGTGAGTGTCTGAGACCAGACTTGAACTGAGTTATTCTGGACTCCAGGCCCACTAGCTGCCTTTAAGGGAAAGAGGTCTAGTCTGGTGGTGAGAGAAAAGAAATTAATATAAAGAATTGATACAAAAGACAGAAAAAGACATTCCACTTATGGAATACATGAGTGAGCTTTGGTACCACAATACAGATATTTTAATTTGCTTTTGTTTTTTTAGGAAGTGGGAGAAAGGGAAAGAAATAGATAGCTGATGATATCACTAATCCAGCCCTGCCTCTGCAAAGACAAACCCTGGGTATGGCAGAGACCAGTCTTTTTCTATCCCCAGCCCCCTTTCCCACTTTTTTTTTTTTAAACAAGAGAGTAGGGAAAGTGATATAAATAAAGAAGGAAAATGTCAAGAAGAAACTTCTGCTCAGTCCAATATCTAAGGATTGGCCCACCCAGTCCTAGGAGCTCAGACCATACCCCTGTATGCTGTTGCAAAGATTTCTCTGTCCTGTCCAGAAAAAAAAGAGAGTTAAGATATCCAGGCTAAAGGCATGGGTATCCTGGGGCAGGGAAGAGAGACTCAAAGGGAAGACTTAAGGAATAGAGATGTTCATGTGCCAGCCACATACCTTACCAGGATTGTCTTTTTTGAAGTACTCTTTGATTGGCATTGGTGGCAAAGATCAGGGAACAGCCTGGCACGTGAGGCATCAGGAAATGTCAAGACAACAAAGCAGAGAGATAAAAGGTTAAACCTCTCCTATGGAGTAATGGAGATAAGTTTCTCTCTCTTTCCCTTTCTCTCTCTCACACATACACAGAAATGGTAGCTAGGGAGAGGAGTCAGGAGATCATGGGTAGACAGGATCCCAAAGCCAATGCTATTCTCCCCCATGCCTCCTTTAAGCACTCAGAATGGGCCAAATGTCAGGACTGTGCCGACTCCAGTGTATTCAGACTTCTCTTCTTAAGGCCTTCCTGTTCACAGTCCCCACACTGGGGTGGGGAAAAAATGTTAGAATTCTTTTCATATTCTGGCCCTTGCACCCCTAGTCATAACAATAAGGAGAGGCAAGAAGACATCTATATTTATGCTCTTCTAAGGAAGGGGAATGGACAGCATCTTATTTTTTCCTTCCCTCCAATCTCTTCCTACCCAGGTCTCAACCCCATTCCTTATCTCCTAACACTGCTCTCCTGGGCCACTGAAATATAGTATAGTGGGGTCAAACTCAAATAGAAATATACATAAGAATCCCTGAAGGCATTTATGGACTTAGAAAACCACATATTAATGTTATCTGTGCTTTACTGTATTTTTATTTATTTTGTTAAAATTTTCCTGATTATATTTTAATTGGTGTCAGACCACACTCAGGAGTGTTGGCAGTCTCATTAGAGTGTTTGACACCTTCTGGTCAAGTGGATGCAGCCCTAGACTTAAGAGTTAGGACAGTGTCAGTTTAAATCCTCCCTCAGACAATTACTAGCTTTATGATCCTGAGCAAGACAACGAAACTCCCAGAGCTTCATTGGTAAAATGGGGATAATAATAATACCTACTATATAGTGTTGTAAGGATCAAATGAGATAATACATGTAAGTGTTACATAAAAGACAGCTATTATTACTATGAGGTTATGAGAGCCTTTTCCAATGAGAATCCTGAAGGACTGAGCTCTCCAGAGTAGGGAGAATGAGAAGGCATAGAATAGGCTGGTGCTAGAGCACAGATTTGGGGATATCTTGGGGAAAAGAATAGGGTGGGTACATACTGACTATTGAGGTTGTTTAGGATAGGACTCAAGGCTCAGGGGTCTTTTTAGCTACTCCCAAAGAATTGGGATTTTTTTCTGCCGTATCTCCTGACCCTAAACATTAAGGGATACAGGCTTCTTTCCTCCACCATTTTTGTTACAATGCTCTCCTACACCTCCATTTTGCCCATGTCATAGGTAACATAGTTCTTCCCACTGATGCCCTTGGCATATGACAGCCTATTCAAAGTGGGGTAGGGGAAGGTATGGGGAAGAAAAATTGGTTGAATATATGTCACTCTCCAAAGTGGGAAGGCACCACCAATGCCTGCTTTTACTTGGACCAAAGGCTCCATCTCCTCCAGAAAAGTTGAGGAACCCAGTAGAGACCTAGGGTTGGGAGAGCAATGTGACAAGGTCCTGACTGCAAAACTAGCCCCTCTCCTCATCCTTCTCAAAGCTGCTGTAAACCCATTACTTTTAATTGGTCCTGATCACCACTCAGCCTTCAACCTTCCTCCTCCCCTTACTTCCTTCTCCCTTCCTTAATGAAAGAGGCAGGGGGTGTCTAGCTTGGGAAATGTTTCATTAGTTATCCACCAGTTCCCATAGGAAGGGGTTGGAAATAGAAGGGAATATGAGGGATGGTCACTGAGATCTGGCACTAACCACTTCCTTAGATGTGGGTCTGCTTCCTCAAAGGATCACAGGCTTATAACTAGAAAGTACCTTAGAGGTCAAGTCTAACTCCCTCATTTACAGATGAGGAATTGTTGGTCAGTTGTCTTCAGCGGTGCCCAACTCTTCTTGACCCCATTTGGGGTTTGCCATTTCCTTCCTGATGAGGAAACTGAGACAAATGATCACACAGCTAGTGTCTGAGGCCAGATTTGAACTCAGGAAGGTGAATCTTCCAGACTGGAGGTCGGTGCTCTATCCACTGTGCCACCTAGCTGCTCCATAGGTAAGGGAACTGAGGTCAAATAAGTTACTTGATTTTCCTTAGGGTCACACAGCTAGCAACAGAGGCAAAATTCAAATTCAAGCCTTCCTAACAATACTCTACCATAGCCCTGAGCTGCCTTCCAAAAATGAACTTCATTCTATCTTGTCTCTGATTAAGACAGATATGGGTGGGAGGTGAGAGAATAGAGATCATAGCAGGAAAGGACCTGAAAAGCTACCTAGGCTGATGCTCTCATTTTCCAGATGAGATCACACAGGTACCGTGTTTCCCCGATAATAAGACCTATCCCGAAAATAAGCCCTCCCCTTACTGTGTAAGATTCCTCTAAAATAAGCCCTCCCCCGAAAATAAGCCCTATTGAGATTGCTACTGTAGTGAAGGTGATCCCCTGCACTACACGCTACATTATGGTACCCTCTGTATGCACCGTTCCCCCCCCCATGAAACGCACGCCGCGCTCCGAGCTGCATCCAATCAGAGCTGCAGCAGTGAGCACGTCATCCTGTTCTTTATTGAATTCATTATTGAATAAAGGTACATTTTTTTTGTTCACATTTACCTGTTTATTAAAATTGCTGTCAATGTTCATTAAAATAAGCCCTCCCCTGAAAATAAGCCCTCTGGTGTTTTTCTGTCCAAAAAAATAATAAGACAGTGTCTTATTATCGGGGAAACACGGTAGTAAGCAATAGAAGCAGGATCTGAACTCTCTTTCCAATCACCTATCAATCATTCAAATTTTTCACCCAGTCTAAATCATGGTAACTATAATACATTGATCCCCTCTATCCCATTCCTCTTGGGCCCTCCTCCCACCTTTCTCAAGGATTTCACTCCCCACGCCAATCTCCTGCCCTCTACCCCACTGAGCTCCCAATTCCTCAGCCTTCTTAAAAACCCCGTGACTTAAGTCCTTCACTCCATCTCAGTCACACACTATGTCACCATTACCCACAAGTATTCCATTTCCCCAATTAGAAATTCTTGACATTTCACTATCTGACCATAACCTCCTTGCATTCCACTTCTCCCTATTTTTGTTGCTGTTTCAGTTATGCTGACTCTTCATGAGCCCATTTGGGATTTTCTTGGCAAAGATAGTGGAGTGATTTGCCATTTCCTTCTCCAGCTCATTTGACAGATGAGGAAACTGAGGCAAACAGGGTGAAGTGGCTTGCTCAGGGTCACACAGCTAGTGTCCGAGGCCAGACCTGAACTCACGAGGATGTCTTTTCCCTGATTCCAAGCCCACTACTTTACTGCCTATACCTCAACCCTACTAAACCTCCCTTTGCTCTCAAGTCCTCCATTCCACCCCACTCAATTTTCTCAACCCTTAACTTTTATCTTTCCTTCCTTTCCAATCTCAACCCAACAGTTAATTAACCATTTCAAATCTACCCTGTCCTCTGCAGTCATATCCCTTGCCAAAACCTTAGCCCTGGAGTACTCGCAACCAACTCTCTGCTCGTACTCGTTGAACACAGCTGGAGGAAGCTTTTTATTTGTTATTATTAGTATTAATTTCATGTTATTCAATCTGAAATGGGCCTTCAATGCAGCAAGGTAGTCCTTTCATCCTTCCCACCACAGAATCTATTCGAAACCTTTCCTGAAGCTTCTCACAAACTTCCCCATCTCCCTTCTCAGTTTAGGACCTTAACTTTAAAAAAACTGAAGCTTTCTCCCATTCTCATCTTAAAATCTTTGAAATCTCCCACTTTCTCCTTTTCTTCAATCTCCAACAGACACATTGTCATGGCCAACCTCTTTCCATGTACACTTAATGCCATTCCTTTCCATCTCCAGAAGTTTGATTCTCAGTCACTCCTATCTATTGGTTCCTTCCCTACTGTCTTCATTAAGCCGTCTTCCTAATCCTTAAAACCTTTATTAGACCCTGTCCCCTTTAATGTCCTAAATCTCTCCTTCCAGAGAAAAACTCCTTTAAAAAACTGTCAACATTCATTACCCCCTCTTCCTCGCCTTTGTCATCTGGCTTCTCACTTCATCACTGAAGTTAACTGCTCTCTCCAAAGTTCTCATCAAATGTGATTCTTTTCTTGTCATTACCCTTCTTGCCTTTTCTGCTATTTTTGACACTTAACCCTGAGGACCTCTCTTGGACACTCCTTTCTGTTTTCATGACTTATTACTCTTGGTTCTTTTTTTTCTTACCTGTCCTCTCCTAATCTTTGCTGATTCACCATCCCTAGCATTCACCCAACTGTAGGTGTTCCCAAGTTTCTGTCCTAGGCCTTTTCTCTTCCCGCTACACCTCTTGGTAACCTCAATACTTCTCATTGCTTTTAACTATCATCTTTGTGAAAGTAACTCATAAGATCTATGTAACTAGATCCCTGTTGACTGCTTTAGTCTTATATCAATGTCTATTAGACACCTCAAATTCAACATGTCCAAAACTGAACTCCTTCCCTTCTCAAAACTTTTGTTAAATTTATCAATTCTAGTCACCCCAGATTTGAGGCCTTGGCATCATCTTAAAGCTCCTCACCGTATTTATCTAGCCAGTTGCCAGGTCTTGGGGTTTTTACCCCACATAACATCCCAAGTTCAACTCTTTCCACTTAAAATACCATAGTTCAAATCCTCATCATCCCTTACCTAGATTGTAACAGCTTCCTAAATTGTCTTCCCTTCCACCACTCTTCCATCTTTAACAAATGCTATCAATATAATTTCCCTTTAGTGCAGAAACTGGAGAGGTAATTCCTCTCAACTCCAGTGGCTTCCAGTTGCCTTTGTCAAAACAAAATTCCTCTGCAACTTTTAAAGCCACCCATCCCCCCACATGTTGGCCTCAACTTTCCAGCCTGATTACTCATCTTGCACTTTTTAATCAAGAAAAATTGGCCCACAAAACACTCTGCACCAACCATCCCATATACCCTATTTGCACTCCAGTCTCTTTTAAGATGTTAGGAATCATCTTTTCCTGATCTCCCACAGCTGTTCTCATGTCCAAACTACCTTGTATATATTATACTCATTCACTTTTATCTTAGCATTATCTCCATTACCATGCAAGTTTCTTGTAGAATTTGATTTTTTTTACTTGTAGCCCCTAGCAAAGAATAGGATCTTATTAAATTCTTGTCGGTTGGCTTGAGGCCTAAGGCCCTTTCGATGCCCTTTAAGGGAAATGGGAATTAGCCAAATATGTAGCTGGAACACTTTTCCTGAGGTATCCCATTCCCTTAAGAGGACTAAACTAGGTTCTATTAAGAGACCACTGTTATAGAGCCTGGTAACTGTCTTTGGGAGGATTATCTGCATTAAGTATTGTCTCCTTTGCCCTATCATATTCTATCTGTATTATCTGACATGTATCTGTGTGTCCTCCTTAGATTATAAAGCCCACAAAGATAGGGATCAATTTGTTTTTTAAGCCCACATTATGCTTAACACATAGCAAATGCTTAATGAATGGAAAAAATTTATTAAGTACTTACTATATGCCAAGCAGTGTGTTAATAAATGTTGATTTGAATCCCAGAGGGCCTCTCTTCCAGAAGTAAAGCCACACAGCTGTAAAAAAAGGGTCTTTCTCTTACCACACCTAAAGTGGGATTGATTTTTCAACTAAGACGGCTGGGATAGGCTGTCACAAACGTGAAAACATAATGAAATAAAACCCAAATAGTATGGTTGTGCCTAACACAAAAGCAAAGCCAAGAGCTCTTGGCCAAGAGTAAGAGACAGGACCATCCAGGGCTGACAGTTGTCCATTTTTATTGCATATGCCAAATAGAAGGGTACTATGTACAGAGGAGATAGGGGAGGATCATTTTTTAGTCTCCTCCTCTTTGGACAAAGTCTTGATGATCTCCTCTTTCTTAGCCTGCAGACGCTCTTCCCGACGCTTTCGTGCTTCTTTAGTCTTAGACCTTCGAGCTTCAGCCTGGTCACTGAAGTAGGACAAGAAAGATGAGGTCAGTGGAAGGCAGTTTGAGATACTGGGGCGTGCCCACTTACTACGATCTTCCCTTTCCTGCAAGCATAGGGTAGCACTGCTAGGACCACGAGGGTTCCAAACCATAGGCTCCAGTTAGATGAAAATAGAGAAAGAGCTTCCTCCCTTCCTCTCCCTCTTAAATTCTACTTTTAATCCTGATAGAACTAATCCTACCTTACTTAGAGTAGGGTATCTAAGTATAGAGGTTTCATAACTAACCCAACAGATGTTTAAAAAAACTGCTTAAGACAAAAAAAAAATTTAGGCCTATTTTAAATGTCCTATGGGAGCTCATTAAGGGAACCCTGGAGTGAATATTTTTTTTTAGAAGACCCAAGACTCATTTCCTATATTAACTGTTTAGATTTTGATAAATATAGATTTATAAGCCAACTTATTTAAATATTTAAAAAACTCAAGAACCCATGGTGTTATATAAAAGTGACCTTCAGCCCTTTCAATATCTCCTTCAAGGGAGCAGACGAGCTGGGCTCAGAAAGCCAAATCTGGAAGAAACTTACGCCAAGAGCTTCTTCCGGGCCTTGTCTGCCTTTAGTTTATGAATGTGCTCCATCAGGATTCGTTTGTTCTTGAACACATTTCCCTTCACCTTCAAGTACAGGCTGTGGTACCTGAAAAGTAAAAGGAGGTAGAGATAGGTTTAGCAAAGCTGTCCACCTATTTATTGCCCTTCATTTCCACAAGCATTTATGAAGTAAGCTGCTACCCTGTGCCAGGTACTGTGGTGCAAAGACAAAAATGAAATCAGTCCTAGCCTAATTTGCCAGGAATAAGAGCTTGGCTTCCTTCCTTTCCCTCCACACTCATCCTGTGATAACAAACAACATGGCTTGTACAAACAAAGGCTTTGCACTATACCTAATAGCAACAGGTGTTGAATCTTAATCCAAGGCAAACTGGATGCAGACCTGATTTTACCTACTTAGAACAAAAGTGGGACCAGCTGCTAAGGGGTAGGTGAGCTTACATGTGGCGGTCAATCTTTTTGGATTCACGATATCTTCGAAGCAGACGGCGAAGAATCCTCATTCGCCTCATCCAGGTCACCTTCTCAGGCATACGAGCATTGGCAGTACCCTTTCTCTTACCTGGGAGAAAATTTGGAGAGTTAGGTAAGACGGTTTGTTTGGAGTGTTCAACAATTTTTTCTTGGATCCATAATGATATTCTCCCAATACAGGAGAAAAAATGTTATAACTCAAGACACAAGACCAGTCGCTATTAAAGTCAAACTAGTGTGTAATTGTCCAGAAGGAAGAAGAATGCTTCTGTTCAATCATCCTCAATCTCCCAGGAAAAGAGAAATGATTATTTCCTTGTTCATTAGATTCATCTAGATTCAAATCCTGCTCATGATACTAATTAGCTGTGTGATCTTAAGCAAGTCATTCAACTGTGCCTCAGTCTCCTTATGTCATAAAATAAACACCGGGTTCAATATTCTCTAAGTCTTCCAGTTATAAACTTATGACCCCCTAAGTTAGAGTGACCTGGGTTCAAGGTCCACCTTTAACACATTCTATTACTTACCAATACCCATGTGCCTGCCCTTCCTTCGAGCCAGAGTATTTTTTCGGCATCTGGCACGAGAGTGCACAGTAACGGGCTTCCGGATGATAAGCCCATCTTTAATCAGCTTCCGGATCTGCTGGCCTAAGGATAAAGTTAGTAGAATTAGAATTGGGGAGATGGGAAGGAGATGTGGGATATAGAGAAATGTTTTTAACAAATCTACCCTTTCTCAAATACATACATGTAGATTACAGCTAAGTAATCACTGGAACTACCATAATGGAGGGGTTTTCTGAGTATACTGCCATCAAAGACTCAATTAGATAAAAGTTCTCAGTGAAATAGCAAGCAGGATCAAGGAAGACTATATGGGTATCAATTTTATATTGAAGCATTACCTTCCAATTTTGTATTATTCTTACTCTACCTGCCTTTCTGATTATCTTGACCCAAAGAAGTTATGTACTAGTACATTACAGCTACATCCAATCTTAGGTGTTATCTGCTGTTTAATTCAATTATATCATCCTCCTGATATAGTACTATATTCTGATAAGCTTATAATGAAAGCCCAAATTATCCTGACTCTTCCTTTAGGTTGATAATTTTAATTGCTATCATTACTGTCTTTTCAACTGAACTCCTCAATACCAGCAGCAGAGTAAAGGTCTTTTCCATTATCCAGCTTACTGAATCAACAAGAATTTACTAAACACATGTGTCAAATACTAATGGTATAAAGGGAAAAAAATCCCTGCCCTCAAGGCACTTACCTTCTCTAGGAGGAGATGCACAGAAACTAAGTAAATACAAACCAATTTGGAGGGAGAAGAGAAACCAGTAAAAGTCAAAAAATGGTGTCTGAGGTTTAAGTGTGTTCCAGGTATGGAAAAATAATTTATGCAAAGGTATAAAAGAGAGATGGAATGCCTGTTGTGTTCTAAAAGCAGAGTAAATTAACACTCTAGCCCAGAAAGGTAGGTTGGAACCAGGCTGCAAAAAGTTTTAAATGGAATATGGAGCCACTGAAATGTACTAAGCAGGAGAGTGCCCATGCTTTAAAAATATCACTGTGGGGCAGCCAGGTAGCACAGCGAGTAAGAGCACTGGCCCCAGTGTCGGGATGACCTGGGGATCAAATCTGGGCTCAGCACCACACCCAGACATAACTGGCCGTGTAACCTTGAGCAAGTTACTTAACCCTGATTGCTTTAAAAATATATACATCACTGTGGCAGCTGTATGGAGAATGGATTGGAAAAGGACAATTTGAGGTATGAGTACCAACTGAAAGACTATTTTCATGGAGGTGATAAAGTCAATGCCCTGAATTGAACTTCTTTTTAATACTCACTATAAAATGCAGATTCCTCTCTGAACCAAGAATATCAGATACTGCATATGAGGCAGTTTCATTTTACACACTCCCACAAGAGTGGGAGGAGAAAGAGTACCTAAAGGTGTCTTCAAATTTTTTTCCGACCCTTCCCCAACCCCAAATTAAAATGAGCAACTCCAAGACAGACATTGAGTCCTAAAGCTGTCCAAGTTTGAAGATACTTAAAGAATGTGGAACTCACTCAACCACCCAGAAAAAGCCTTCATCCAGGCCCATAAATCACAAGCTTACTTACGGGAATTGGCATTGGCAATTTCATTGGTCTCATTGGGGTCAAGCCATACCTTCTTCTTTCCACATCGAAGGACACTAGAGGCAAGCCTCTTCTGAAGCCTGAGCATACTGAAAATTGGTGGGTGAAAGAGAGAACATAAAGTCAGACAGACAATCCTATTTTTCATGCCAAACCCCCTTCTCACAGGACAAACCAACACTTAACAGTCTTTACCCAGCAAATTTTCCATTTAAACCACACTGCAAGGGTGGTATAGGAAGCACCCAGAAAGAATACATCAAGTTATGGAAGTGAGCAAGCTGTTTCACCCCCTTCCTTTTGTCTTAATAAGAATGGAGAATCTCAGTTACTAAGTTGTTATCTCCCTTAATTTCAAGGAAGCCCAGCCTGGTCAGAAGATTTGGGTGAGGGCTGACAGGCCCTTCAGAATTATTCAGGAGACACAATGAAGGCCTGTGGCCTTTTTTCCTCCCAGAAAACCTAATATTTATACTGCTTTGCTAATTTACCTTCTTCAGAACCTCCCCGTTAATAAATAGTTTAATAAATAGTATGAGCACCAGTGTCGCCATTTTAGAGAAGGAAACTGAGATCTACACTGAACCAAGTTGATCGTGACCGCAGGACCTACAGCTACAGATTTTAGCATTCAAAATAACATCTCGGCAAAACGAAAAAAAAAACACTGGATTTGACTTAAAGATCCCGAGTTCGAATACCAGCTTTGCCATAGGTTAGAAAGTGACTTAAGAAGCTGACCCTCAGTTTCCAAATGTGTTATAAGGAGGTAAATAGACACCCTAAAAACTACCTCGTGGGGCAGAAAAAGCAGCTACCGTATTCCGCATACTGGAGAGATAGAGCCCGAAGCTCAAAGAGAAAGAAATAACGGCTGGCACCACGAAGCCATCCCCAGGCCTGGGTTCATCCCGTTCCATCCTTGGGACTTCCCCTTTCCCTTTCAATGGAGGTCGAGGCCTGGGCTGAGGCCTAAGGCTGGGGCCTGCTCTAATCTCCGCTAATGGTGCCGCCCGACCTCGGTCCTGCATGCCCAGCGCTTCCACCCGCGGCTACCCGCTCTCGATACAGAGCCCCACGCCGATGCCTCGAGCTTGGCTAGGGAGGATCAAGTGGGCAAAAGGGGGAAAAGGGGGTCCAAGACGAGGGACAGAGCCAGCGAAAGATCTCACCTCATGGCTGCAGCAGCAGCGCGGAAAAGGAAAGGAGAGAGAACGTCCCAAGCCCGGCCCCTCCCATTATCAGCGTAGGGGATAGTCCATTCGACGCCCCTCCCCTAACCTATCAGTCCCGCCCCTTTCTTGCCAGTCCCTCAACCCAAATCCCACGTTCCTTTGGTATCCAGGTGGAAACTGGGGACAAGCTAGAAGCAGAATCCCGTTTTGATCCAAGAACAACAGAAAAATTACCCCTCCCCGCTTAGGAAAGTGGTACGGCCCAAAGGTGATGCGTAGTGCGCCTGCGCAGGAAGAGGCCTAGGCCTGTGGGCACGGAAGTGGCGTGGAAGCCGAAGGAGGAGGAAATGAGGTCCGATGAACTGCGCATGCGTTGCGGGGGGGGGGGGGGGGGGGGGGAGAATTGGAAGGGGGGAAGCGTGAATTAGGTGTACTACTCTTTGAAGTTTTGTTGCGTTTAGTGGAAGGATATGAAGGAAAAGGGTGTCCCGAATTAAAAGTGCACTAAGATTTTGGAAACACCTGAGATTCTTTGACGAAACTCTTATCTTTTCCTCCTCACTCCTCTTATTTGCTACCCTCCTCTCCTCCCCGTGACCCAGGATTTCAGAACAGAAAGGGGAGGCGTGAGGAGAAAACGCATTTATTAAGCACCTACCTTTGTATCAGACACTGCTAGGCTCTTGAGATAGAAAACCGAAATAAACAAACCTTACACTAGTTACATTCTATTAGTGTAGGAAACAACATCTATACATAAAGATAAACTCAAAATTAATTTCTGGAAAGAGTAAGAACGGTCATAGGAAGGACATTTTGTTAACTATAGAAGTAGGGTTCCAGAGGGCTGGAAGGAAGGGTAGGGAAGAGTCAGATTCAGAGGAAAGTTGGGAGCATAAGCATGAGGGAGCTAGGGAGATTGAGCCTGACTCACTTAAAACCAGAAGCAGAGATGTTGAGGGAGCCATAGGGTGCTATCTCACAGCAGAGGGGGATGTGGATTTTCAGTGAGTGGGGATGTGCAGTGCCTGATTCTGCCTCGTAGTCAAGGCAAATGAATGGTTGATGGAATTCTGGGGCCAGGTGGGTTATAGAGGGATGAGACAGGTTTGAGGACCAGGTGATGAATTTGCAAATCGGTTAGCATAGTTCTTGAAGCCCGGTGGGTACTTAATAGATGCTCTGTCCCTACTTTCCTTCCCTCCTCACCCTCTGGCAGATGGGCTATTTTGAATAGATTCTCTTCCCTAGGAGAGAGGAGAGTACAGGAAAGTGTTAGTCCCTTGATTGATGGCCAGTATGGAACGAGAGGACTGTGATTCATGTCTGTCAAAGGAATGGTCACACCAACAAAGTTACAGATCTTTGAAATAATCCCCTAATAGATTCCATATTCAGCAAGGGCAGGGAGACCATGTGCTTTAGTGGATACAGTTGGCCAGTTCTGCATCTGACCCATACTAGTAAGGTGATTTGAACAAAGTCACTTAGCTATAAGTGCTCTAAGGCTACAAACTGAAGAAAAGGTGATGATCTATATTAACAGAGGGAGGTTACATACTAGGAATTCTCCCAAGTTGGTGAAATGACAGTTCTAGTCTAGATCCCACCTTGAGAACAGGGACTTTATTGTTTTTTTTTTATTGTTGTGTCTTCAGCATGTAGCAGTGGATCCAGAAGAAAGAAACATTTAAGAGATTTCATTCAACAAGCATTTATTATGTGCAAGGCACCCTTGGAAGGCTATGGGTATGAAAATGAAAAGTGATACAGTCCCTCTTGTGATTCCATCAACTTGGGGTAATTTCCAGTTATGGAACCTCCCTCCATTGATGTAGATAAGCAGCTCATCTATAAATAGTCCTAAAGAATTATCTGGCCACTCAGAAGTTAAGTACCCAGCCCCTGGGTGGGGAACCTGCAGCCTCTAAGCCACATGTGGCCTTCCTAGGTCCTTGGGTGAGGCCTTTTGACAGAGTCCAAGTTTTACAGAACAAATCCTTTTATTAAGGGAATTTGTTCTGTTAAGTTTGGATTTAAAGGGCCACACTTGAGAACCTAGAGGCCCCCATGTGGCCTCAAGGCCACAGGTTCCCCACCTCTGACCTAGCTCAGGGTTGATACAAGGGATGTAGGCCTTGTCTCTCATTGGACTCTAAGGCAGACTCCCTCTGGCTACTACTCTATACTGTTCTCTTTATGAATTACATGCTACTTCAAATTAAGTAAAATTATATATTTCAGTGACCATTTTCTTCAGACTTACTATGTTTTGTATCTCTCCAATGCAGTTCTTGTTGTTTATGAGGGTTTTTGTGTTTATGTCTCATCCTCCTAGCAGATATAGACTACATGCTCCTTGAAGGCAAAGACCCAGTGTTTTATCCGAACTGTCCAAATTTGGTGTCTTCCCCATGTCCTCTACACAGCAAATACTTAATAAATGTTGCTAAACTGAAGGGGTAAAAGAAGATGACCCTTACCATGAAAGAACAACAGATCACTGATTCTTGAAGTACGAAAGTTAAATGAGCAGAAATGATCCCTGTCTGACCTCACTTGGGGGCTAGGATGAAGATGATTTGAGAGAATCATTGTTAAAAGTCCTTTAAGATGCAAGAGGGCTAAAAATAAGCAAAGAACCAGCAATGTAGTAGTGCAGTGGAAAGCCCAGCAGAGCTAGAGTCTGAAAACCTGGGTTCCAAATCCAGATCTTCCCTATTAAACCTAGAGTAAGAAGCTTTCTTTCTCAATCAGTTTCTTCACAGGTTTTATGACTTCCAATATTCCTCTCAGCTCTAAATTATTGATCATATGGTTTCTCACTAAGAATTCAAAGTCTCTTTTTTTATATTAAATTTTATTTTCAGCTCCACATTCTCTTCCCCCTACCCACCTCCTCTACCAATCCAAGAAATTTTTTAAAAAAGCAAAACCCTTGTTACAAACAAGAATAGTCAAACAAAATTCCTGCATTGGCTGTGTCCCCTTCCCTCTCCCTCCCCCACCCCAAAAAAGTGTCAATCTATGCTCTTTGTCCAGAGGTAGGTAACATGTTTCATCTGGAATTCTCTGGAATTGTGGTTGGTCATTGTATCAAGCATTTCTAAGTCTTTCAAAGTTGTTTATCTTTACAATATTTCTGAATTGTAAACATTTTTCTCCTGGTTCTGCTCAATTCACTCTTCATCAGTTCATACATATCTTCCCAGGTTTCTTCAAAACTGTCCCCTTCATCATTTCTTATAGCACAACAGTGTTTTATCACCTACATAAACCTTAACGTCTTCAGCCATCCCCCACTTGATGGGCACCCCATTAGTTTATAATTATTGCTACCACGAAAAAAAAGCCACTAAGCTTACATTTGTGACAACAGCTTTCATCTTCCAAGCCACTCCTCCTTAAATGTTAACTTGGCAGGTGGTCTCTAGTGGATCTATGCTGTTTAACTTTTTTTTTATGACTTAGATAAAGTCATAGTGGCACATTCATCAGATTTGCATATGGCATGAAGCTGGGAGAGAGAAATAACGTCCTAAGTGACAGAGTAAAGATCCAAAGAGATCTTGACAAGCTCCAGCACTGAGCTGAGTCTAGTAGGATGAAATTCACTAGGAATAAATGTCAAGTCTCACACTTGGGTTCAAAAAATCAATTTCACAATAAAAGATAGAAGTTGGGGAAGGCATACCTAGCCAGCAGTTTATTTGGAAAAGATCTAGGGGCTTTAATTAATTGCAAATTCAGTATGAGTCAGCATTGTGATGTGAAAGCCAAAAAAGTTGATGTGATCTTGTGCTATGTTGAGACATGCTTCCAGGAGTAAGGAGATAGATAGTCCCTCTTACTCGGCTCTGGCCTGATTATATTGTGTTCATATTGGGTGCCACAGTTTTGGAATAATATTAACAAACTGGAGATGGTGCAAAGGAAGACAATTAGGATGGTGAAGTTCCTTGAGTACATGTCATTTAGCTAGCATTTGAATGAATTGGAGATATTCCACCCAGAGAAGAGGAAAAGCTCCATGTTGGAGATCTTAAAAAGCTTTTGTGGAAGAATAAATGAAAAAGCATTTATTCCATATTTACTATGTGCCAAGTACTGTTCTAGAAAACTGATTAGATATGTTTTGTTGGGCCCCAAAGGGCCAAACCAGGATCAATGGGTAGAATTTGCAAAAAGGCAAATTTTGGTTTGATTTTAGGAAAAACTTCCTAATAATGAGCACTGTCTAAATGAGAAGGCTACCTCAGTTGCTGGAGGATTCTCATACACTGGAGGTCTTCAAGTATAGACTGGATGGCCACTTGTTGGACTTGTTACAATGGGGATCAGTCCTTCCTCCCCATTCCCCCCCCCCAAATTCTGTGACTGTTATTCAGTTATCACATAACTACTATTTAAATTAGTCAACTTTTATTAAGACCCTTTCATTTACAGGAGATACTATGGCAGGCTCTAGGGATTCAAAGAAAACAAATCTTTTATCTTTAGAAGATGACAGTGGGTGGCTAGGTGGCACAGTGAATAGAGCACTGGCCCTGGCTGGAGTCAGGAGAACCTGAGTTCAAATCTGGCCTCAGACACTTACCACAAAACTAGCCTAGCCATGTGATCTTGGGCAATTGCCCTCCAAAAAAAAAAAAAGGCAAAAAAAAGATGACAAAGTCCCTGCCCTCCACAAGGCTACAGTCTAATAGTGTATGTACAGATTTCGATATCTCTATGAGTTAGTAGACAACCTTGAATAGTTTCTTTGGCCAAAAAAAAAAAAAAAGCCAAGCCCCACCAAAAACCAAAAAACCCATCACTGACACCGATATGGTAATGAATCTCTACATGTTTAGCTAGGTTGGACATCTAGGTTGGACCTAGTTTGGTAATCCTTGGACACCAGATATACATACAATCCCTTACTGAAGCCAGGCTCCAAATCTTTCTAGCTTAACGTGATTTTCCAGAACCCCTCCCATGGAGCAGAGTCTTTGAGGTATCTGAATAGCATTTCCATAGAGGAATAGAGGGAAGAAGAGGCAATAAGAAACAGAGATTAAGAAGCACTATGATGTAGTAGATGGACCTTGAGTTAGAAGTCAGGGAGCCTTGGATTTAAATCCTGCCTCTGATTCTTACTATTACCATATATATATATATATATATATATATATATATATATATATATACACACACACATATAAATCTAGACCTATCTACCTACCTATCTATCTATATAACCTTTCTGAGCCTCACTCTCTTCATCTGTAAAATGGAGATAATGCCTGAAGCAATTATCTCGAGATTGTTATGAAATTCAAAAGAGATCACTTACATATATTGATTTACAAACTTTACAATTTTGTACAAATGGCACTATTTAAAATAAAGCAGTAGCTTATACTATGCATATATAAGGCTTTGAAAGCCTTCTGTCCACTAAACAACACTTCCAGAAAACTAATCCAAATATTACTATCTCCATTTTGCATATAAGTAAACTGAAATTCAGAAAAGGTCACAAAATGAGGTCAATGTCAAACCAGGAATTGAGAACTCAGGCCTCTGACTTCAAGTGATGGGAAGGGGTGCTTCCAAGACACCAAATTACTTTTCATGTACAAAAATAAGTATGATATCATGTAGGATGGGGTTGTTGCTGAGGTTTTTATTATTCCACCAGCCCTACCTCTCCTAGTAATGGAAGAGCCACTAAGAGTGAAAACAGAGGCGCCTGGATAATCCAATCACTGTGTAATAAAAATTTTAGATAATGGAGAATTGATTCAAAGACCATCAGATCATAAGATTCAGAGCTGGAAGAGACCTTAGGAAGTATGTAGTCTAACCCTCATTTTCAGAAGAGGAAACTGAGGCACAGAAAGGTTAGATGTTCTCTTAAAATTAATGAGTCTTCCTTTCTCCTTGCCACCCTCTTCCAACTTTTTTCCCTCCTCTCTTGCCCTCTACTCAGTCTTGAAGAGAACCTTGCTCTGCCCTCCCCTTGGTCCTTTTTTGCTTTCTCAGTTGAGTCCCCAATAGAATGGAAAACTGGCTGAGTAAGCAGGAAAGATGCCTGGATCTCAGGAATCTCTTGCTGGTGCCCTTGAGACAGCCATCCCTAGACTACAGCCCCTGCTTCTATTAACCCCGCTTCCAGTCCTTTCCTAACCCTCAGATCCTTCCAAAGAGAACTCTCCCAACAAAACCTTTCACCTCCAGATTCAGCAATCAGTTAGGGTAGGCTCACTAACTTCATCATTTTATATTTGTGGAAACTGGGGCCCAAAGAGGAGAATTGACTTGTCAGATAGGAGCAGAGCCAAGATTAGAACTCAGATCTTTGGATTATAAATCTGGTGTTCTTGAGAGATTTAGGATTGTGCCTTTCAGCACTCAGGAAGGACTGGATGAGAAAGTTGGGGGCTTTAAGAGTCCTGGGTCCAGGAGAAAGCACCAAGAATCGCGATGAGGGTAGCTGGGTAGGAGGTAGAGCTGCAGGGCATAAAGTGAATCTGAAATTTCCCCTTAATAATCCTCAAATATGAGCCTCTGCTTACCCTGACCCCAAAGGAGGAGGCACACACACATATGCAGAGGCTACCTCTAGACTCAGCCTCCATGTCCTTTCCACCCGCCCCCTCCCCATCCCCCCCCTAGCCACGATGGGGGCTGGGGAGGAAGATTGGCAAAAGGACCTCATCTATAGCTCAGCCCCACTAGTGCCAAGAGGGGCGTGTCAGCCTCAGGCTGCCTGCTCATTGTCTAGGAAAGGAGCTGGGGGTGGGGGGACGGAGGGGGGAGTCAAAGGGAGGGGCCAGGAAGGAGGAGCAAGCTGGGTCGGGGCGGGGGAGATGCTGAGGCTCCCGGGGCGGAGGAGAAGTAGGAGGCGTTGGAAGGGAGGGAGGGAAAGGGGCATCTGGAGCCTTGGTGTCTCTTCTCTCCACTGGATTTTCCCATGAGCTGGGAGTGAGCCGTTTTGGGCTGGGCTGGGCTGGGCTAGGCTGAAGCTGGGGCTGGGGCCGGGTTGGGGGGCCTCTCCATGGTACAAAAGACCAGTATGTCTCGGGCCTCTTATCCACCCACCCAGGATATCCCAATGGAGGTCTTCGATCCCAGTTTACAGGTGAGATATCGAGTGGGGGATGGCTGGCTGGCAGAGAGTGGGGAGGCTGGTGGGGGAAGAAGGCAAATAGAGAGCCAGAAGAGGTCCAAAGGGACCTCTTCTTTGAAAGACCTCGGGAGCTCAGGCCAACGCCAGAGAGGATGTCAGGGAAGAAGGAGTTAAACCCTAAGGAGCTAAAGGGGGGGTGATGTTCGCTGCCTCCCCCATACCTGATGGGTTAATGATTGATGGATGATTGGCACTGAAGCAGATAGATGCAGAGGTGGGGAAATGACTGGGGGTTGGTATCAAGGGGCCCCTGCTGTTCACCGTCGTTCCTCCCGCTGCCCTGACCATTCTGAGTACAGGCTCTGTGTGTGTGTGGGTGTGTTGTGTGTGTGTGGGGGGGGGGGGGGGGCGCGCGCGCGCGCTCGAGGGGGTCCTTGCTATAGGGACCCCAAGGGCTGGTTTATACATCTAAGGGATTGACTTGGGGTGGGGGTTGGGGAAGGAATAAGAAGGGAGGCTGGAGAGGCAGTTGGTGTGGAGGGAGGTAGCTTTCTGGGAGCATCTGGGGGAACCAGGCAGGGGGATGAATAGGATGCTCTGAAGACAGCAGAAGAAATGGTTGAGGCATTGGTTTAAAGGCTGAGGATGGTGTCAGCTGGTTTTCTAGTATGGTTTAAGGCAGGGTAGGGGCAGACTAGTGAATAAGTTGTGACCAAAAGCCAAGTTCTTAGGGTGATGGAGGCCCCAAACCTGGGCAATGGGGCAGGAATCAGCACTACTAGGCCATTTCTGCTCCTGCCTAGGGATTACTCTGGTCTTCCCATTACTAACCTTAGACAAGGGTCTCTCCACCCCACCCCACCTCACCTCACCTTCCACTCCCCACCCTGCCCCTGAACACAGACTACCCCAATACAGACTTATGATTTCCTAGAGCCATAGAAGGCACCCCAAAGTTTGGAAAGTTGGGCAAATGCCAACCCATTATGGGGGATAGGAGGAAGAATACCACCTGAGCGGGGTACTTCTAACATGCTCATACCATGCACACACGCATGTGTTATATGGTAAGTTGCCCCCCAAAAGTGAGGCATTCCCTGCTGTGATGGAAACCCACAATCTGGACAGTGGGGCACAAGGGGGCCGTACCAAGCTGAGCAGCTACCAGGACTAGAAATTTCCCTATTTCAATCCTGAACCCAGTGATATTTGCCTCTTCCCATCCTTTCCCCTAGCTCCCCAGTCCTCTAAAACTGAAGGGGGTGGGTGGGGAGATAACGTTAACCTCTCCTTTGCTGTTGGCCTCCCGGAAGCACTTTGTGGGAATGTGGCTCAATGGGTGTGAGACCTAAAAATATCCCCCACCTCCCACCCCAGGCCCCTTGGAGCCAGGAGGCAGCTGACTTTGGCCTTCTCCTCAGCTGTCCCCTGTCTTTCCTCCATGCCACTCCCTACTTCCTTTGCCTGTGGTGGGGGTGGGGGACAAGTCAGGGAGGAGGTGAGGGCTCCCTCCTATTAACTTAATGTGTGACCTTGGACAAGTCAGTTTTCCTCTCTGGGCCTCAGTCTCCTCATCTGTAACATGACAAGGGTGGATTAGATACTCTTTAAAGTTCCTTCTGGCTCTGAAACTCTTGAGTATGATCCTTTCCACCTCCATCCTCTCTAGGCTTATCCCTCGAGAGAGGTGTCTTAGGAGTGGTGGTGGTAAGTTGTTGGGGGTAGAAAAGTACTATGAGTCCCAGAACTTCTTTAGGGAGTGTCTAGATGTTCACTTTCCCCTAAATATCCCTACCCCTTCTTGGGACTTGCTGTCTTGACACTTTATTCCCCTCCCCCTTTAAGTGCAAAGGTTAGGGTTGTTACAGAATCATAGAGTTAAATCTCAAGGGACCTTAGAGGGTCACCCCCTCAATGGGCTTGACTTCATATGAAGAAACTGAGGCCCAGAGAGGTTAAGTGACTTGTTCAGGGTCATACATTGAGTTAGTATCTGAGGTGGGATTCAAATATAGGTCTTCCTCCCAGGTAAGTTTGTATGACTTTATGACTTGTTCAGCTGTAGATGGGATAGTATTGTCTACTCTTTGGGGGAGCATAGGGCCAGAGCATTGCTGTCTTACCCACTGCAAAACAAGGGAGGCATTTGTGTGGTTTTCTTGAAGGTAAGTCAGGAAGAGGGTTTTAGATGAGTCCTAGTTTGGGAAGGGGGAGAGAGAAACCCTCTCCCTACCCAAAGTCATCATGTCTCCCACACTAAGTGTGTGACTGTGAGAAGAGTCTTAGCCCTAGCTGAGCCATCGTGTGCCCCTCCACAGTAGAGCCGATGGGATATGTTACAGGGATGTGTTTCCCAACTGGTCCAGATCTGGATAGAGAACCAAGGGGAGAGGGGACATTTTGCATGACAGGAGAAATGATGACACACTGGGCAACATGAAAAGTAGAATGAAAAATTATTTGGAAAGATGGTATTAGAAGTGGTATGAGGTGTAGGGTGAGGAATGTTTTCCTTCTGGAGTCCAGGATATGTGTTGGGGATGTGGGGGATTGTACTGAGGACTTGTCATTGCCAGTGGCTAGAGAGCCTGGCAAATGAGGATGGGAGGGGAAATAGGCTCCAGTGGAGGTGGAATCCCAGTTGGCTTGTTTACTTTCTCAGTGGCCCCTTAGTTCTTCTCATGTGGGGTATGGAGGGGATATTGTTTTTCAGTAGTAGTTGGAATTTCCTGTATCCCCTCATTACCTGCCTTCTTCCCAATTCAGATCCCCTAGTCCTCCTGTACCCCTTTCCCCTCAAGTCCCCAGTTGCATCTCTAAGGATTACTTTATATCTGGTTCCCTCTTTCCCAAAATCTTCTATCTGAGCCTCCTCTCCCCAACCCCTGCCTCCCAGGAAGAACTGGGAGAAGGGGACACTGTTCTGATGAGGAGTTGAAAATCCAAAAAAGAATTTTCCCAAGAGCCTGGTGGTGAGTCTGCACACTGGGTTTTCCATTTCTCCTTTCTCTGGGGACACTAACACAGAGCATCCCCATTGCGGGGGGAGTTGTGGGGGAGATTACTCTCCTCCATCTCTCTCCACTCCCCCATAACCACAGGCCAGAGTTCCCATCTTCCCAAAGGCTGCTGGAGTCTGCACAGCATCTCAATTAGCCTTTTTTCAGCTAACTAGACACTAGCTCCAGCTCTGGGGAGTTGGGGCGGCTCCTCTGCTTCTTCCTCCTGATCTCCCAAGCATGAATGTGTTATGTTTCATTAGCATCCCCCCATACCCCAGCAAATGGCCATGGCCTGATCCATGCCTTTGGGAAGAAGGGGAACCCTCTCAGGCCATAGCAGCTGAGCTGGGAAAGAGGATATGGGATAGGGAGTAGAGGAAAAAGCTAATAGGAAGAAAGGGAATTAGTAGTTATAAATCTTGGTGAGGTCTGGGGAATGGGTGACCCCCCCCCCTGACTCAGCCCTCATTACCCCCCACTAGCAGGGCAAGTACAGCAAAAGGAAGGGGCGATTTAAACGCTCGGATGGCAGCACGTCCTCTGACACCACATCTAACAGCTTCGTCCGCCAGGTAAGTAGGAAAGGTCAGGGGATGGGAATGGAGGGTAGTGGTCTGAGGGTCCTGGAGGAGAACTTTGGCTTGGAATCAGGAAGTGGGGCTGCCTACCCTAGTCCTCTGCTTCTAAAGATGCTATTTGTTACTAGTCTGGGAGCTTGCCTCCATCCCAACACTTTTTCTGTCTTTGATCAATGTATACTAGATAGTGCCTAGACTCCTGGGGTCACATTTATGGCACTGGTTGATAACCCCCATCCTGTAGTCAGTTCCACTGACACCTATCCCTGGACACCTTGGTTACCTAGATTCAGGGGCATCTTGCCTTCCTTCAGACAAAACAGGCTTATTTTCCTCCTATTTTCTATCTCACTGGTAGTCTCTTTAGACTGAGGGCAGGAATAGGGGGTAAGGTCATTAGGTCTCCCTGGGACCAGTGGTAGGTGGCTCTCTCCCCAGGACACCCTGGAAAACTCTGGTCTGAAAATAGCTAGAGGAAATCTGTCTTTACAGCTTCTTTGAGGAAAGATAGATTTGGGGATGTGGCAGGGGGGGAGGCAATGCTGAGAGGGAAGAGAGACAGTGAAATTGGAAGCAGGGGGCTTTAAACCAGAAATCTTGGCTATGGTGTGATGAGCAACATTGGGAAAGCTAGTTTGTGAGTCTCCTTTTTACTCTGCTCCTCTTCCTCACAGCCCACTTTGTTCCACCCCCAACCAACCAAACCCAGGCCCCAGTGAGAAGCAGTAAGAAAGGCGATGCAGTTGTCATGGCAACCATGCATCTTGACAAGGACCTGGTACCCAGAATAGATGGTGCTCCAATGGCAGAGTTCCTGATGCTGGGGGTGGGGGATGGAGGGCGGGGCACTGCTGGAGAATGGAGAGGGGGTGAATGGCTGGTAGGAACAGATGAGAAGGGACAGGATATACTTCTAGAGGTCACTCCCTCTTGAGTCCAGGAGAGGATTGAGCCCAGTCAGGTTCATTCCAGTTCAAGGCAGTTTCCTACCTTTATAACAAGTTGTTCTATTATGGACCCAGAACCAACCAGAGATAACAGGTTGGGAAGTAAACCTTCATTTCAGGGTTTTCTATCCCTTCAGCAATGGGGAAGTCCTTTTATTAGACTGTTTTACTACTGCAAAGGTAGGCCAGTTCTGGGATATAAGATGAAGCTGGGCTCAGTGCTATACCTTTTGGTAGAAAAAGAAATCTTAGGTTTTACACAATTTGCTAAACCAGGGGACTCAGGATTGTCCCTACACACACATACACATACTGTATTCCCAGTTCCAGCTCCTCCCCATTCCCTGACCCTACTCATGGTAGGAGAGGGTGCCCAGTTCCTGCTGTGTCTCTGGGCTAAATATACCCCAGCAGTTTGCAAATGTAGCAACTCTGCCTGTAACCTGAGCCCCCTGGGGGGAGCGGTCAGCTTGGGCAACCCCTGCCCACCCCTTGGGGATGGGCAGAGAGGGCACCACCATGGAGACACCCGGCCGGACCAGACAGGCCGTGGTGGTGAGCACTGGGGTATGGGTGCATGCAGCCCCTCAGAGGGGCTTAGAGGGAGATGAGGGGTTGGTTTGGATGACCTGTCTGCTTTGAGTTCTCTCCCTTTCCCCTGGTCTTCCCATTTTCTTTCCTCCCATCTGTCCATTTCTAAATGTATCTTCCTGTGTCTCTGGTCTCTCCTCATCTCTGGTTCACTTTTTGTGTCTCTTTCTCCCATTCTGAGTAGGCCCAGTCTGGAGGGGAGGTGTTCAGGAAGGGGAAGGGTGAAGGTGGATATCTGGAATTACCTCTCTCCTGTCTTCCTGTCTAGCCTTTCCCCTCCTCACTCTTCTATACTTAGTCTTCCCCCTTAACCCAGTTCCCTCCACATTTGCTGTCTGTGTGGGGAGGGTTGATTGATTAAGTTGTATATTGTATATTGACTGGATGTGAGGAGAGGGGGTCTTTTTCTTCTTCTCACTCTCTTCTCCTTTCATGCTTAACCTCTTAAATCCCTTCACTACCTGGATCCATTCTGCCCATCACTTAAGTCAATTTACTTCCTGGACTTCTTTAGGACCAGCTTGGTTGGCTCTTTCCTCCTCATCCCCTCACTCCCACTCTCCCCTCCCATTCCCCCTGCCCCCACTTCTCAGAACTATTTCTCTCCAGAAAGAGCCAAAGGGCCATCTTGGGCAGGTAGAACCTCTTCCTGCTTTTTGAGACAGATTGAGAAAAGGTTTATTCCATCTCTGACCACCTTCATACTAACATACCCCACCCTTGTTCAAACACCCCCTCACAGACAGACACAAAACCAACCCTCCCAGCTCCCCTCACTTACACACCCACAAGCAGTAACACAATCAGGCAGGCACACTGTCAGAGGCACAGGCAGCCTGCAAGCATCCACAGAGTGTGTGCTCTCTCTCTCTCTCTCTCTCTCTCTCTCTCTCTCTCTCTCTCTTTCTTTCTCTCTCTCTGTCTCTGTCTCTCTCTCCCCCTCTTTCTCTCTCTCTCTCTCTTTCTCTCTCTCTGTCTCTGTCTCTCTCTCCCCCTCTTTCTCTCTCTCTCTCTCTATGTCTCTATCTCTCCCCCCTCTTCCTCTGTCTCTTTCTGTCTGTCTCTTTCCCTTTCTCTCCCTCTTCCCTTCTCTCTTTCTCTGTCTCAGTCTCTCTCATTTTCTTTCATAATACACAGTTGTCCTCATACATATACACATAGAAGCGTTCATTTGGTCACATATATGCAAAGTTAAATAATCATGGGTACATACAGAAAAATATGCTGATCTGTGCTGAGCATACACCATCATACCCATTTGGGCACAGCTTCTAGGGAAGATACACCTTAGCTTGAATGTTCTTGTGCCTTCATCCTTACATATTTAAAAGTGTTCAATGGATTGGGTTTTTTTCCATCTCAGGCCCCAAGTCTAAGCAAGGAGTCCTCCCATAGGTGGGAGGCTGCCACTAACATCTGTTCCAGGTTTATTTCTTCAATGGACACTCTCTGGGAAGCCCTTGTGACTTTACAGTGCTGAATAAGGGGATCGGGGCCCTGATGGAAGACATGAGTGTCTTCAGAGAAGGCACTCAGGGCTCTGAGATGGTACCTGACAATGCCAATCAGAGAGATGACTTCAGTAGGCTGGAGGGCAGTTTGGAGCGGGGGTGGGGGGGGGGGGGAACAAGGAAGAGTTCTGATTCTTACCCTCAAAGAAACAGGAAACAGTACAGCTTTGCTTTTTGGCATCTATTGCAACCAGGTTCCCCATGCCAGGCTGGGGCACCTACTTCTAGCTGTGCCGTGAGCCCAATTCCAGAATTCCAGAGCTGGGCAAGCTGCAGTTGGCTGGCAGGGATCATATGGGGGATATGAATTAGTCAGACTCAACTGGAGGGGGGATGCAGAGAAACGGCGAGGGCTAGGAGGCTGCAGTGACACGCATTTTGGCATTGCTCCCCTGAGCTTGTGTCCCTATCAAGTTCCTTTCCCCTCCGTTGGCCCCCAGAACAGCTGTTCCTTACCTTAATCTTGTCCAGGCGAGTGCCATCCCTTTCCCTCAGTGACCCTGACCCCACCACCATTTCTCCCCATCCTCTATCCCAGTCCTTATTCCTTCTCCCCAGTGTCTCCACAGCTGCTGCTCTAGTGACTCCTTTCTGCCCTCATGTCCCCCCAGCCTCTGGCCTCCTCTTGTGTAGTCAGCTCTAACACTGACCACTCTTCCCCAGGATCTCCTTAAACGTGTCTGATGGCTCTTCTGCTTTTGTCTTTTTGCTCTTGGGTATTCAACCATAACCTTGACCACTTTTTTCCATGTCTCCCAATTCCTGTCCAAGGTCTCTTCAGCATCCTTCTTCTTGGCCTCCCTCACTCCCATCTCAGTGTTCTAGTAGTCCTCAGAATGCTGTACCCCCCCATCTCAACTGTCTCCCCATATGCACCCAGCTCCTGTTTGTCTCCTAGTATCCTCCCAACCTATGTTGTATTACATGGAACTGACTCATTCTTGAAAATCTCCAGTTTGGGTTGTCCTTGGTCCCCTTGCCCACTTTCAATGCAGCTCCAATACTGGGGTGGAGGTGGGCCTATGGAGTTGGGGGAGGAGGAAAGATTATCCTGATGTCCTTCCCCTTCACTTCCAGGGCTCAGCAGAGTCCTATACCAGTCGTCCCTCAGATTCAGATGTATCCCTGGAGGAGGACAGGGAAGCCCTGAGGAAGGAGGCAGAGCGCCAGGCACTGGCACAGCTTGAGAAAGCTAAGGTATGCTCAGGGATGGGAGATATGTTGGCTTGGTTGTTATGCTCCTAGCCCCACCAAAGGTTTAGCCTTCTCCTTGACTGATTCTCAATTCCCATGTAATCCTCCTCTACTTCCAACCTTCCCTCCAAAGAGTGGTTGACATAATGGTGTGCTCTGGACAGGGAAAGAAGAGGTTCACTCTTTGCCTGTTATACTTCCTTCACTCTTGCACAGACCAAGCCAGTGGCATTTGCAGTGAGGACAAATGTGGGCTACAACCCATCACGAGGGGATGAGGCGCCTGTCCAGGGCATGGCCATCACCTTTGAACCCAAGGATTTCTTGCACATCAAGGAGGTAAGGGCTAGAGAAAGTGGGGTACACATACAGATGAGGGAGGGGCAAAATGACCCCAGGACTGGGTGGGCGCATGTGGATGGTTGGGTTCTCCAGAATGACAAACATTCAAGTGTAGGGTTGGGAGGGTGGGGAGAGGGAGGGAATTTGTGCAAAAAGAGAAGCAGGAGCCCTGGGCAGCAAATCTGCAAGTGCTCAGACTGACAATCAAGTAGGACTTAGGGAAGGGATTGGTTCTTGAGAGGTCTTCAAAATTGGAGGTCAACCAGAGGATGCATTTTAAGGGGCAATTCCTCTGAAGCTAAGGTGGGTCAGAGTTACTGAAGCTAGAAGGGTCCTGGGAGTTGGAGGAATTTCTTATGAGCTAAAGGAGAGGAGGAGTGACAGGCAGGGACTTTCCCTGTCATGGGGGAGGACTGTTGTGGAGTCCCAATGTGGGTCAGTCTCTCCTCCCAATACCTGCTTCAGCCTCACCTCCTCTCTCTTCTTGCATGGGCAGAAGTATAATAATGACTGGTGGATAGGACGACTGGTGAAGGAGGGCTGTGAGGTAGGCTTTATCCCCAGCCCTGTCAAACTGGACAGCCTACGGATGGTACAGGAGCAGAAAATGCGTCAGAATCGTCTTAGCTCCAGGTACCTTTCCAGGGTGGGGAGAGTGGGTGTGTCCATCTGTGGTTGTGCATCCTGTGAAAGTGTAATATCCCAGTGATTGTTCATTCTAAGGTTTATCCCAGTACTCTGGTCAGTATGTTTGGGGGACTGCATGAAGAGTCTGAAACTAACCACTAGACAGATAGGTCAAAATATGGAGCAGGATTTGGCTCACAGTGCTGCTTGAAGTCTGGGAGGGCAGAGGGCACACTGCAAGGAGGGAACAGCATGGTGTCATGTGGCTAGAATGCCAGACCTGGCTGGTCTAAGGTCCCCTCTGATACTTAGTTCCTGGGTGTCCATGGACAAATCACAACCTGTTTCCCAAGTCTCAGTTTCCTCATCTGTAAAATGGTAGGGTTTACCTAACAGGATTGTTAGAAAGGTCAAATGAGATAATGTCTGTAAATCAGTTTGTAACCTCTAAAGTGCCATACATCAGCTATTGAGGGGCAAAGTGACTTACTGGTTAGAGGACTGACCTTGAGAGCCATGCAACAAATCACTTCACCTCTCAGTGCCCCAGGCAATCCTCCAAATCTATAAGCTACAGATAAATTTCTGATCCATATGAGGGGAGGTAGTTTTCAAACTGAGTTTCCTTCACCAGTGGTAATCAAATTATTTGGTAAGGACCCCCCTTACACTCTTTTTTTTTTTTTTAAAGCAATTGGGGTTAAGTAACTTGCTCAAGGTTACATGGCAAGTTATTTCTGGGTGTGGTGCTAAGTATCTGAGCCCGGATTCGATCCCCAGGTCATCCCGACACTGGGGCCAGTGCTCTTACTCGCTGAGCCACCTGGCCTCCCCTAAGCAATTGGGGTTAAGTAACTTGCTCAGGGTTACACAGCCAAGTGTTTCTGGATGGGTGCTAAGTGTCTGAGTCCAGATTCGATCCCCAGGTCATGGTCATCCTGACACTGGGGCTGGTGCTCTTACTCGCTGTGCTACCTGGCTGCCCCCCCCCTTTACATTCTTAAAAATTATTGAAGACTACAAAGAGCTTCTGTTTATGTGGTTTTTATCTACCAATATATTCCATTTTATAAATTAAAAGTGATACATTTAAAATATGTATTTATTAATTCATTAATAATAAACCCATCATACATTAACATAAATAAACATATTTTTATGAAAAGTAACTATCTTTTCTAAAACAAAAAATTTGGTGAGAAGAGTAACAGTTTTATGTATTTTTCAAATCTCTTTAGTGTTTAATTTAATAGGAGACAACTAGATTCTCTTATCTACTTCTGAATTCAGTCTGTTGAGATAGATTGTTTTTGTTAAAGTATAGGAAGAAAATCCAGACCTACACCAATATGTAGTTAGAAAAGCGAAGACTAGGGGCGGCCAGGTGGCGCAGTGAGTAAGAGCGCTGGCCCCAGAGTTGGGAGACCTGGGATTGGTTCTGGCCTCAGATAATTCACTCTCACACACACACACACAAACACACACAAACTGGCTGTGTAACCTTGAACAAGTTACTTAACCCCAATTGCTTAAAAAAAAAAAAAAGGGAAGACTATTTTAATAGGCACCTGACATCTAAATATTATTATAGTTTTGACCAAAAACCTGTGAGAGTTCATAGACCACGCTACATGTATGAAAATCTAAGTCCAGACTACCCCAAAATCAACTCTTCTTCTCCTCCTCCTCCTTCTTTTCTTCTTTTCTTCTCATTCTTGTCATAATAATAATTATTATTCCCATTCTTCTCATCCTAGAATCTCATCTATTATCGTTATCATGCTGTCTAATCTTCTCAGTGGTTTCAGATAGAAATAATCCTGGGACAAGTTGATAGCCTGCTATTATTTCTTTCTATTCAATATCCTCTTATTGTCATTTAAATGAAGAATCATGGTGTAGTGCATGGAGAGCTGACACTTCAAGTCAGGAAGACCTAGGTTCAGATCCTTCCACTGCTACATGCTGTTTGTGTGACTCTAGGCTCAAATTATTTAACCTCAGTGTATGGGGCAACCCTAAGACCATGAATTGCACAGAAGTCACCATTATGTATCATTAGAGTTTCCTGTATGAGTGAGATCATAATTCTGTTCCTCATCCCTGTATTATTTATTATTAACAGATGGTTCCCTGAATTCTTTGCTCATGAGTTCATTCCCTTCATCTTTCTTCCCTTGCAGCAAATCAGGAGACAACTCCAGCTCCAGTCTGGGAGATGTTGTGACTGGCACCCGAAGACCCACTCCACCAGCCAGTGGTAAGAGTGCCTTCCCCTTCCTCAGGAGACCAGGGAGTGACAGGGAGGGAGCTTTCCTGGAGAAATGAATCTTAGTCTGGAGCTCCATAACAATAGTTCCCTTTTCTCATACCTGCTCCAACCTTTGGCACCTAGACAATGGAATAACCAAACAGTACCCTCTACTCCTTGGCCCTGCCCCTAATGTCCACATCATCCCCTTAAGGTTCTCCCCTTTCCATTAAAGGGTAAGAGATTCAATAGGCTGGGCACATTAGCACCAGCTCCATGCCTGCCACCCACCCCTACCCCTCCATGTCTCTCCTCCCATTTCTTTAGTGGCTCCATTTCTCTCACCCTCACCCCACTCCGTGTTCCTTCTCTTTAGCACCTTTCATTCACCTCTTCTTTCTCTTTTTTTTCCCTTTCCCCATCCCTGTTTTCTATTCTGTTCTACCCATGACCTTCTGTGTCTATCTTTGTGTGTGTGTGTGTGTGTGTGTGAGACCGTGTTTCTTTCTCCTGTATTCTCTTTTTGTCTCTCTGTCTCTGTCTTCCCCTCTCACTTTCTCCTTCTCTGACCCAGGTAATGATATGACTAACTTAGCTTTTGAGTTAGATCCCTTAGAATTAGAGGAGGAGGAAGCTGAGCTCTGCGACCATACTGGCTCTCCTAAGCCTAGTGTTAGCAGTATCACCACCCCGTCTCCCCATGGCAAGCGAATCCCCTTCTTTAAGAAGGTGATCATTCTATCATTCTCTGTGTTCATCCCTGTGTCCTTTGGTGGAGATTAGCAGAGAGTGGGAGAGAATAAGAAATAGAGGTCTAGGGTTGGGGGGAGGGAAGGAAGAGACATATTTGATTCCTATGGGCCCCTGCCCAGACTCTGTGCCAACCTGGTCCTTTGAGAGTTATGAGGTAAGGAGTAAGGGGTGTGTGAGAAGGGAGCCTCTAAAGAGGGATGCAGCAAATTCAGATCCTCATCTATACCTGCCATGTCCAAGAAGGAATTATTCTAATGATCACATGGTCCTCTATTTCTGTACATGGAATGCTTTGAAACACTTTTAAACCCTTAAGATGATGGGACCATGATGATGACAGTCTATGGTTCTCTCCCCTCTCCCCAACCTTTGTGCGGCAATGAGACTTTCCAATTCCATTCCTACCCCCCATGAGAAGATAAAACATCCCAGATTTTCCTAGGGACCCATTTCAGAGAATACTGGTTGACCTTGCCTGATCGCTAACCAGTAGGACCCCAAAAAGATAGGAACATTTCCTTCCTTCTCATCTTTATCTCACAGCCCCAGGTTGGGGAAAAAGGTGTGGAGTTGGTGGTAGGGGACATTGAATCCTTCCACCATTCCCTGGGTCTCAGTCGGGGGCCAGTGGCAGGCAGGGCCTTGCCTTCATGTGGGGTCCCTGCCCTTCTCCCTCAGCTGCTTGTCACTAACACGCATGCCTTGTTATTTCTTCTCATCCACCCTGCTCTCTACAACCCTCCTGTTTCCCCTGGTTCCTTGTCCTTTGCCCCCTGTGCCTGGGTACCCCCCCTTTTCCCCTTCCTTTCCCCAACCCATGCTGGCAATCACTGGACCCAGCCAAACAGAAGCAGAAATCGGTAAGTAAGATGGGTTTCTGTGCCTCCTCCTACCCCCACTGGGACAAAGCAAGGAGGGTGGGGCTCCTAATACCCACCTGCTCCATCCCAACCCATTCCAGTGGATGGACACTCCTGCCTCCCTTCTCTTTCCTTTGCCACATATGGGCCCTAGGACCAAGGGATGGGAGTGGGAAAGGGAAGGATCACTGAAGGGGGCCCCAAGGATGGTGGAGAAGGGGCTAATGTTGCCCCCCACCATAGGGCCTTTCCTTTTCCTTAGGCGGAACATGTCCCCCCTTATGATGTGGTACCCTCCATGAGGCCCATTATCCTAGTGGGACCGTCACTCAAGGGTTATGAGGTGAGTGTCCCTTCTATCTTGACCTTCAGACCAGGACACTGGAAGTTGGAGCCCTATACAGAGATAGACTACCCAATGAAATCTCACAGATAGGACCTCAGGAAAGGCTGGACAGAGGAATCCATTATCACCTGACACCACTTTGATGCAGGGATTTCTAGTCTTTTTTAAAAAATTCAATTAAAAAGCATTTATTTTTTTTTCCTTCTATATCCCTAATTGAAAAAAGAAAAGCCAAACCTTTTAACAAATATGCATAGTTAAGCAAAACCAATTTCTGCATTTGTCTTGTCCAGAAATATTTGTCTGCTTCTGTATCTTGAGTCTATCACCTCTCTGTCAGAGATGGGTAGGGGTAGCATGCTTCATATTCAGTCCTCTAGAATTGTCACTGGTCTTTGCATTGATCAGAGCTCTTAAGTCTTTAAAGTTGTTTGTCTTAACAGTGTTATTATTGTACAAATTGTTCTTCTGGACTGTTCACTTTAAACCAATTTATATGTCTCCCCAAGCTTCTCTGAGGGCAGCTGGGTGGCACAGTGGATACAGTGCCAAGCCTGAAGTCAGGAAGACTCCTCTTACTGAGTTCAAATCTGGCCTCAGACACTTACTAGCTGTGTGACTCTGGGCAAGTCACTTAGCCCTGTTTACCTCTGTTCCTCACCTATAAAATGAACTAGAAAAAGAAATGGCAAACCACTCCAGTATCTCAGTCAAGAAAACACCAGGAGGACCTGAGTTCAAATCCAGCCCCAGACACTTAACACTTACTAGCCATGTGACCTTGGGCAAGTCACTTAACCCCAGTTGCACTGCCTTCCCCTCTCCAAAAAGGAAAAAAAAAGGAAAAAAGAAAACACCAAATGGGTTCACAAGGAGTCTTAAACAACAAGAAAGCTTCTCTGACACCATCCTTTTCACCATGTATTATGAATACATTAGTATTCTGTATTTACTATGCTTTTACTATGTAATAGTAGAATAAAATAGTATTCTACTATGTTCCTTTGCCATAATTTGTTGAACCATTCCCCAATTGATGGGTATTCCTTAGTTTCTGGTTCTTTGCTCTTATGAAAGTAGCTGCTATAAATATTTTTGTATATGTGAGCCCTTTAGGCTAGAAGTCTAGTTAATAATATGGCTAGGTCAAAGGGTATGTACAATTTAGTGAGTTTGGGGGCATAGCTCCAAATTGCTTTCCAGAATAATTGGACTGATTCACAGCTCCACCAATAGGATTAAAATGTGTCTATTTTCCCAACAGCCCCTCCACTTTTGTTATTTTACTTTTTTACCATCTTTTCTAGTCTGATACAGAACATGTGAGTTGGTTTAGTTTTAATTTTTCTAATTATTAGTGATTTGGAGCATTTTTTCAAATGGGCGTCAATCTTTTTTAAGAATTGTCGGGACCCAGGGGGGAGAGAGACAGCCAGAGTAGCAGCTAAAATCCTCTCTCTGCCTTTAGTTGCCCTTGTTCCCATTTCCCCTTCCCCAGGTCACAGATATGATGCAGAAGGCTTTATTTGATTTCTTGAAGCATCGATTTGATGGCAGGTATGACCCTGGGTGTCCTTCCCCTATCCTCAAAGACCCTTGTCTTTGGCTGACTCTGGGGAGGGTTAGGACTGCTGAGTAACCCAGTCCAGGAATGGAAGGTTAACCAGGGGAAGAGAAGTTTGGTGGAAGAACCTAAAGTTTGGGAGAGGGGAGGAAGGAGCAGAAAGGAGGGCAAACTACTGACCACTTCCTCCTTCTCTGCCCCCAGGATCTCTATCACTCGGGTAACAGCTGATATCTCTCTTGCCAAACGTTCTGTCCTCAACAACCCTAGCAAACACATCATTGTTGAGCGCTCCAACACTCGCTCCAGTCTGGGTGAGGAGAGGGGGGGTTGTCTGCCTGACATAGATAGCAGGGTCCAGAAAGATTCGGTGGGAACATCAGGGGAACAGGACCTACAGTCAGGTTTGGGGGTGGATTTTGTTTCCCCCACTGTCGCTCCAGTACCTGCTTCTAGGACACTAGATGCCAGCTTTACCACCCAAACCACCTTGTCTGAGGCGGGTCGGTAGCTCATCTTTCCATCTGTGTCAGAGCTGCCTTTCCCATCCAGTGTCTGGACACTTCCATCTGATTTCAATCTTTCTGCTCCCCCTCCCCCCATCTTTGTGCTTCTCACTACACAATCTCTGCTCCCTTTCCCTAAGCATTCTATTTCTCTCTTTTCCTCTTCCTCTCTCCCATCTTCACATCCACATGCCCTGGCCTGCCTCCATTATCTGTATGTTTTCTTCTTTGATCTTTGTGTACCCTTCCCCCATTGGGGAATACTAGAAAGAGCCCTGAGCTTGGAGTCAGAACTGAATTTAAGGATTTATGTCAAGGTTCATGTACTATGGGCAAGTCATTTAGTTTCTTTGAGCTTTAGTTTCTTCATCTATAAAATGGATATAATAATAATGAAATTACCTCTCACAAGGTTGTTTTGGGAAAAGTTTTATAAACTTTAAATTACTACAAAGTAGACTGTTCCCTATCAAAGCCCATGTCTCCCTTCCCCAGGGTCTATGTCTCCTCAGTCCCTGTGCATACCCTTTAACCTTCCTTTTATGGTCTTCTTAACCTATTAGCTGAGGTACAGAGTGAGATTGAGAGGATCTTTGAGCTGGCCCGGACCCTACAGCTGGTTGCCCTGGATGCTGATACCATCAACCACCCTGCCCAGCTGGCCAAGACATCATTGGCCCCTATCATCGTTTACATCAAGATTACCTCTCCCAAGGTGTGTTCCCCCTCATCCCAACTCCACTCTCCATAGGTCAACCTAGATCTGCCCTGCCAGGCAGAAAGTCCCTACTGATAGCTCAGTCAGATGAGAGATTCTAGGGACTTCCCTTCTCCATCCCAGTGTCTCCCACTCAGCTAACACTGGGGAAATCCTTCCCACCCTCAGAGTATTTATTTCTTGTTTGGCTTTCAGTAAAGAGGAAAAGGAAGAGGAACGTTGGTTTAGTTCCCCCATCAGCTCCTTTGCCTTTTCCTCATAGATGTTTGTCTTAGAGGATTTTTTTTATATCTTTGTTATATATTCTCAGAGCATAGACTCAAGGCTTCTAAAAATGGCCAATGATAACAAAATAAAAATTTTCCTTAGGTTTGTATAGTTTCTGGTTATCTCAGAAAAAGGAAGATACAATCAGTCTAAACAGGGAAGGCAAAAATTTACATTTCAAAGCTTTGCTTGTAAGATTTACATTTCAAAGATAATAGAATTAGATCAAGTTGTAAATTATCAAGAAACACAGACAAGTTTCTAGCAAATGGTTATCTTAAAACAAGATATCCTGCAAAATAACAATATTCCTTTCTTTCTAAGAGGAAGGTAGAGATCCTCTATCAATCTTCCCTCCCTCTTATACCTCTTACCCCTTTCTACTACCCATCCTATTTCCTTGCTGGATAAAATATATTTCTATACCAAATTGAATGTGTATATGTATTTTTACCTTTTTTTAATCAATCCATATGAGAGTGAGCTTCAAACATTGCCCTTACTCCTTTATTTTCACCTTCACTTCTTAGAGGGATTTTGATACAATAGTAGACGTATGTGTCATATTCTCCTGTTAAACTGTAATCCCCATGAGGACAGGAATATTGTCTTTTCAGATCTTTGTATCTCCCCCAGAGCCTAGCACGATGTTTTGTGCACAATAGGCAATTCATAATTATGGAATTGAGTTCAAAATGGCTGACCTAGGGAGAAGGGGGAAGAGGTGGAAAGCAAAACCTGTAAGTCAATGTTAGAGGAGGTGGGTGCTTCAGCCTAAAAGAGATAAAATGAGAAGGCAGCTTAATTACATCCTGCAAATCCTTGAAGGTTTGTCATCATCACAAGAAGATGAAGACCGTGGCATTTCTTATTGCCTCAGAAAATACCACAGGGAAGGGAGTTATAGCCACTGTAAGAGGAATTTGTTAATCACAAGCAAAAGCTTCCTGATGAGAATCGGTCAGTGACTAGGTCAGTTGACCAAAAGATTCTGTGGCTTCTTAAGAGTTTTATCCAGCTTTGGTTAGAGGTTGGGAGTGGAAGTGAGTGTTTAAAAAAAATATATCTTTCATTCCTTCTCAATCATAAGATTTAATGAGCATCTTCTTTCTCTTTGATAAGTACTGTTTTTAAGTACTTAGCATCATTTCTGGTGTGATTTCTAGTAGGTGTGATATAAATGCTTATTCCCTTCCCCTACCTTTGTCCTCTTATCCTAATTCTGGCCCTCCTCCCAAGTACCTGGCATTCCTTCCAATAAGGGTGCCTAACCCCCAGAAACTTCCTCCCCTATGGCCTGTCTCACCTCCTGTTTCTCTTTCCCTGCTTTCCTTCCATCCCCAAATACAGGTACTTCAGCGCCTCATTAAGTCCCGAGGAAAGTCTCAGTCTAAACACCTCAATGTTCAGATAGCAGCATCAGAAAAATTGGCACAATGTCCACCTGTGAGTATTACTTCTCTCCTCTCCCCCTCCTCCTGCCCTCCCACCTGTGGAGAGAGTAGATAGGAGGCAGAGGTTTAGATGGAAGGATTAGTCTCTCTGGGAGGTCACAGTAGCCCAAATATACAAAGTATTTTTATATCCTTTGGGGATGAGTACCAATTAGACTGACTATGGGTCTACTTTCTGCAAGAAGCCTTTCCTGGTTCCTTTTAATACCCATGCCTTCCCTCTGAGATTATTGCCAATTTATCTTGTATCTAGTAGTTGCCTTCATGTTGTCTTCCCTGTTAGATTGTAAGTTTCTTGAAGGCAGGGATTGTTTTTGCCTTTCATCATATCTCCAGAGATTACCTTAGCAGATGCTTAATAACTTAACTTGTTGATGGGCACAGGATGCTTCTTCTAGCTCAGAATAGTCAGTAGATGCGCACTTGGAATTCTCCTTCTGGGCTCACCATGGCCCTTCTTCTTTGTCCTTTTCCCTTACCCTATACGATCCCCCTACACCAGCCCTTCCCCACCATGCCCAGGTTTTTGGTCACACCAACATGGGATGGTAGAAAGACCAGTAACTTTAGAGCCGGGTTTAGGCTCTAATTCTTGCTATGTTATTTACTATCCTGTGACCTTAGGAAAGTCATTCGATCTTTTGGAGCCTCAGTTTCCTCACTTGTAAAGTGATGAGTTTCAAATAGCCCTATTAAGCTCTTTCCTCATTGATTCTACTCCCAGCTAACCCTAGTGAACTTCTTATCTTGTCTACAGGAAATGTTTGACATCATCCTGGATGAGAACCAGTTGGAGGATGCCTGTGAGCATCTGGCAGAGTACCTGGAAGCCTATTGGAAAGCTACCCACCCACCTAGTAGCACACCACCCAACCCACTGCTCAACCGAACCATGGCCACTGCAGCCCTGGCTGCCAGCCCTGCCCCAGTCTCCAACCTCCAGGTACAGGTGCTCACCTCCCTCAAGCGCAATCTCAGCTTCTGGGGTGGGCAGGAGGCCTCCCAACCAAGCCCTGGTACATCCCCACCTCAAGAGCATGCTCTGTAGGGGGCATCTACCAGCTACCCACCTACTCCAGCAGCAGTGTGGGATCTGAGAGCAGTGGACACGGGGGCAGGGAGACTTTTATTTTGTAAAAAATGGTAAGCAGTTGCTTTTGTCTTTGTGGTCTTTGTTTGGTTTTGGCCCACCAAGTAAGCTAATTCCTGGGCTATGTTCCTGTCCTTGGTATCCCCCTTTGGAACGTGGAATCCTGACCTAGGCCACTGTGGAACATGGAACCATCCAAAGTCAGAAAAGGGCCATAGAGTTTAGAGTTGGAAAGGACTTTAGGGAGAATGTAATCCAACCATCCCATTGTACCAATGAGGAGCCCAAGGTCCAGTGATGTTGCTTCTTACCCAAGGAAACGAGTAACAGAGCTGAGATTCAAATTCACAAACCCACTGTTTTTTTTTTTTTGTTTTGTTTTACTATATTACTGTCCCTCACACTTTGTGGAGGAGGGCATTGAGTCCCAGAGATGGAATGTGACTTAACTTGGATGCCCAATTCTACTCTCTGGCACCATTACCAAATAGAGGAAGCCTTCAAGCAGGAATCTCATTGGAAAAACACTTCTGAGAGACATTAAATAGAAACAAAATCTTCCACAAAGGGGTCCCTAGGACCCAGAGAGACCATATGATAGGATCCTCAGATATTCAACAGAGTAGGAGCTCTTAACCTGGGGTCTATAGTCTATAGACCCCCAAGGGGCCCATGGATAGATTTCTCTGAACTTGGAAAGGGGATGGGGGAATGCATTTTTATTTCTGCTAAACTCTAAATGAAATTTAGTATTTTCATCAATTATTTAAAAACACCAGGGGTCCATAGACTTCAACAAACTGCCCAAGGGGGTCCATGACACAAAAAAGAACCTTTGCAATAGAGGGTCCCTTCCATGAACTGGTACTATGCTATGCCTTTTTCCCCTGGATTGTATCCTTCACCTCCAGCTTTCCTGAGAATTCATACTCAGTTCCTCAAAACATGAAAGCTATTCCTAGTCTATGGGATCTCTCAAAATGATCCCCTTGTTAGGGCCATATCCCCTCTCAGAGCCAGCACAGCACCTCTCTGTCAACAGAATTCTGGGTACTTGAGCGCTTGATCTTCATCCTTTCCGATTGGGAAAAAGCCTCAGAACCTTCCCAACTTCATGCTTTGATATCCTTGGGGTTGGCTTTAGTATTAACTTATAACCCTTAATCCTGGCATGTGAATGGATTTGAATTGCATGGAGGATCTGTGATTGAGGGGAGATGTTATTGGGGATGTGGGACTTGTAGCCCCAGGAGTATGGGGCAAAGGAGCCAGGATCATTCTTTGGTCCTTTACTCGGAAACAAGCATTTCTAACTAAGTAGCTCATTAGACTGTAGTTGTAAAGATGGAGCAATTAGTCACCCCAACTAAGCATTAATGAGTGGTGATTCTAATGAGATCCTTTTTAATGATTATTAACATAAATGGGACATTAATGCTGGGTAGTGCTAAGAGAGTATTAGTGATTCTTCATGGTAACTAAGCTTGATATCACTAGCTCACTGGCTGTTTATTCAGGCCCATGGATTCCCATAGTATATTCATGACATTGATGAATAACTATAAACACTTCATCAATGATAGAAACCCAGGTTGGGCATCCCCCCACCCATTCCCATCTGGCAAAAGGGGAAAATCCCTAGGAACAGCACCTAGACATTCTTCCCAAGGTCTAGAATCTTGGGCTTTCGCCTAGCCAATTTTCACCATGACATCCTGTCCTTAAGGAGTATAGAATGTCCTCCTTAACTGAACCCACTGCCAGCCATCAAGCCAGTGCCAAGTAGATGTGCCCAGCCTTTCCTGGAGAGTCCCTTAAGGAAGACCTACCTCCTTCAGCCCAGTCACCTCTCTATCCCTGCTGGTGGGAGATTTGATGGGGTGCTCCTCTGCCAATCTGGGGGTTTTGGTGTGGCCACTAACTTTCCCTTGCTTTTGTGTTTTTTTCTCACCTCTTGCCTGTTCTGCATGGTGTGTGCTGCCTTACTGCTAACCAGGGAGCCTACCGTGTGCCTGGGGACCAACCGTCTGAGCGGGCAGTGGGAGAGCGAGCCAGCTTACATGAGTACCAGGGTGAGCTGGACCAGTCCCAGGGCCTCCACACCAGCAGTCACCCTCCAGGCCGGGTAGGCACTCTTCGGGCATTGTCCCGCCAGGACACTTTTGATGCTGATGCCTCAGGCAACCGTAACTCTGCCTACATTGAGCTGGGAGACTCTTGTGTTGACATGGAGACTGATCCCTCTGAGGGCCCCGGTCCAGGAGACCCTGCTGGGGGAAGCTCTCCACCTGCCCAGCATGGTTCATGGGAAGAAGATGAAGAAGAGGAGGAGCTGCCGGACAACCGAAATCGGGCCACACCCCGGGGCCCTGCCAAACCCCAGTATTGTCCAGAAGGGGATGGGACTGTGATTGGCCGGAACAAGAATGAGCTCGAGGGCTGGGGCAGGGGCATCTATAACCGCTGAGGTTGGAGGGCAGTGGGGGAGGAGATAGGTTTCAGGGTAAGGAAAGAGGACAAATACTGACCACCCTGGGGAGCTAGGAGAAGAGAGGGGTGTCTCATCTTCTGGGGGCATTATGTCACCCCACATAGGTAGTCACCTCATGGAAGGAGCAATAGCTTTCCCTCTAGGGGGAGGATATCTCACCTAGAGGGGCGGGGTGGAATGATCCTTCCCCCTGAGGAGGTTATCTCCCCACTGGGTAGGGGAGGCAGCACCTTACCCTTCTGTGGGAGGTTACCTCACCTCTGGGGGGACATTTCACCCCTCTGGGATGCCTTTACTTCACTCTTTTTTAGAAGAGTATAGGTATAGAGTATTCTCCAACTACTCCATGGGGTGACATCTCACTTCCTAAGAGGGGAATGACCCTTCTTGGGGTGAGTGTCTGACTTCTAGGGGGATAGTCCTGCCCTTCTTCGATGCCTTTGCTCACTCTTGTGGGATATCTTTTCACCTCCTGGGAAGTGGGGGGAGTGGGAAGGGGTTTAGCACCCAAGTTCGGATTATTAGCCTGCTTGGGTGGGAAGGTGGTCACCTAAGGGAGTGAGGTAAGTGCCCTTCTCTAGGCTGTTTACCTTCTTCACTTTAGGGTGTTTTCTCCCCAATGTTCATTAACCCTTTCAGCCCCACGTCATAAGTGAAAGTTCTAATAGAATTGGCACCGCCCCCTCCCACCTACTCTTGGGGAGCTGGGAAGGGTGGAGAAAAAGGGTTCCTCCTGGACTGAGAAATGCACAGAACATTTTTTCCATGAGACCTATCTCCTTTCTTTAGCTCTAGACCCAGCTCCCTCCTCAATCTCCAGTTTCTTGGCAGCTTTGTTAGGAGTTGGGAGTAAAGGACAGAGCTTGTAGCTCTGTCCCATTCATATTGGTGGGGAGGGGTGTTCTGGGTGTGAGTAACCAGCATCAAGTTCATGATCACAGATCCCCCAGGGGAAAGGGGGGGGGTGCTGTCTGGGCCCAATGCCTCAAACACTTGAGGAAGGAGGAAGATGGGAACCTCTCTCTTTCTTGGGGCCCATCTGTCCACCCCCATGCTTCAGCCTCTGTCCCCTCTCCTATTACCTTTGCTTCCCCATTGCCAGTACACTTTACTCTTGCCAAGCCTAAACAAGAAGAGTCTCTCTCCTCTCCCCATACCCTCAACTCCATGCCTCTGTGATATAGTAGGCTGTTCCCTGTCTCTTCTGGAAACCAAAAAACTGTTTTCCCTGTTCTTGCCCTGGAGACCAGTCCTATTTCCCTGGCCCAGGCTTAGCAAGGAAAGAGGCCAGGGCCTTGGCTAGCATTGGGACAGTGCCCTCACCCTATGGGCATTACCCCATACTGACCTCAGCTTCTCCCTTTGGAGTCCCTGCTCGCTGCTGCTCTGTGTCTGCCTCTTGTGTTATTAACTTCATCTCCAAGTCCCCATTTCTCTGAGGAGAGGCTCCAGGCCTCACTGAGACCACCATCCTCTCCCATCCCACTTAGGGTTGTCATCCTGACTTGGTGTTTGTAATACCCCCTCAGCTCTCTCCGGGGAAGAGAACCATTTGTGCCAATGAGGTCTGGGCCCTGCCTGCCTCAGGGATGGGCACCATCATGCCTGTCTTACCACCTCCTGTGCCAACTTCACCCCCAACCCCTCACTCACTTTGGGGGAATAGGTGGGGACATAGCTTCAACTCACCCGTTGGAAGACACCACTGCCCAGCCTCTCCCCCTTCTCTCTGCCCCTCTTTCTGAGCATCTGTCTCTCACTCCCATCTCTTGGTTGAGTACTTTGTCAGATATATATTAAAAACAAACAAACAAAAATACCCCACCAACCCCTGTCCTTCCCCAAGCCTGGTCCTTTTTCACCACCATGCATGTGGGAGCAGGTGCGTGCATGGACATACTCGTGAGCTGACATGCATGGGAGAGGGAGGGGGTGCGTGGGACCATAGTTGGCAGGGGGAGGGGTGGGAGCTATGAATAAAAAGTGCCAGAGCTGTTGACTCAAAGAGAAAGTCACCTCATTTGCATACTGTTGTGCAATTCATTTCCCCAAGGTTTATCTTATTCAAGAAGCACAGAAACTGCCGAGGCCTGAGTAGGCTTCCTTTACCTCAGCTCCCTATTCTTCTCCCAAGTCTGTGGGCACAGAGAGAGGAAAAACAATGGGGGGGAGAGATAAGTGGGGCAGGGTGACTGCCATATGCAGAAGGAACCAGACACAGCTTTTACGGTTTCTGAAATGGTACTCTATTTTTCCCTCCTGGAAACACAGTTGGATCTTGGCTGCTCCCTCTGAAGAGTTGTCTGCCTCTTTTTGGATGTATCCAAATTCTTGACCACTGCCATCCCTCACAAACCCACTAAACTCTACCCTTTACTTTTTGATCATCAAGCCCGCCCCGCCCCAGTAGTTGTAAAATATTGTTGGGGTGAAGAGAGCTCAGATCTGGCTATGAGGGGTTCTAGGAAGCAAAACTGGGTGTTTGGTCAGATTTTATAATGTCTGGAGATATCATGGGGATGCCTATCCCATGGGAGACCCAACAGAATAGAGATGACAGGTGCCCAGTCAGTCCCTGCCTAACTGCCCACAGCTAACAGGATGTGCAGGAGGCAGAAGTTTTTGACACTTGTTAGCACAGGATCCTCTCCACCCTTTCTCTTGCCCTTATTTCTCCCCAACCCCAACACATTCGTCCTCCTTTCTACTCCCTAGTCCCTATAGGGTTGAGTGGGAAACTCATTCTTCTGACATGGGCTTTTCTCTTTTGCATGTGGAGAATATAAAGAAAACTAAACAATTACTGTAAGCAGGGAGTTTACATTCTAGTGGGAAAAGGGAAAAGGGGGAACCCAATAGGTGTACAGATAAATATAGAGTAATTTCAGATGAATGAGACCGCTAACAGCATGAAGGACTACATGTAGGATCTGGTGCCTAAGCTGAGCCTTGAAAGAAGTTAGGACTTGATTCTAAGAGATAAGGCAGGAGTCTCTTCCCCAATATGTAGGAAAGCATGTAAAAAGGCACAGAATTGGGAGATGGAGTATTTGAGGGGTAGTAGACCAGTTGGACTGGAAGAAGTATATGAAGAAAAGTAATATGAAATGTCTGGAAAGGTAGATGGGAGCCAGACTTTGTTGAAGGGCTTTAAAGGCCAGACTGACTAATTTGCATTTTAATCCTAGAGGTAATGGGAACCACTGAAGATTTTTGAGCTAGAGAATGACAAAGATGTGTTTTAGTAATACTGGTTTGTCAGCTGTATGGAGGATGACAGCACGATGTGTGTCACATAGTAGGAGCTTAATATTTATTGACAATAAAGGAGAGAGACTAGAAACAAGGCCAATTAAGACTCTTTTTTTTTTTTGGAGGGCAGAAGGTAGGGAAATTGGGGTTAAATGACTTGCCCAAGGTCACACAGTTAGTAAGTGTTAAGTGTCTGAGGTCAGATTTGAACTCAGGTTCTCCTGAGTTGGTTGGTGCTCTATTCACTGCACCACCCAGCTGCCCCAAGACTATATTTCAATAGTCCAGGCAAGAGGTGGTGGGGACCTAGACTAGTATAGCAGCTAGTGAGTTTGGAAGAGAGGTTAGGGTTAGATAAGCTATATTTGTAAGTTACCTATAAAGAAAAAGTAACTGAACCCATGAGAGTAAATGAGATCACCAAAAAGGAAAGTGTAGAGGGAGAAAAGAGACAGAGTCTTGGAGGACACATGTTTAGTGAATGGGAAATGGAACATAATCACACAAAGAAGACTGACAGGCTCAGTCAGACAAGGGAACATCATGGAAGCCAAGGGAGAAGAGTATCATGCAGGAGTTGATGTCAAAAAGTGCAGAGAGCTCAAGGAGAAGACTGAGAAAAAGCCATTGGATATAACAATTAAGATAACACTGATAACTTTAGAGAGGGTCGTGGTAGTCGAATGGTGAGGTCTGAAGCTAGACTGCCAGGGGTAGAAAAAAGTGAGTGATGAGTGAGGAAATGAAAAGGATGAAGAGGAGTAAGGAAGAAGACCACATGGAAGGACTTGGGCTGCTCTGGTAGTTCAGATTCTACATTATAATGAAATGAGAAATTCACTAACAGGATAGTTAACAAAAAATTCACTTAACTATGTCATGGAAAGATTATTCAACAAGGATATGGCATTGATTCAGTTGGGTTCTTCAGAAGGCTGAAGTAAGAACAGCTGATTCCTCACACCCTGGTTTTTTTGTACTTAGACCTTCAGGAAGCCGTACAATAGCCTGAGCCATAGTTCATAAGACTATGCAAGTCTTTGGGGGAAGGGAATATGGTCCTAATATGTACCAGGCACTGTGCTAAATGCTTTTTACAAATGTTACCTCATTTGATTCTCACAATAACCTATGTTGGTGCTATCATAGTCCCCATTTTACAGTTGAGGAAACCAAGGTAGATAGAGGTTTACATAGCTAATAAGTAGCTGAGATCAGATTTGAACTCAGGACTTCCTGACTGCAGGCCCAGTGCTCTATCCACTGTACTATCAGCTGCCTTAAAGGACAGTTTCAATATATTTGAAGGGAAAACTAGTCTAGCCTATGTGGGAAGGGTCATAGGATATTACTTCTACCACAGAGGTTTGTAGAGAGTGAAATGTTAGAATTACAGATCATGGAGTTAGCACAATGATAGGGGATAAGGAGTCCCATCCCTATAGAGATGACCATGTCCTTACAAGGATGAATCTCACTATCCAGGCAGCCAAGATGGAATGAAGATGCAGGTCAAGAAAGCTGATGAACTGGGAACACAGGATCTTTGAGGGTACATATGGATCCATACTGTGTCTCCCACTATGAACGAGGGAGTTGGGATGGAGAAGAAGTCCATGAGCCAGTCACTGAACTCATTGAGAAAGGAGGAGAAATGACCCTGGGGGACGGCAGATGATTTTAACAAGGATCTGGACTGGGTAGTGGAGAAAGATGGAATGAATTTTAAAGGAGGAGAGAAGATGTGTGATGATGGGCGCCAGATTGTAAAGACTTTTAAATACCAGCCTCAGGCATTCACTCTTCTTCTGACCCAGCATGAAGGAGACATGAAAAAAGGAGCAACTACTTCTAGATAACTGGCCAAGGATGAATGGGCAAGGATGCAATGTCTTCCAGAAAAAGCCAGGTTTCTATTGGCCTCAGAAGATAGAAAGGGGAGGAGGAGGTGAAGAGATCTAGGACCAAGGGAACTTTAACAATAGTGGGGTGGGGGAAGGGTTCAGAGTTCACGTGAGATACAAAGGCAGAAAAGGATAAAGACCAGGGAGGGGTAAGGCTGAGGTGAGTAGGGATGAGAGTATTTGGAGGTGAGTGAGGCTATTTCAACTTCAGCCATCTATCCCTTCCTCTGTCTCCCTCCCCTCAGTCTTTTTCAGCAGATTCAACTCTGAATAACAGGAATAAGGGAGTGTTGGCATTGGTTTCCATGGCTGATTTCTCTAAGTACAGGAAAGTTAGGGATGTAGGTGGTAGGTGCAGCAGCAGGGATTTCTGCCTGAGTGCCTGTGTCAATAAATAGCAAGTGATAGGTTCTCCTGAGCCAGACTGAAAACACATTCATCCTCATTCCAAAATGTTTGGGGATGAGACATGTCTAGAAGATGCCCTAAATGTAGAACAAAAACTCAACTCCTAATCTCTACATCACCAGAAGCCTTGACTCTCTGGTACCTTTAGTAGCCTAAGGCCTGGGATCAGTGGTGATGATGATGATGATGATGCTGGATTAGAGTCACCTTTGGGAGAGATTTTCTACTACTTCTGGCTCCAGGAGGCTCCTATAATTCTGAGACCTTTGAATCTAGCAGGTAACTATTGTGGTAAGTGGGTCCCTAGGAGCAGGCCTCAATTCAATTCAATTTAACAAACATTTTCTCTACTATTTTCTGGGTGCTAGAGATACAAAAATAAAAAAAATGGAAGTACCTGCCCTCAAGGAGCTTATTATGTTCTACAAAACATACACAAATAAATAAATACAAAACATAGACAAAATAAATACAGTGTTATTTCTGGAGGTTAGGAAACACTCATTACCTGGAGGAGGGGAAAGGATCAGGATAGGGGTTCTTTTTGTGTGTCTTTTTGGAGGGGGGAGGGCAGGGCAATTGGGGTTAAAGTGACTTGCCCAAGGTCACACAGCTAGTAAGTGTTAAGCATCTGAGGCCAGATTTGAACTCAGGTCCTCCTGACTCCAGGGTTGGTGTTCAATTCACTGTGCCACCTAGCTGCCCACAGCATAGGGGTTCTTCTAGGAGGTAGCAACTAAGTTGAGTCTTGAAGAGAGCCCAGGGGTTCTAAGAGGTCGAGTTGGTTTTCCTGTGTGGCCACAGTATACTGAGTATCTTTGTCCTGTGAATGTGAGAGATTACTGATCAGGAGAGGAGAGTTTTTCAGTGTTGGGTGGGAGCTCTAAATTCTTGGGAAAAGTGAAGATTTCCATGTTGCCTTTCTGTTAAGTTTAATGAGGTTAGCATATGAGCCCTCAGTACTGACACTATTACTAGAGTGACCTGTGTCCCATGGCATACATACAAAGCATCACAGGTGTCACACTTGTTTGTTTAGTTAATGATCTTTGGTATAGACAAGACCTTCACTTCTGCTGCTGAGGAGAGTAGGACAGGGTGAGCACAGATGATCCAGGAAACCAATGGTGGCAAATGCCCAAACACATCTTTCTTTTCCCTCTCTTCTCTCATCCAGCCCATTTTCTTCCTAGACTCAAGAAGGATCAGTCCTTTTGGACCCTTGAAAGGTAATTTCATCTATTCTGCCATCTCAGCTAACCAATTGGAATGAAGAAACATTGAAAGGAATGTTCTTTCATTTAAAGAAATGTTTCTACATGTAAAGAAAGTCCCCTCTATCCCTACTACTGCCTCTACTAACTAACCGCCACTTGCACTGTGTTAGAATAACAGATCCATAGAATGCCAGAACTAAAAGGAACCTGTAAATTCTCCTAGTCTGAATGCCTCCTCCCAGCATTTCACAGATGCAACTCTGATTTCAAGGCCCCCTTGCCTGGAAAGGATTGCTATGGAAATGAAGACGCAAGCAGACACTGTCCCAGTGTTCACCAGTTGGTGATGTCTTTGAACTTGGATTTCTCGGGTTGTGCTTTTGGAGGCTTTTGGGAGAAAGGAGCCAGAGATCTAAATAGCAACTATTTTTGTTCCCCACCTCGGCAGAGGGAGGTGGGCCTAATTTCTGAGCGTTGCCTCCTTTGTCCCCTTTTCCTTGACAACAAGAAACTGAGGAAAACTCAGCGAGCAGGATGAGACCACAGAAAAACAAACAAAAGGAATTCTGAATTTCTCCTCACTTACCTGTTTAAAAAAAAAAAAAGGAATTAGCTTAGGTTCCCATAACCTGGGGAGGTAATCTTCTCCCTTTAGGAACTCAAGAGGAGAAGCCAATTTTACTCTGGCATCTCTAGTCCCCCATATTCTTCGTCTGTGAAGGAGCGGTTCCCCCCTTGTTCACTGTTCTTTCACAATCATGTTATTCCCTCAGTAAATAAGAGAAAATCCAACTGCCACTAAATCCTTGTCTGCTGTGATTAAGGCTGGCAAGGCTCAATATTCAGGAGAGGTTTATATCCTATGACTATGAAAAGATACTTCCCTCTTTGCTGAGATTCCAGGAAAGAAGGGGCAGCTGAGTTTTCTAGAAGTCCCAAATACAATGGAGACAAGGTGAAATCACACCATTAGGCAAGTATAGAATTCTCTAAGCAGGAGAATAATAATATGTACTTGTAAACTCTAGACCTTGTCAAGTCAAGTTAGACCCTTGAATATAATAGCTAACATTTGTTAAGGGCTTACTACGTGCCAGGTACTGTGCTAAACACTTTATAATTATTATCTCCTTTGACCCTCACAACCACCCTGGGAGGTAAATGCTATTATTATTCCCATTTCACAGATATGGAAACTGAGGCAAACAGAGGTTAAATGACTTGTTCCCAGAGGTACACAGCTACTAAGTATTTGAGGCCAGATTTGAACTCAGGTCTTTCTGACTCTAGTCCCTTCAGTGTATTGGCCACCTAGTTGCCCAGCTCTTGAAGTAGAAAGCAAGTCAAACCTGGGAAAGGGCGCTCTGGCCTACCCTAGGGATACCTACCCATTAGACCTCTGGCTACAAGTGAAACATTCCTCAAGTTACTTTCCTGTCTTGCAGATAAGGGGTCTCTAGGCCTTGAGGACATATGCCTTATGGGCAGCTAGATGTCACAGTGGATAGAGTTTGTTGTCAAGGAGTTTTTCAGTCATGTCTGACTCTTCATGGCCCCATTTGGGGTTTTCTTGTCAGAAATACTAGAGTAGTTTGTCATTTCCTTCTTTAGCTCACTGGATAGATGAGGAAACTGATGCAACAGGGTTAAGTGACTTGCCCAGGGTCACACAGCTAGGAAGTGTCTGAGACCAGACCTGAACTCTAGAAGATGAATCTTCCTGACTCAACTACACATTTTTGTTATAAGGGTTTTCTTTTTCTTTCTTTTTTTATTGTTAGGGACAATAAAATTGGAATAGGGAAGTGAGGGGAAAAGGAAATTTGTTGTTTTCAGTTGTGTCCCACTCTTCGTGACCACAATTGGGATTTTCTTGGCAAAGATACTGGAGTGGTTTGCTATTTCCTTTTCTGCTTCTGTCTCCTCTGAAGAGTCATAGCATTTGGATGGAACTTTTCATAGACATGTATATTTTACTTTGTATTATAGTTATGTTTGTATACATTTTTTATTGTTTCATGCATTTCAATTTTTATCAGTCGAGATGGTACCCACACTAACAAACTTAGGGTTCTTTAAAAAAGTTTTTGTGTCTGTATCTAATGTCACTACTAGACTGTAAGTTCCTTAAGGTTAGGAATCCTTTCTCCCAACCCCACCCCTAGTTTTCTATTGTTATTTAGGAACTGAAATATTTTTATTTGCTTTTTAGAAAAATTAATATTTTATTCACATCCAGAGAAAGAACTACAGAGTCTGCAGGTTGAAGTAAACTATTTTCTCTCTCGTTTGTGCTTTGTTTTGTTTTGTCCCTTCTTTCTCATTGTTCACCCCATTGGTTATAATCCTTCTTTACAATATGACTAATGTTCAGTTGAAGGTATTTGTAGAATCTATATTTGATTACAAGCCTCCATGGGGGCAGAGGGGAGGAGAAGGAAGGGGAGAAAATTTGAAACTCAAGGGATTGTGGAACTGAATGTTGTAAACTAAAAATACATTTAAATTTTTAAAAAATTAAATGTTTATTGATTGCCTAAAAAAAATTAGTATCTTCTGTTGTTTTTTTTTTTATATCATTATAGTTATTCCAAATGTTTCTCCTTTTCCCTCCCAGGGAGCTATCCCACATAACAAAGTAGTATTTTTTACAGGGGGAAAAAATCAGCACAACTGATTGATACATTGAAAAAGTCCAAAAACATGTACAATGTGTAACTCCTATGGACCTCCTACCTCCATGAAGAGGTGGGTTGAGTGTGTCATTTCATATCTTTTCATCCATATCTTGCTTAATCTTTATAATTCTGTTGCATTCACTTTGATATTTTGGTCTGTAGTTGTTTTTTTCCATTTACGTTATTGTAGTTACTGTGCATATTGTTTTCTTGGCTCTGCTTTCGTCACACACATTATTTCTTTTTAAAAGAAATTTTTTTGGTTACATTTTGAGCTCTCAGTTGTCTCCCTCCTTCCTTTCCAACCCCACATTAGAGAAAGCCAACATTTGATACAGATATACATGTGGAACTATTCAATACATACTTTCACATATCAGTTCTTTCTCTGGAGGTGGAGAGCATTTTCCTTCATCAGTTCTCCATAGCTGATATGAATGATACAAATGAATATTACTCAGAATAGTTACATCATTCACAGTTACTCTTGGAACAATAATGCTATTGGTTCTGTTCATTTTACTCTGCCTTATTTCATGTAAGTCTTTTCACGTTTTTCTAAAATCAACTTTCTTGTCATTTCTTACAGCACAGGAGAATTCTATCACAATCATACCTCACAATTTATTTAACCATTCCCCCCTTGGTGGGCATCTTCCCAATTTCCAGTTCTTTGCCACCACAAAGAGAACTACTATAAATATTTTAGAACATATAGGTTCTTTTCTTTTTTTCCTGTTAACCTTGGGATACAGACTTAATAGTGGTATTGCTGGGTCAAAGAATATACATAGTTTTATAACTCTTTGGGCATAATTCCAAGTTACTCTCCAAAATTATTGTGTCAGTTTACAATTCCACCAACAGTGTATTAGTGTTCCAATTTTCCCAAATCTCCTCCAATATTTGTCATTTTCTCTTCTATTATTTTAGCCAATCTGATAGGTGTGAGATGGTACCTGAGTTGTTTTAATTTGCCTTTCTCTAATCAATAATTATTTAGAGAATATTTTCATATATAGCTTTGATTTCTTCTTCCAAAAACTTCCTGTTCATATCCTTTGACCATTTATCAACTGGGGAATGACTCATATTCTTTTAAACTTGACTCAGTTCTCTATATATTTGATATATGAGGCCTTTATCCAAGAAACTAGCTATAAAAAAATTTCCCCAATTTTCTGCCTTCCTTCTGATCTTTACTATATTAGTTTTATTTGTACAAAAACTTTTAAATTTATGTAATAAAATTAGCCATCTCATATCCCACAATGTTCTCTATTCTTATTTACTCATAAATTCTTCTCTTACCCCTAAATCTGATAGATAATATGTTCCATGCTCTTCTAATTTACTTATGATATCTTCCTTTATGTCTAGGTCATTGTAATGTTTATGGGATTTAAGATCTTCCCTGCCCATTAATAGGCCTCACATGGAGCCTATTAAGGGAAGCTTGTTTAGGGGACGCTTATTTTGTAGGAAGGCCCACACCTTTTGCTAATTTCTAATTAGCCTTCTGGCTCTGAGAAATCTATAAATACTCTGAGGTTAGTATTTTGGTTTGGGGGCTCCCTTATAAGAAGGATCTTGTGATTTCCTGGTCAAGATTCTGAGTGACCACATGTTCAGAGCTCTCCAATCCAGGCTCTCTTGATCCAGAGATGTATGTAAAGTATGTAGTTGATTCAGGCAGTCATAGTCCTGTCTGTTGGTCTTTATTTCTCTGTATTTTCTCTAAAGTTCAGGGTACTGACTTTTCCTCTGAACTAGCGAATGTGATTAAAAAATATTGTTGACTCCTTAAACAGTTATCTTTCCTAGTAAAGCAGATCTAAGAACCTGTGCTAGCAGCCATCCTGGGTATGCCAGTGTGGTTGCCACTAAAGTCATGTACCAATTTTGACTTTATCTTGTTAAATGGTGTAAGATATTGGTCTATACCTAGTTTCTGCCCAAATGTTTTCAGTTTCTTGAAATTTTTTACTAAATAGTGAATTCTTATTCTAAAAGCTTAGATCTTTTTGTTTATCAAACAAGAGGTTATAATCAATTAGTACTGTGTATTGTATAGCTACTCTATTCTACTGATCCACCATTTTATTTCTTAACCAGTACCAGATAGTTCTGATAATTACTGCCTTATAATACAGTTTAGATCTCCTTTCTTTATATTTTTTTCATGAATTCCTTTGATATTATTGACTTTTTCTTCTTCCAAATTAATTTTGTGCTTCTTTTTTCTAGCACAATAAAATAGTTTTTTGGCAATTTAATTGGGATAGCATTGAATAAGTAAATTTAGTTTAGGCAGAATTGTCATTTTTATTATATTGGCTCAGCCCACCCATGGGCAATATTTCTCCAATTATTTCAATATGATTTTATTTGTATAAAGTGTATTATAATTATGTTCATATAGTTTATGGGTTTGTCTTGGCAGGTATGCTCCCAGGTATTTTAAATTGTCTATTTCAAATGTAATATCTCTTACTATATCTTCTTTCAGGGCTTGGTTGATGATATATAGAAATGCTGATGATTTATATGGGTTTATTTTATATCCTGCTGCTTTGCTAAAATTATTGTTTCAATAAACCTTTTAGCTGAACTTCTAGAATTTTCCAAGCACACCATCATATCATCTGCAAAAGGAAATAGTTTTGTTACCTCATTGCCCATTCTGATTCCTTCAAGTTTTTTCTTCTCTTATTGCTATTGCTAGTATTTCTAGTATGATATTAAATAATATTGGTGGTGATGGGCATCTTTGTTTCATGCCTGATCTTATTGGAAAGACTTCTAGTTTATCCCTATTATGGATAATGCTTGTTGATATTTTAGGTAAATACTTCTCATCATTTTGAGGAAAAATCCATTTATACTTATGCTTTTCAAGTGGTTTTTTAAAAAATAGGAATGAGTACTATATTTTGTTAAAAGCTCTTTCTGCATCAACTGATATGATCTTATGATTTTTGTTATTTTGTTATTGATATAATAAATTATATTAATCATTTTCCTTATATTGAACTTCCTCTGCATTTCTGGTATAAAACCCACTTGGTCACAATGTATAATCATTGGGATATATTGCTACAGTCTCTTAGCTAATATTTCATTTAGGATTTTTGCATCAATATTCATTAGTTAAATTAGTCTACAATTTTCTTTCTCTGTTTTTGCTCTTCCTGTATTAAATATCAGCACCATATTTGTTTCATAAAAGGTGTATGGTAGGAATCTCTCTTTGTCGATTATTTCAAATAATCTTTTTTTTTTTGTATGTGAAACTATTTTACTTTATCATTTTCTTACTTAAATATTTGGTGAACATATCCAATTTCATGAAGAGTTTCTTCAAGTCAACAAAAGCTTATGTTTACAATTAGTTCAGTATCACGGCTGCTGGTCACAGTAACTTTCCTACTGATTTCAAAATGATGGCAAAGAAAGACTGGCACTATGAGTCAATCTGAGGTCACAGCTGTGTAAATGACTAGGCATATCAGGGAACAAATCAGTTCCAAGGCCAGGACTGCCAGGATGAAGTCAAGATAGAGGGGACTGTGATCTGGAAAGGAGTGCTGTATACACAGGATGAGGAGAAGTGCTGCATTATGAGTAGAGTGTATCATTAAGGACAGTCTTTTAAGATGCCTTGTGGATCTACAGATGATGAGGTAGCCTTGTTTTCTCACTTGGCTATGGTGATACTGGATATAATGTTCAAGAAGCACGTGGAGGACCCATAAAATTACTTTTCCAAGGATGACCACAGTCTGAACTTTAAATGGGTTGATGTAGTTTCCTGGGCATTTGTCCTCATTTGGATTAGGATAAGAACAAAGCAAACCTGTTAAAAATGCTAAAACGACAAATACGACATGTATTAGCAAGAGGAGATTTGCTATGATGACAGTAGGAAGTGCATGGAATCTAGGTCTGAAATGAACATGCAACGGATGCTGTGGCAGAAGCTGAGCTTCTAGAAGAGGGTCATCTTCTAAACTCTGTGTAAGATCCAATGAACCGTCTTCCAGTCTGGTCCCCGCAGCCATCTCCTGAGCTCCAGAAGCCGAAGCCCGTGCTGCCCTCAAATAATCTTTTAAATTGGAATTTAAAATCTCTAAATGTTTGGTAGAATTCACTTGTAAATCCATCTGGTCCTGATGGTTTTTTCCCTTAAGAAGTTCATTTATGGTCAGTTCAATTTCTTTTTCTAAAATAGCTTTGTTTATATATTCAATTTCCCCATCTGTTGAACTGGGCAGTCTATAGCTTTGCAAGTATTCTTCCACTTCAATTAAACTGTTAAATTTATGGCATATAATTGGGTAAAATAACTCCTAATAACTGCTTTAATTTCATCTGCATTAGTGGTGTATTCACCTTTTTCATTTTTGATACCAATGATTTTAACTTCTCTCTTTTAAAAAATCATATTAACCAATGGTTTATTTTATTGTTTTCCCTCAAAAAAAAAACAACTCCTGTTTTTTTTAAATTAATTCAATAATTTTCTTACATCCAATTTTATTCCTCCTATCTTTAATTTTCAGGATTTCCAATTTTATGTTTAATTGGACATTTAACATTTTTTCTTTTTCTACTTTTTTAAATTGCATGCCCAATGAGTTGATTTGCCTTTTCTCTATTTTGCTGATATAAGCATTTAAAGATATAAATTTTCTTCTTATTGCTTTTGCTTCATCCCATAAGTTTTGGTGTGTTGTCTCATTATTATCATTCTCTTTAATGAAATTATATATTGTTTCTATGATTTGCTCTTTGACCCCCTAATTTTTAAAGATTAGGTTATTTAATTATTTTTAAAATAGTATTTTCCCCCGATTACATGTAAAGACAATTTTTAACATTTTGTTTTTGTAAATTTTTGAGTTCCAAATTTTCTACCTTTCTCCCTTCCTGCCTCCCTCCTTAAGGTGGTAAGTAGTTTGATATAGGTTATATATGTGCAATCATGTAAAACTTATTTCCATATTAATCATCTTTTGAAAGATAAAACACTGCCAAAAAAAAATACAGTTTGCAAAAGGAAAAAAAGTGCAAAAAATAAAGAAAGTGAAAATAGTATGTTTTGATCTGCATTCAGACTCCATCAGTTTTTTCTCTGGATGTAGATAGCATTTCCCATTGTGAGTCTTTTGTAATTGTCTTGAATTGATACAAACTGATCATTATATTGCTGAGAAAAGATAAGTCAGTCATAGCTGATCATTGTACAATGTTGTTGTTACTGTGTGCAATGTTCTCCTGGTTCTGTTCACTTCATTATGCATCAGTTCCTGTGAGTTCAGGTTTTTCTGAAATCTGTTTGTCATTTCATATAGCACAATAGTATTCCATTATATTTATATACCACAATTTGTTCTGCCATTCCCCAATTGATGAGCATCCCTTCAATTTCCAATTCTTTGCCACCATAAAAAGAGATGTTACAAGTATTTTTATATGTGTAGGTCTTTTCCCTCTTTTTTTTTTATGATTCCTTTGGTTTATAGAACTAGTAGTGGTATTGCAGGATCAAAGAGTATGCACAGTTTGATTGGGCAGAGTTCCAAATTGTTCTCCAGAATGGTTGGATCAGTTCACAACTCCACCAACAGTGTATTAGTGTCCCAATTTCCCTAGATTCTCTCCAACATTTATCATTTTCCTTTTCTATTAGCCATTCTGATAGATGTGATGTGGTACCTCAAAGTTGTTTTAATTTGTATTTCTCTAATTAATAGTGGTTTTGAACATTTTTATATGACTATAGATAGCTTTGATTTCTTCATCTAAAAACTGCCTTTTCATATCCTTTGATCCTTTATCAATTGAGGAATGACTTGTATTCTTATAAATTTGACCTAGTTCTCTCTATATTTGAGAAACTAAGCCTTTATCAGAGATACTTGGCTGTAAAAATCATTTCCCAGTTTTCTGCTTTCCTTCTTTTTTTTTTTTTTAGCAATTAGGGTTAAGTAACTTGCTCAAGGTTATACAGCCAGTTATTTCTGGATGTGGTGCTAAGTGTCTAAGCCTGGATTTGATCCCAGGTCATCCCAACTCTGGGGCCAGTGCTCTTACTCACTGTGCTACCTGGCTGCCTGTGATAGTAATGGAATGTGGAGATTCCCCTGTATTGGGCTTGGTTTTCAAATTGATTGTGTTAAAACCCAGAGTTTGTTAATCCCACCTGTGGGATGGACTTGTTGATGTGAAAAGAAAGTCCTGAACTGGGAGGAGCTGGTGACGTAGATTTGGAGAGACACAAGAGAGAGGCAGAAGACCTTTTTGGAAGCAGTTCCTCATGGACAGAGAGAGACTAAGAGAATTGCTGGTGGCCACTTTGAATTGCCCTGGACTTTTGAGACCTGCCCCCTGAGCTGCCAAGGACTGAGGAGACATGGCTGTTTTGCTGGTACTTTGTCTGTCTGTTTTGATGTTGTTTTGCCAGATTTGTCCACTGGTGAAAGACAGTCCTTTTGTTGAAGAAGTCCTGGAACCTGGCTGTTCGCTAAGAAGCCCTGAGACTGTCCTGCAGACAGAGAGTGAATACTGTCCACTGGTGAGGGACAGTGCTGTTGTTGCAGGGGTCTGGAGACTGTCCTGCAGACAGAGTGAATACTGTCCACTGGTGAAGGACAGTGCTGTTGTTGCAGGGGTCTGGGAACCTTTCTGTTGGTTTGGAAGCCCTGAAGAAGGATTTTCTGGTTGTATGTTTACAGAAATCCTGGGAGAGGGTTTTGCTGATGTGTTCAGGGGTTCTAGGACTGTTCTACAGACAGAGGATGAATTCATGAAGGGACTGGCAATGTATCTTATGGCCTTGCTAAGCCTTGTCTCCCCAGGAACTAAGATTGCTGAGAACTTGCCTCCCATCAAGATGAAGAAAAGACCTCCATTTGGGTATTAAGTGCTGTGTTTAAACTTGATGTAACTCTGGGGTAGATTCAATTGTGATCCAGGGGTGGGGAACTTTTGACCTTATGTTTGGAAACTAATCTCCATTTGAGAAGAGGGGCTTTGTGGTGGATTAAATTAAGGTATAGCCTAGGGGTGGAGAAGTATTTAGAACAGAGACTTTGTAATTGATTGAATGATTGGAAGGTCCTGGGGTGGGGTAGTACTTGGAGATTATTTAATCATGTTTAGTAAATGCTGTATTTGGAATGATGTCATGTTTTGATCTTCTCTGTTCTTGGTTTGTCACTGAATAAAATGGAGAGCACCTATGCTGGTATTCTGAACCTTGGGAAGTTGTCTTTCCTTGGCATTACATTACACTGCCCCATTCTGCTTTCCTTCTAATCTTGATTGCATTGGTTTTGTTTGTGCAAATGCTTTTTAATTTAATATAATCAAAATGATCAATTTTACATATTATAATGCTCTTGTTGGTCATAAATTATTCCTTTCTCTATAGATTTGACAGGAAAACTATTCCTTGCTCTTCTAATTTGCTTATGGATTTACCATTTGTGTCTAAATCATGTACCTATATACCTATCTTGGTATAAGATTTTGGTCTATACCTAATTTGGTTACTTAGTTTCTAATTAATTTTAATCTATATTTCCACAGCCCTTTATTAAATGTAATTTTTTTATTGCATTGTGATCTAAAACTAATGCATTTGATATTTCTGCTTTTCTGAATTTGACTGTTAGGTTTTTGTGCTCTAATATATGGTCAATTTGTGCAAAAGTGCCATGTCACACCTAGGAAAAAGGTATATTCCTCCCTATTTCCATTGTTTTCTCCAGATGTCTATCATATCTAGCTTATCTAAGATGCTATTCATCTCCTTGACTTTTTTCTTATTTATTTGTTTTTGGTTAGTTTTATCTAATTCTGAGGGAGTTGAATACCCCATTATTATAGTTTTGCTATTTCTACCTGTAAATCACTTTCCTTTTCCTTTATAAATTTGGATGCTATAGCATTTGGTACACATATGTTTAGTATTGCTATTGCTTCATTATCTATGGCACCTGTTAACATAATGTATCTCTGCTTATCTGTTTTAATTAAATATATTTTCACTTTAACTTTGTCTAAGATCATGATTGCTAACCCCTGATTTTTTTTTTAAATATAAGTTGAAGTGTAATATATTTTACTCCAGCCCTTCATTTTTACTCTATGTGTGTCTCTCATTTTTAAATGTATTTCTTGTAAACAACATATTGTCAGGGTCTGTTTTTTGATTCATTCTCCTATGTGTTTCTATTTCATGGATGAATTCATTCCATTCACATTCAAGATTATATTTACTGGTTGTATATTTCCCTCCATCCTATTTCTTCCCACTGTTTCTTCTTCTCTCCCTCTCTTTTTACCCTATCTCTCCTCAGAAGCCTAATTTGCTTCAACTACTGCCTTCATAATCCACACACCCTTCTTAGAATTTCTCCCTTATCCTATCTCTATCCTATCCTATGCCCTCCTATTCCCTGCAAGTTAAGAAGACTTTTATACCCAACTAAATATACATGTTATTCCTTCTCTAACCCAGTTCCAATGAGAATAAGGATCCTATGCTGCTCACCCTCCATCTTCTCCTCCTCTCCTATGTACAGGTTCTTCCATTCATGACTCCCTTGTATGACATAATTTACTCTATTTTACCTCTCCCTGTGCAATTTTAATTTTTAGGATAATCCCATCATGATCAACTCAAATTCAAGCCCTCTATCTATGTATACTCTTTCTAGCTACCCTAATAATGATAACATTCTTTTTTTTTTGCCTTTTGGAGGGCAAAAAAACCTAGACTTGCCCAAGGTCACACGGCTAGTTTTGTGTTAAGTGTCTGAGCTTTGGGTTTTTTTTTTTTTTTACATTATTCTTTTTTTATTTTTTTTTAAAGCAATCGGGGTTAAGTAACTTGCTCAAGGTTACATGGCCAGTTATTTCTGGGTGTGGTGCTAAGTATCTGAGCCCGGATTTGATCCCCAGGTCATCCCAACACTGGAGCTGGTGCTCTTACTCGCTGAGCCACCTGGCCGCCCCTTGAGCTTTGGTTTTAAAACCAAAATTCTTGGTTTTAAACTCAGTTCTTTTGCTCTTCAGAATATCATACTCCTTTCCCTTTGGTCTTTTAATGTAGAACTTCAGGACAATTTTTCTTAATAATTTTTTGAAGTATAATAACTAGATGCTTTTTTTGACCCTGACTTTCAGGTAGTCCAATAATTCTTATATTTCCTCAATCTGTTTTCCAGGTCAGTTTTTCTTTTTCTAACGAGATATTTCATGTTCTCTTCTATTTTTTTATTCTTTTGATTTTTGTCTTATTATTTCTTGATATGTTATGAAGTCATTGGATTACCCTTGCCCAATTCTAATTTTTAAGGAGTTATTTTCTTCAGTACATTTTTGGATCTCTTTTTCTAATTGGTTAACTTCTCATAATTTTCTTGATTTTCTCTCATTACTATTATTTCTTTTCCCACTTTTCTTCTACCACTTTTATTTGACTTTTTGAAGTTCTTTTTAAGTTTTTTCAAGAACTCTTTTTGGACTTACATTTTTCTTTGAAGCTCTACAAGTAGCTGTTTTGGCCTCATTGTCTTCTGAGTTTGAACCCTGATCTTCTCTATAACTACAGTTAACTATCTAAAGTCAGGTTCTTTTTCTGTTTTCTCATTTTTTTTAAGCAATTGGGGTTAAGTAACTTGCTCAAGGTTACATATATAGTATGATAGTCTGGTTATTGTCTCTTTGCTTCTTCTTGATTTTTTGTTTGTTTACCTTGTTTGTTAGATTTGTTTCCACAGGCTTGGTACCCTCCATCTGTAGATGCCTGATAGCTTAAGCTGGATGTCACCCCCTGTCTGCAACTGTGATGTGTCACCCTTGGACCTGGCATCAAGCATATTAAGAACTGACCTCTCAAATGGGACTCTTTAGGACAGGGACAGCTCTACATCCGATTTCAGCAGCAAGTAGCCATAGAAGAAGAGATCTTCACCCCTTACCACAAGATTTTGGGGCCCCGTTTGTTCAGGGTGGGGGGAATGATGGGGAGCTTGTGCTCAAGCCCCACCCTAAAATATGGTTTTCTGTGTTTATTGTGTGCTATTCTTGTTATATTGTTGTGAAATTTTGTTGACACCAGTTATTCCTACTGTATTTTTGCCAAGTAAGGGACATGAAAGATCTTGGGGCCGAATGTAAGGGTTATGGGATTTAAAGATCTTCCATGCCCCATGGACGTGTTGACATAGCAGGAAGGGGCGGAGCAAGAGAAAGCGAAAGCCAGAGAAAGCGAAAGCCAAGGACGTGCTGACGTAGCAGGGAGGGGCAGAGCAAGCGAAAGCGAAAGCCAGGGAAAGCGAAAGCTGAGCTAGTGGTCCTGCGGTGGCTGGCGGTGGTTGCGACGGCGGCGGCAGCAGCAGAGGCAGCGGCAGCGTGAAGCCCTTTTTGAGTTAGGACTGCTAAGGACTCCTGCTGAGGACTGCCAGGGGCCGGAGCTTCTGGGAGCGCGCTTCCCGGACGCTGGGTGGTTGCTGTGCATGGGGACAGGAGGACCTTTGCCTGAGGTAACCTGTTCTGTTTTAAAGGCTTTAAAATGTGGGTGCTTTCTACTTTATCTATCTGTGCCAATATCATAACTACTCTGATGGCTTTCACTTTCTGGTTTTGGGACTCAGTCTTTTGATATCTTAATAAATTTTCCAGTTTATTTCCCCATATGGCAAGCATGACATATTTTGTGATGGATAATTACATCAGCATATTTGTAATCTCTATAGGCATTGTGAATATGGCATTGCTGATACAGGGGGTTGTCTCAAGCTTCAGGTTTTTTTATGTTGGTGTTTTCAGAAGTTGTCTTTTACTTTTTGGTTCATCCAATGTGCTATGATCCTAGGCTTTTCTGGTTCACACCTTGAATGACCTCAAGTACTTCTCTCCATCCCTGAGACAACCAGGGCCTTCTTCCACCCCATTACTGCCACCACAAATGCACTCCCTGCAGTCTTGGAAATATACCACCAGTTTCCATTGTTCTGCTGACCCAAGCATCAGTTCATCCCTCTGTCCTGGAACTGAAACCAGGGTTTCAGTTTTTCTGTGAGTAACCACAATCAGTAACCAAGAGCCAGGCCCCTGCCCCTTTGCCATTGCAATCACCTCATGTCCTCACTCTTCCTTTCCTGTAGCAACAGTTTGGGACTAAATCTGGTCAAAATGCCTGGGCCCTATGTCCAGTGCCAGCAGAGGACCCCTTCAATCTTTCCCTCATCAGCTGTCCATCCTCCCTTCTCACTCTCTATGGAATGAAAGTTCCCAAAGTCATGTCCCCCACCTACAGCATTGCCCCCAAGGCCTTCTGGTTTGTTGACTCAGCGATGCCCATACTCTGCTCCCTGCCAAACCATCATGATGGTAGGTCAGATCTTTCCTAATGTCCTCCCAAGTTATCTTAGGCTGAATGACTGCATTACCTCAATTTTTTACTATTTCTGCCACTCTAAAATTCGATATGAAGCATAATTTTAAATTATTTGGAGAGGAATTTGGGAGATTCAGGTAATATTATACCATCTTCCCACAATCTTCTCTCACACCCATAATTTCTTACAGCACAGTGATCTTCAATTATATTCATGTACCACAATTTGTTTAGCCATTCCCTAATTGAAGGGCATCTATTTTGTTTCCAAGTCTTAAGTATTGCAAAAAGTGCTGTTATAAATGTTTTGGCACATATGGGGACTTTCTTCTTCTCAATGGCTTCTTAGGGGGAATAAACTTAGTAGTGAAATCTCTGGCTCAAAGAGTGTAGACCAGGGGTGGGGAATCTGTGACCTTGAGGCCACATGTGGCCCTCTAGGTCCTTTTCCTGAATCCAGACTTCATATAATAAATCCCCTTAATAAAAGGATGTGTTCTATAAAACTTGGACTCTTTCAAAAGGCTGCTCCCAAGGACCTAGAAGGCCACATGTGATCTCAAAGTCTCAGGTTCCCTACCCCTCCCCTAGGATTTTACAAGTATACCATCATATCATCAGCAAATGTATAGATTTATCTCCTCCTTATTTGACTTTATGCCTTTAATTTCTTTTCTTTTTTTTTTTTTGGAGGCAATTGGGGTTAAGTGACTTGCCCAAAGTCACACGGCTAGTAAATGTGTCAAATGTCTGAGGCCACATTTGAACTCAGGTCCTCCTGACTCCAGGGTCGATGCTCTATTCATTGTGCCACCTAGCCACCCTGTGCCTTTAATTTCTTACCTTTGCCATTATTGTTACTAGCATTTCCAAAACTATATCAAATAATAGTGGGGAGACTTGGCATCCTTATTTCATTCCTATATTTATCAGAAAAGGTTCTAATGTATCTGCATTGCATATGATGCTTGCTTTTGACTTTAGATAAATAGTTTCTGATGTATTTTTAAAAGGTCCCTTTATGCTTATAGTTTGTAGGATTTTTTTTTAGCATAAAAAAGTGCTGCACTTTATCAAAGGCTTTTTTTGGGCATCTATTGAGATGGTTTTGGATGTTTTGACTTTCTTAATATAGTTTTGGATGTTTTGGTTTTCAATATGGCTAATTATATTGATTGCTTTCCTAATGTTGAAGCATCCCTGGTATAAATCCCAATTGGTCATAATGAATGATTTCTTGGATAAAATGTTGTAGTCTAATAGGATTTTATTTAAAATTTTGGTCTATTGTTTTCTTTTTGTGCCTTTCCCTGGTTTAAATATTAAGACTGTATTTGTTTCATAAAAATATTCTGGTACAGTGATCTCTCTCTCAGTTTTTGAGTATAATTTGTGAGGTGTGGTCATTGTTCTCTAAAAGTCTGATTGAGTTCTCCCTTCAATATATCAAGACCAGGAATTGTTTCCTCCACCCTACCCCCCCTCCCCTCCTTTGGTAGTTCCTTTATTTCTTCTACTTCTTTTTCTGATAGTGATCTACTTAAGATCTCTTTCTGATCTTCTGATAGTTTGGGTATTTTACATATTTTTAAGGTATTTCTTTATTTTGTTTGTTTTCAGTTTTGTTAGCATATAACTGTGCATAATATGTTCTAATTTTTCTTTTTATTGCTTCTGGTTTTGTTGTGATTTCTCCTTGTTCACTTGATATTTTATTGATTTGATCTTTCTGCCCTCTTTTTAATCAGATTAGCTAGAGATTTATAAATTTTATTATTCTTTTCAAAGTACCAGTCTTTAGTTTTATTTATCATTTCTAAGGGGAGGAGGTTGTTTCCAATGTATCTATTTCTCTCCTAATTTTTAATATCTCCTTTTTAATGCTTATTTTGGCTTTTTGTTTATTTTTTGACTTTCTAAATTTTAAAAAATATATATTCAGTTCATTAATCCTTTCTTTTTCTGTTTTGTTATTATATGTTTGTAGGAATATAGTTCCCGCCCCAGTCCCCCAGGACTGCTTTAGCTTCATCCTAGAAATTTTGGTATGTTGTTTTATCATTTTCATTTACATAGTTATTACTGTTTCTATGATTTATTCTTTGACCCATTCATTATTTATGATTTCATTGTTAAGTCTCTATTTGAGTCTGTATCTTTTGTTTGTGGTCCCTGAACCTAGGACTATTTTTATTGTATTATGGTCAATAAAGGATGTATTAACTATTTCTGCCTTTTTCTATTTGTTTGCAATATCTTTATGACCCAGTACATGGTCAATTTGTGTAAAAGTTCCACATGGTGCTGAGAAATATGTATATTCTTTTGCAATTCTATTTAGCAGACATTATAAATCTTTTAATTAGTTTCTCCAGCAATTTTTTTATTTCCATATTTTCCCCCTTGTTTAGTTTTGTTAGTTTTATCCAAAACTGAGATATTGAAGGAATATTAAATTCTTCTGTCACCATTGTATTACTTTCTATATCTTCTTATAGCTCAGAATATCTTTCCTTTATGAATTTTGATGCTAAGACATTTGGAGCTTTTGATTTATTATTGGTGTTGGTTTGTTATCTACAGTTCCTTTCAGCATAATGTAAATTGCTTGTTTACCCCTATTTATTTTTTGAATGTTTGTTTATGCTTTGTCAGATAATGTAATTGCAACTCTTGCCTTTTTGGATTCGCTTGATACATAGTAAAAAAAAAAGATTTCATCTCTTCAGTTTTATTTTGCATGCTTTTGTTTTTAAAGTGTATTTCTTGGAGGGTGGCTAGGTGGTGCAATGAGTAAAGCGCTGGCCCAGAGTCAGGAGGACCTGAGTTCTGTTCTGGCCTCAGACACTTAATACACACACACACACACACACACACACACACACACACACACACACACACAAACTAGCCTTGTAACCTTGGGCAAGTTACTTAACCCCAATTGCCCTCCAAAAGGCAAAAAAAGAAAAAAAATATTTCTTGTAAGCAATTATTGTCTTCTCTTTTTTTTTTTCTTTTCACTTTGGTGCAAATCTTTTTTGTTTTTATTTGTGATTTACTCACTTGTCTGATTCATACACTTACAGTACAACCTCTAGTAACCTGCTACAAAGCATTAAAGCACAATATGCCTATTATTCTTTAGGCATCTGCATTTTTCAAGTTTTAATATTTATTCTTCTACATCCAGATTGTCAGCAGTCCTTGAATATAAAAAAAATATATATAAATGGGGTAAATATTCTAAAAATGCAGATGCCTATAACAACCATGTTACTAGGGGGAAGGGAATTTTCAGAAAAGGAAGAAAGCAAACAAGTTCACTTGGAGGGAATGTGGTTCAAGTCTTTGGATTAAAAAATAAACAACAACACAAAACCCCCAAATTTTCCCCAGAGAAGCTGGTCATTATGGAATTTCCAGAAAACCCCTTTTTCCCACCAAAGGGACCTTAAAAATCCCATTCCAAATATTTAAAAATCTACAGCTAACAGGATGCCATTAAGTGGCAATCAGCAGTCAGAAGAGAAAGGATGTCTGTAGATATATCTTGCAGCATATCATCTTTAGCTATTGGTTGATGGGTAAAAAAAACCACTGGTGTACCAGAAGTGCTATTAAGGATAAGGGTAGGAGAGTACTGAAAACATTACCTGCCTGTTTGTGAGAGGGCTTTCATGGCTAGGAAATTTTCTAACCAGTACATAAATTTCAGGACATATCTCTTTCTCTTTTCAATGTTAAAAATCACTGAATTTTTAAAAAATCCTACAAGTAGATACAGTCACAAGAGGAAGTTACATGGTAAGGATCACTCACACACACACACATGCGCACACACACACACACACACACACACACACACACACACACAACATCAAGACCATGCTATTGGTTCAATATTATTTCAAGAGGCTAGAAAACCTGTTAACTTTGAAAGCCCTAGCAAAATACCGCACTTGTTTATAAACCACCTACTTATAAGATCATACTTTGAATCTTTTTTTTCCTTTCCTTCTTTTTTTTTTTTTTGCATGTTACAAATGGAGAATTTCACATCCACCCTTAAGCATTTTGCATTTCTTTGCCAATCTTGTAGCTGAGTATCTTGTTCCAGTCGATTTTGGTGCGGGTGACTGGAAGCTGCCAGCGCAAGGCCTTGAATGTGGTGTTTGACATTGTCTGATAGTTCTCACTAATCGCAGTCTGATACTCATTTTCAGCATGTTCTACGATTTTAAAAATTCCTTGGCAGTTTGTACATCATCAGTAACAGTAATTGAATCCTGTACATCTTTGTGACTAACCAACTGAACGTTGCCATCTTCATAGTAATGGACCTGAATCTTTAGCACTCCAACCACCTGAGTTGTAGGTGGTGTGATGGTAAACTTCCACTCTGATCTCCAACGACCATTCCAGAAGTTTTTAGGCTGAAATTGGTGGCTCTCAATACAGGCAATAATAGTCTTTTTTCCATCTATAATTTAGCATAAACAGTACAGAAGCCGTTGGAATAATGATCTTTCACATAGGCCCTTAATGCACTGTCACAGGATTCCCTCCATGGTTTCAGAGCTCCATCTATGTCCTCAGTTTGGGGGTCACTTGCTTCTTTCTGTAAGTGATCAAACTTAAAGGAAACTTTATTTCTTGGATCTAAAAATCAGCTACTACCCAGGTCACCATGTTCTGTAATTAAGACCTGGTCATCATACCCTTCTATCTTCACTGGAGTGAACTGATCCATATTATACTGGATGAATGCATGAGCTTCCCCTTCCCTGAGAAGATTGTCATTGTTAAGTAGTAACCAGACATCATTAAATTCTCCTGGGGTTGCATGAGTGATGAACTTGGCAGCTATCCATACCTTCTCCTCATCTGACACCCGATCCTTGAAGTCAGCCATCTTAAGCTGCTCTGGCCCAGCCCGGCAGCTTGCGCAAAGCAAGCCGGGGAGGACCAATTATTGTTTTCTTATCCAATCTGTCACTCTTTGTCATTTTATATATTGTTTAGTTCACTTACAATTTAATTTATGAGAGTTAGGTTTACATTTTCTTCAATCTGTCTCTAATAATGGATTTTTTTCAAGTTATGAATTTTCACCCACTTCTGCCATAAACATAGTACTATATTACATCATTTACTTTACCTTAACCTTTTTTAAACTGGTCTTATTCCCACTGGCTCTCTTCCTCTCACCCCTAATTCTTTCTTCCCACTTGTCACTTTTTTCCGTTTGGGGTTTTATTTATTAGTTGCTTTTTCTCCTCTGCTTTTATCCGGTTATGTAGTTCTTTGCTTCTCTTCTTTTTTTCTTCTCAGTAGACTCACCCTTTTTTTCTACCCTTCCATTAATCCTGTTCATTAGTTTTTTAAAATTTCATTTATCTTTTGAGTCACTCAGTGGTTCAGTGGAACAGTGTATTATGGTTCCATGTTCTCTCCCACATTCCACAGGGTCTTCTCTCTCTCTCATTAAGTTTTAGATTGGCTTATTTTGTTTTGCAGTATATTATTCAGATGTCTGAACTTTACTAGATGTGAAGGTCATATTTCCTTCTGTTAATGTTTTCCCTATTGATTTATCCACTTATGTTCAAGGTCTTTGAGTTTTCATCTTCCCTGGATCTTTGGTAATTTCAGTCTTTTCCTAACTCTAAATTCTTCTGATGGTGGTGGCTTCCTTAGGGGCTGGTTTTCAAAGGATCAGCTGCCTTGCATATTGGGAAATTCACTCCTTACATGCTGGTGAATTCAAGGTTCATTAGCTTAGGTCTCTGCCCCAGGTAACTTTTGGGTGGTTAGAAATGGACAGCTGGATATTGAACTCTTTCCCTCAGGTTTAGTGGATTTCTGCACAGTGCCCTCCATACAGTGTCTTGTCCCACTCTGCCCTACTACCTCTGTTTCTCAGTTCTCTGGCCAGGTAGCTCAAGGAGTTGCCCTACTGGTGTTGTGGAGTTGGGCATCCTGGCACCAGCAGTTCATGGACTTATCTGACCATGCTGGTTGCCTGCCCTGGCAGACTTTTACAGCTTGGAGCCAGGTTCTCCATGGTCACTGAAAGGAGAGAGAGGGGACTAGGATATAGAGTTGGGCTTTGTTGTAAGCTCTTCTGTCAAGGTCCTTGGGTCTGCTAGTACAGCTTTGCTTCTGGTAAAATGGGAAGTGGATTAGGGATGATGAGTCAGTTCAAGATTAGTGAACATTGGTTCATTTTTTTTCCCTCTAACATTCTTTTGACTTCTAGGTATCTCAGACCATGGAGATAACTGAAGTTGATTTATTTTTGGCACATAATTTTTGTTTTGGAGATGTCTGAGAGGTTATGGGGACAACAGACAATGTCTGCTAGTCTTCCATGTTGTTCATGTGACCCAGAATTCTCTTATCTTTGTATCTCGAACAGTATCTCATAGTTTTGTATGCAGTATGTGCTCAAAACAGGTTTATTTAAGGAATTAATATGTAGTGGGAGTATTGGTGGACTGGAGTGTTTCCCATGAAGCTGGGCATTTGCTTGACCCCTTTTTATGGGGACTCCTTTCTATAGGAGATGACCCAGAAATTCCTGATTTGTGCTTTGGACCTTGTGTCTCAGGTGCTTTAAAGATGATTGGCCACAGAGTCAAGAAGAATTTCCCCATTCAGTAGTTCCATAAGATGTGGGGTAAAAATCATTGTTAAGGGCATGCATGGCTGGAACATTAAGTGGACTATGTATCAAGAAGTCAATCAAATCAATCAATAATCAGCAAGCCTGAATCAAACTCCTACTATATGCATAACAGTATACTAGGTTCTAACCTAAATGAAATAATGCCTAATTGTTGTAGGGGGAGATAGCACTTACACATGAAAATGTATGTAACCCCACTTTTAGGATATCCTCTCCCCAGCTTGCACTCACAGGTTGGGAACCCCCAGGAAGTGACTACCTTGTGTTCAAGGTATTGCTAAAACAATATCATGAGCCCCCACCAAAGCTCACCCAGGAGGGCAGAATTCCAAAGGACTCATAATAAAGAATGCTATGCACTTCCTGATGGAGAGATGGACTACATGTGCAAAAGACATTCTTTTACATGATCAATGTGAGGATTTATTTTGCTTCACTATTCCTATATGTTACAGGGTTTTGTTTGCTTTTTCTCTTATTTTCTGTGGGGTAGGTAGGAGAAAGAGGAAGTAAATGCTTGTTAATTAAAATAAAAATTAATTCATTTTAAAAATGACCTTGCCCTTTTGTTTACCTCTTAATAGAGGGTTTATGGAAGGACAAGCACAAGGATGAGAAGGTGCAGATATTTTGGCCTCTGCATCAGGAAAGGGAGTGGGATGCAGTCATAAGTCTCTCCAAGCATCAAACACCACAACAACATAGAAATGGAAATTACCGTAATGACCGATATAGCCTGTCCATATTGGGCTCAGTTTAAATCAGCCTAAGGGCTTTAGGAGAAGTAGGGCTCTGCAGACTGCTCAGGTAGCTTTCTGGGTGTGGGAGGGGAGAGAGTGGGTGTTAATCACAGCAGGAGGGAAGAAGCTAGGAGTTACCATGCAACCCAAACGCACATCAGGGTAAGCGACAGACGTCTCTATGAGGTCATAGCGCGGATCGGGGCACGAGGGAAGGAATATCTGGGGAATACCAACTTCAGACTTAGCTAGTCCTTCCCTAGCAGGCATAGCTCAGTGCCTCCAGGCTCTACACCTCCCACTGCGTGACGCAGGTAATCGAGACTAAGTATCTGAGGCTAGGCCACGCCCCCAGCCTCCCGGGAGGGAGAGCTCAAGGGGCTCTAGATTGGAGCTGGACTCCCCACCCTCACCCCAGCCTGTGCCCCCTACCCGCCCCAGCTGATTGTCAGGTTAATAGGTATTTTTGCCAGCCCAGGGCGAAAAAGCGCCCTGCCTTCACAGCCGCAGCCCCGGTCGCTTCTTCTCTACCCCAAGCCCACTGCTTTAATCTGGGATGGGGGCTCCACCTCTACATGCCATCCCTCCCACCCTAGCTCTCTCCCATGCCCAGGCATTACCCCTTAGCCCCAGTGTAGATCCTCAACATTTCTCTCATTATCTCATCATCGCCCACCCTCCCCATATCCGCCAGTGCAGGCCAGTTGTTAACAAGTCTGACAATTTCTTTCCTTCCTCCGCAGAAACAATAGGTGAGGTTGTGGCTGGCTGATTTCCTCTGATTGTGATTTTAGCCTCCCTTGAACACCTCTCCCTCCCCCCCCCCCATTTCCTCCTTCTCCCTCCCCAGCATCCAAAACCTACTTTCCCTGAGGCCAGAGAGCAGGCTAAAGTCAGGGAGAATCCCTGACTTGAATGGCAGAGATAACCCTGTTGGACACGAGTCCCAGCTCCTAATGCTTTCTGGAGGGCAAATGTGGAACAGTGGGGAGAAAAAAACGATTTTGCAGCTGTTGGCCATTGGGCTCTTGAAAGGACTGCTGGGGGCAGAGGGAGCACATTTCTTGGGGATGGATGTGTCCATTTTGTCTTTTGATGAGGGAGAAAGTTGAGTTCACTCTAGAGGAGGTTGAAGGGGTGTTTCCATTACTAAGCTTCCTCAAACTCCCAGCACTGGCCTTGTTTCCCCTTACTGCCCCCAGAACACAAGGTGATCAAGAAAAGCCTGAACAATGCAGGAAAGACAACCATTCTCTCCCAGTCCTGAGTGTCCTTTCCCAGAGAGAAAGAGAAAAGGATTGGGGCATTTGGGCAAATCTCTAGTACTCTCCTGGACCTTCCAGCTTGGGTATCTACCTTGCCTGTCAGTCCTATCCAGTTGTTCTTCATCTCTAAGTCAGGGCCCTGTGGACAGCTTCCAGAAGGGAAAGGGACAGAGCTTCCTGTGACCAAATCAGAAGGTTTCTATCCTCTTTTCTCTCCAGTCTGATGAAGGAGGTGGTACACACATCTACTGTGGGCAGCAAGATGGGAGAGGTCATTCTGCATAAGACTTACTTCTTAATGTGGGACATTGGATGGCAGGAAAACCTACTATTCCAACCCAGGTGGCCCTGCGGCACCAAAAGGAAAATTTTCTCTCCCAAGAAACTGTTGGATCTGTGCCTAAGAGACTGGGTTGGGGAAGGAGAAGGGGATAAGGGCTGCTCTGTTTTTTCCTTTCCCAGGAGAAGTAGCAAAAGTGGCCCAAGCCATAGGACACTCTGCCCATGACCTGGCCTCAGAGAGGTGTTCATCAGAACCAGAGAGGAGGAAGGGGTCCTAAACACCATCCAGTCTAGCCTGTACATGATCAGCAATCTCTCATATAATTTTCCTGATTGTGATAGTAATGGCATTTAAAGATTCCCCTGTATTGGCTTGGTTTTCAAATTGATTGTGTTAAAACCCATAGCTTGTTAATCCCACCTGTGGGATGGACTTTTTGATGTGAAAAGAAAGTCCTGAACTGGGAGGAGCTGGTGACGTAGATTTGGAGAGACACAAGAGAGAGGCAGAAGACCTTTTTGGAAGCAGCACCTCATGGAGAGAGAGCGACTAAGAGAATTGCTGGTGGCCGCTTTGAATTGCCCTGGACTTTTGAGACCTGCCCCCTGAGCTGCCAAGGACTGAGGAGACATGGCTGTTTTGCTGGTACTTTGTCTGTCTGTTTTGATGTTGTTTTGCCAGATTTGTCCACTGGTGAAAGACAGTCCTGTTGTTGAAGAAGTCCTGGAACCTGGCTGTTCACTAAGAAGCCCTGAGACTGTCCTGCAGACAGAGAGTGAATACTGTCCACTGGTGAAGGACGGTGCTGTTGTTTGCAGGGGTCTGGGAGCCTTTCTGTTGGTTCAGAAGCCCTGAAGAAGGATTTTCTTGTTGTATGTTTACAGAAATCCTGGGAGAGGGCTTTGCTAATGTGTTCAGGGGTTCTAGGACTGTTCTACAGACAGAGGATAAATTCATGAAGGGATTGGCAATGTATCTTATGGCCTTGCTAAGCCTTGTCTCCCCAGGAACTAAGATTGCTGAGAACTTGCCTCGTGTCAAGATGAAGAAAAGACCTCCATTTGGGTATTAAGTGCTGTGTTTAAACTTGATGTAACTCTGGGGTAGATTCAATTGTGATCCAGGGGTGGGGAACTTTTGACCTTATGTTTGGAAACTAATCTCCATTTGAGAAGAGGGGCTTTGTGGTGGACTTAATTAAGGTATAGCCTAGGGGTGGAGAAGTATTTAGAACAGAGACTTTGTAATTGATTGAATGATTGGAAGGTCCTGGGGTGGGGTAGTCCTTGGAGATTATTTAATCACATTTAGTAAATGCTGTATTTGGAATGATGTCATGTTTTGATCTTCTCTGTTCTTGGTTGGTCACTGAATAAAATGGAGAGCACCTATGCTGGTATTCTGAACCTTGGGAAGTTGCCTTTCCTTGGCATTACATTACACTGATACAGAAATGGAAGGCTTCTAGTAAGGAGACCTCCTTGGGGGGTAGGAGGGGATATGGCAGGAGTAAGCCGCTCATTACACTTTGGGTTAATGCAGTCATTGAGATGGGTGGTGGGTGATAAGGGTCTATAGTTTAGATGGTTCTAATGGTTAGGTTGTTATTTTCCTTAAATTAACCCTAAATTTGCCTCATTGAATCTTCTACCCATCATTACTACTTGTGCCCTCTGGGGCCAAGCAAAAGAAATTTAATCCCTCTTTCATAAGTTCTTCAGACACTTGAAACCTCCTCTCTCACCCTCCACCACCCTGGGGAACCTATGCAGTTATTGCTGGGCCCTGAGAGTTTCTGAGCCAAATACTGCCCACCAGACCACCCACTCAAGTCTTCTCATTCATAGTTCTTTCAACTATGATGCTCTCCTGCCCTCCCATCATTCTGGATACCCTTTTGAACACTCTCTGGCTGGCTGGCAATGTCCTTCCAAAAATGTGGTAGCAAAAACAGACAATAATATTCAAGGAGTGTGGAGCCCCTCTCCTCTCTAATTTTAGATACTCTGCCTTTCCCAGCACAGGCTAATATTGAATTAGCTTCTATTTGGCTGCTGCATAGAATTGCTCAATTGTATTGAGCTTGTAGACCACCAAAACACTCAGATCTTTTTCATAGTTGTCGCCTAGTGACAACTCACCCATCTTGAACTTATGAAACAAAAAGAATATTTTGGCATGAAGTGTCCTGACCTCCAGTCTGGAATGCTATAACTGACTCAGTTCTCCCTCCCTCCCTCTCCACCCCCCCAACATGAGGGCAGCCTGGGAGACAAATGATGGAGTCTTGTGGTGTTGAGTTTTGTCCATTTTTTCTTGCCAGTCATTTGTCTGATGTCCAAGTTACAGTGTTCCCCACATTTCTTGGAGCTCCACTTTCTTGTCTTCTTTGAATAGGTTTTGGGATGCTACTATCTATTGTATTCCTTGAGTAAAGGCCATACATCTATGCCCACTGAAGTGATGGGTAATAAATTTGAGAGACAAAGTTTCTGGGTAATTAGCCATTTTATTAATAAGGCTAGAATATTACCAATAAAATGGATCAATGACACTCTGGAATGCCAAATATAAATCATAATGCAGGCTCTCAATTTATATGCCCTTGGAAGAGTGGGTGTTCCTGAGGGTGGTAATCAACTGTGATTGGTTAACAATTAATGAGAGATAATGAATATTATAATGAGAAGTGGACCTATTCTAATAAGAGGCTGGGGATATAACTTTGATTATGTCATTTCCTTCTAAATTACCCCCAGCCTGGGAAAATCTAGACAAAGGATCTATGTCCCCCACTCAAGCCTGAGTAGAACACAATGGGATTAAATTACTTGTAAAATTGGGTGGGGGTAGCAAGGTTAATTCCGTCTTTAGTTCTTTCCTTCAAAAACTGAGCCTTGAAATGAGGACTTCAGAAAAAGAGGGAGAGTCACTTAACCCCAATTGCCCTACTGTCCCCCCTCCAAAAAAGCAAAAAGAAAAAAAAAAGAAAAAAGGTGAGAACTCTGTATCTTCCCAAACCATTGGTTATTAATAATCATTTCTCTCATCCTAGATTTATAGAAGAGAATTTTAGAATATTCTTTTTTTTTTTTTGCTTTTTAGAGGGGGGAAGGGAGGGCAATTGGGGTTAAGTGACTTGCTCAAGGTCACATGGCTAGTAAGTGTTAAGTGTCTGAGGTCAAATCTGAACTCAGGTTCTCCTGACTCCAGGACCAGTGCTCTGTTCACTGCACCACCTAGCCGACCTAGAAGAATTTTAAAAGTTGGGAATAAGGATGGGGACCAAAATATTTCTGAGGGGCAGGCATAAGGGCAGCAATCCCTTCAGAGAACATCTCCAGGCAACACCAAACTTGAGATCCAGAGAAAAAGGGAGTAGGTAGGCTGAGGCCCAGAAAGCCATAACTTTCTTCTGCTTCCCAGTTCATCATCCTAGGGATTGATAGCACAAACAGGGAACATCTGTCAGTGAGATGCTAGCCCTGAGGTGAGGCCGAGGGGCTGCTGAGATAGAGTACAGCAATGCTCAAATGGCCAAGAGCTTTCTTGGGAAATAAGCCATCTCCCTCCTCAACCCTGACTAGTCAGGTACCCTCCTCTCAGGGACCCTGTAAGCTTAGCCCCAAATTCTGAAACAAGCATTGCCTACCAGAACACCCATCCATGAAAAATCTCGATTGATTTCCCACAAGTGGCAGTCATGCCACTTTGTTTCTGATGGCACCTGCAAGGCCATTAATCTTACTTGCAGCTCTAGGCTTAGTGCTCACCTTAGTGGCAACTGGACATTCCAGTCTCCTGATTTGGGCATTTTAAAAAGCCTAGGTTAGTCTAATGCTGGTTATGAGGGTGAGGATGGGCAATAGTGGCCCTGGATTGGGGAGGAAGAAATCAATGGGTAATGAGGGTGGGTACTCAGAGGGATTCATTTCTATGATTTAATTTAAAAAAGGGACTTCTCTAGCAGCATATTTGGGGAAGCATCAGTGCTCATCTTTGCCAATGAGCAGGATGTGAAGAACTAAATGGCTACCTCAGAAATCTCCCATTCCTTCAACCTTAGTTTTATCAAACATCATCCTTGGCACGTATAAGCCTGCTGTGCCATCACAGGGGAAGGACTGAGCATGGGGAAAGCCCTGAGAGCTTGGAAGCCTGACCTTGTTCCCCAGAACAATCTCTTCCCTCCTCCCTCTGCTCTGGGGACACCTGTGGTGGAGAAGTTAGGAAAGAGGGATCCAGGGCTCAGTCAGATAAGGAGCAAGCTCATTTCTGGTTGTGCCATCTCTCTCCTTTGCCACTGGCAGGAGAGAGTTAACTTAGCTACCCCAACGTGCTAAGTAGGAGTAGGAAAGAGGGATCTGGCCTACCTATTAAAACTCTTACTACAAGTGAAACATTACTTAAATTACTTTAATACCTTGCAAATAAGGGGGTCCTATGCCTTGAGGTCATATGCCTTATGGGCAGCTAGGTGGCACAGTGGACAGAGTGCTGAGCCTGGAGTCAGGAAGACTCATCTTTCTGAGTTCAAATCTGGCTTCAGATACTTATTAGCTGAGTGACCCTGGGCAAGTCATTTCACCCTGTTTGCCTCAGTTTCCCCATCTGTAAAATGAGCTGAAGAAGGAAATGGCAAACCACTTCAGTATCTTTGCCAAAAAAAAAGCCGTACATGGGTCAGAAAGGCTGCAAAACAAAGGCAGGGCTGGTGTCAGAGGGGGAGAAATAGGTCTGGTGGAAAGAAACCTAGAGGAACAATTTGGGTATTGGGGTAGTTGGAGATGACCACCATCACTCTGGGGATACCATTTAACTGCTCTCCTTTGCCTTCTCTTACAGGCTTCCAGTGAGACTAGAATGGATAAAATCTTGAGTTACTGCCAACTAGTGTCTAATTAGCAACCTCCCTCTTGCTTTGTACCCTCAGGTTAAACAAGAGGTTTGAGTAGTCTATTTTTCTAAAGACAATGTAGAAGAAAAATAGCAAAATTATTTTTTTTCCACATTTCCGAGAGAGGGTGTTGGGGGCAGATGGTAGAGTCTAGCTTTTGGACAGTGAAACTACAAACCTTCTGGGATTTAGCTGTCAGCCCACCTGCCTACCTGTCCATCCTCAAAGAAGAGGGAAACTATACCTCTCCCCCCAAAGTGCCCTTCCCAGAGAAGGTAGGGGTGGATGTATTGGGGGTGAGGAGGTAGAGAATAAGAATTGAGCACTTCCGTCTCCTTCCTACCCCCTAACTCCCACAAACATAACAGGCCTTGGAATCTCTAAAATATACTTTTGGGGAGAAAAGAAGAGTGAGGACAAAGGGGCAGACATTGAACCTCTTCTTTACCTCCTAGACCTCTCTACCTTCATCCTTTACCCCTAGCACTTAGCACAGTCTTTTGAATATTGTAAGCATGTAATAAAGGCATTTTCATGTTTTTCTTTCATTTATTCATCCTGTCCCCAATCTCAGGGAGATTTCAGTAAATTGGGAAGATAGATAAGGGCAGCCTTGGTACAAACTGTGTTCTTTATAGTCTAATCCCTTCCTTCTACATCTGCCATTCTCCTTCCAATCCCATCCCTCTATTTCCCATCCCTTTTTGTCAATTAATCCTTTCACCTTGTCCAATTCCTACTCCCATCCAAGTCTTTACTATGTTGATGTGTTCATCTTTTTGTAATTATTTTTTTTAACTGTGCTGGTTATTAAAGAAAAAACCCCATATCCTGAGGGTTGATAAATGCCTTCTTACACTGTCTTCTTCCTTAAACCATACTCTTGCCTTTCCTTGCTTTCTGGCTCCTGGACAAGAAGCATTGCAGGTTGAGATGCTGGTAGATCGTACATTTCGGGCCTGAATAGACAAGTTTCAGGAAAGGAAGGGAGCAGGAAAGGAAGGGGGCAGGATAGCCTTGCCAGACTGGCCACCAGTTGTCATGTTTTTGAGACACTAACTATTTGTGTGATCTTGAGCAAGTTACTCTTTGAGACTCAGTTTTCTTATCTGTAAAATGGGGTCTTAACACTTGCCATACTTACCTCAGCCAGTCAATAAGCATTTATTAAGCACCTAGGATATGCCAGACTGTGCTAAATTGTGGGGATATAAAGGGAGGCAACCCCTCAATGATTTTTTAGTGAAGTACTTTGTGGTAAGTTTCTGAATGGCCAAAATTCAGCTGCTGCCAGATATGAATAATAAGGACAGGAATGTGACTAGATGGGTAGAGAACAATAGCTTTGACTCATTAGCTTACTTTTTGTTCTGGCTCAAATTCATTTACATGTAATGTCAGATAGAAGCTTGGGAGTATCTAACTCTAAATTAGATAGTTATCTGTAACCGGGGGCTTGGATCTCTGGCTAGACTTACAAACTTAAAAGGCATAGAGAAATATGAACAATACTTATTACTATGCTTATTGTAGTTGTTTTCCAGGTTGACATGGCATGGTGGATGAGATGACACTGCTTGGAAGTTTTGGCTCCAAGTCTATCTAAGGAGACAGTCTCCGGGGCATTGGGAAGAGGTAGGAAGGGGCTAGATTGGTTTGAGCTTGTTGCATCCCTGAGGGATTAAGGATCTTCTAAAGTGAGTGTTCTCAGGCAGTATACACCCACAGTCTAGACAGAACAGGAAGTAAGAGGCAGGGACTGCCCTTGGGTGGTACTGGCACCCAGAAAACCTCTGAGAGCCCTAAGGGTGAGGGGTTCTTTTTTTTAAAATTTATTTATTTTTATTCTGCACTTAAGAAACACTCCAAAAATGGGTATTTTCAATTACATGATAAAACAGAAACAAAAGAATTTTATATGAAACTGTGAAGTAGTATTCTTTTTTTTTTTTTAAAGCAATTGGGGTTAAGTAACTTGCCCAAGGTTACACGGCCAGTTTTTTTGTGTGGGTGTTAAGTATCCGAGGCCAGAACCAATCCTGGGTCTTCCCAACTCCAGGGCTGGTGCTCTTACTCACTGTGCCACCTAGCTGCTCCTGATGTAGTATTCTTTTAAAATATATAATAAATTTAACCTGTAACTTACAAAGCTGTGCTTCTTGTCTATGATTCTCGCTAACCTTCCTAATGTTCTTCTGTTTAATGTATTTTTACAAAAAAAAAAAGGCTGCTTCAATTACTCTCTTTTTCTTTCTATTCTAACTCTATATCCTTTTCCCCTCCTCCCTTAGGCCACTAGGGAAATTTTTTTTCTAATCATAAATATTCAGTATCAAGTAAAAAAAAAATTCCCTCTGAGGAGGTGGGTAGCACCCCTCATCATCAGTTTTCTAGAATCATGGTTCGTCATTTCACTGATCAGAGTTCTCAAATCTTTCCAAGTTATTTTTCTTTATAATGCTGTTATTGTATAAAAATGTTCTCCTGACTCTGCTCACTTTACTCTACATCAGTTCAAACAAGTCCTCCTAAGTACCTTATAAACTATCCATTTCATAATTTTTTCTGGTGCAACAGTATTCTGTTACTTTTTATATGCCTCTATTTATCCATTTACCAATTGATAAGCACTCCCTTAGTTTCCAGTTCTTTGCCACTACAAAAAGAGCTATTATAAACATTTTTTTTCAAACAAGGGACCCATTTCCTGTTTTTGTGAGAAAGGAGATACTTTTCATAACACTTGGAGATAGGAAGAATTCTTGACCAAAGAAGAAACAGAGAGAATCTATTTTCATCATCCAGAAAAACAGAACTGCTGCTCTCTGCAAGGGCTCCACTTATTGGTGAGAGGCAGAAGGGTGAAGAAAAGGCATCAGAATCAGAATCAAAAGTACTGTCTCTGCTCACATCATCAGCAGAGAGCTCTAAGGAGCCTTCCTCTTCTCCAGGTTCTGGCCTCAACTCTGGTCCCTCCTCTGTACCATCCACTGACATTTCAGACCTATTTGGCTCATTCTGAGAACTGATAGTAGATAAGATTCCTGAGTCACTATGGACAGGTTGGGTAGCTTGGATAGGACTGTCTGTCCCCAAGACTTGGGATAGCTTTTCCCCATCTTCTAATGAGGAACTTATGTGGATGGTAATTTGGAAACTCTGGGCCACCACCAAGATGTCCTCGTCCTTAGGGGTCAGAGTGCATCACCGTTCCGTGGCTGATGAAGGCTGATGAGGCTCTCCAGAGCCCTGAGCACGATGGCCTCGCTTGCTGGGGGCCTTGCGCACAGGGGAGCTTTCAGGCGTGATGTACCACAGAGCCTCTTCATCTTGCCTCTGGATACTGGAGTTAGGGACCCAAGCAAGAATGAGTGTGGTTCCCAGAAGTTCATCCTTTTCCATGTACAAGCACAAATAACCTGGGTGATGCTCCCCAAGGCCCTGCAGAACCTGCAGGGGATGGACACAGACATTGTTCTTCGAGTAGATGATCTCCCCATCCAGTACAGAGGGAGGGCCACTGCTGCCACTGGGGGTGAGGGTCAGGAGGTCAGATGCTTTTGAGGAGGCTCGTCGAAGGAGTCGCCCCAGAGACATTGCCAGGGGAATGTTTCCATCATCCACAAGCTTCAACCCAGAACAAGCTCCAAATAAAAGATCAATTTATAGATGGACGTTAATTGTCACAAGGAGCTTGTTGTAGAGGTGGAAGGTCTGATGGTCCCTGAATTTCTGTATGTAACTTAGCACAGCAAGTCATACTGCTTTGCCTGGACGGGCGGCCTTGCATTCCTCCCCGGTTCGGGGCGCTCCTCACTGCTTCCTATCCGTCCTCTTCCCACCTGGAGCAGCCAGAACCGAGACTCACCCAGGGCCTGGACACGTACGGAGCCGGACTCACCTCCAGCTCTCTCGGCTTTCGGGTCCCGCCAGCGCCGGCTGAGGGGTTCTTAATCCCCATTCTACACAGGGCAGTTACCAGTTCACGAGAACTGAGATAGGACTGACCTTAGGTTATCAAACCCTTTCCTGGCACGTCTTTTTGCAGTAAACTTGTGAATGACTTTTGGCATCCAAACCGGTTGCTCCTACCTTACTTTCGTGGTTTCCTCGGTTTACCCTTCCTTTTTAAGTGTAAGATGACTAATTATCACTCCCAACCCTTACTGACCAGTCATTAGTAAATCACCACACCCTTGATTTGCAAAGGTAAATGCATAGGTAGAAGATATGCTGGTGTGGGGGGTATAGCTCAGTGGTAGAGCATTTGACTGCAGATCAAGAGGTCCCCGGTTCAAATCCGGGTGCCCCCTAGGAACGCTAGTTTTAAATTCCACTTCTGCCCCCACCTTTGGGTTTGAAGGGGATTTCGAGTTAGTTATAGTTATAGGCTCACGTTTGTGTGTTACACTGAAACCCTATTCCGGTACAAAGAAATGTCACGAACAGAGTAAGTATCCTGGAGGAGGTAACTTATTTTCTTTCTCTCCAAGCTGAGTGAAGGGGGATTGTTCCCAGAGTCCTCTGGGACTGAGGAGCATGAGCACCAGTGAAAGCTCCATGGAGCGGAACAAGGGCCATCCTTGCAATGTGGGAGGAAGGGCTCTTGGAGTTGGGAAGTCTTTTTCTGGAAGGATTCTCCTTACCCCCTCCTCCCCAGGTTTCCCCAAGAAGAGTTGCGAGACCCCTGCTTGGGTCCTGTAGTAAGGGGGCATCCTCTCAGGAAGCATTTTTCCAACATCAGCAGAAAGCCTGAGCTCTCAGGTTCTGCAAACAGCTTTTATCCTATATCTTATATTAGATATGTATCTATGAACTTATTGTATCCCATTAGTACAAGGTAAGTTTCTCGAAGGCCGGGACTCTCACCCTTCTCTTGTATCAGTAGTTCCTGACACAATACCTACCTTACAGGCTTTTCCTACTCTGGGTGCATAAATTATAAAAACAATTCCATTCTCGGATAAAAAAAAAAAAACACCCTATGGCGCCTGCGCGGTAACAGCCTCTAAGAGTTCTCTTTACGCCTTTCCCATCCGGCAGAGGGGGTATAGCTCAGTGGTAGAGCATTTGACTGCAGATCAAGAGGTCCCCGGTTCAAAACCCTTCTTTATTTGTATGTTTTCAAAGATTTTTTAACTCCCTAAATCTCAGGCGTGGGGGATAGGGATTCTCTTTTAAAATGAGCATTAGATCACCAGCTCCCTCCTTTTTATATTAAGCGCGTTGAGGTTAGCCCTTCCGCCGCCTTTGCACTCTGAAGGAGGAGAGGGGATGGAAAGGGGAGGGTACGCGGATTCTCCTTGACGTTTGAGAGGTTTTAAATTTGCACGTGTTCTGCTCCCCAAGTTCCTGGGGGGGGGGGGAGGACGCGAAGGGAAACTTCCTTTGCCAGATTTCTCCCCCCCCCAAGCCGCTGAGGAGCACCACATTAGGACCCCGGGGCCAGAGCTTGGATTCCGTCCGCAGGGATTCCACCTGGAGCCCCTCTTGTTGAGGACAGCGAGAAAGGTCCCCGGGCTGAAAGTCCCGCCAAGTGGCCTCTCCGCAAACCTAGCAACCAAGAATTGTGCAGCCCGGAGGCTCCGGGGCTTACCCCCGAGGAGCCAGTAGAGGGCAGCAGAAGGCCGCGTTGGAAAGGGGGCTGCCGCCGAATCACCAGCGCAGCCCGGGACAAAGGGGATTTATCAGTGAGACGCCAAGAGTATCCCCTGCCAAACCAACGGGAGGCTTCAGGATGGAGCTTGAGCCGGGGCGGACAGCACACTAGGGTTCTGGAGCTGGAATCAATCGATCAATCAGCATTTATTTGATAAGTGCCGAATAAGTGCCTGGCACTGCATTAGGAATTGGAGACATAAATTAAAAAATGAGAGTCCCTGCCCTCAGGGAGTTTCCAATCTACTAATGGGATACAAGAAATTAACAGGGACATATGCAACAATAATAGTGCTTAGGGTGGCACTAACAAGTAGGGGAATCAGGAAAGGCTTTTTGGAAGAGTTAGACTACAGGACCCTGGGTACTAAAACAGAGTATTGAGTTGGAACAAAAAGGAGAGGATGTGGGGGCTGGGAGGAACCCAGGAAGAAGTTGACATTTGGTTTGTGTTTTAACTTGTAAATTATACATTTTGTGTAAAAATCGAGCAAGTCCCTGATCCCTGCTATGTACCCCTCCTTCTCTCCATGCCTCCCAGAATCTTTTCAGCTCTTTTCTGCAGTTAACTCCATCCCACCCCCATCCCCAACTTCCATTCTCTTTCCCATAGTCCTTTGTCCCTTGTATCCTCTCCCTCCTTTTCTACACTCTCCCCATACACCTCCCTCCAGGAACTATGGTGGGTGAGAATGGTATTCAGTACCCAGTGCCACCCCAGCTCCTTCTTCATGACTTTTAAGTAGGCCGGGGGAAGAAAGAGGCACTTCAGTGTCCTGACCTGATTCCCTGCTGTCTATTAAGTCTCCTAAATTGTGGATATTTTTACTCTTGTCCTGAAAGGGGAAAAAGATGATTTATCACTTGAGTCTATTATAAGGTAGTGACAGGTGGGGAGGGGAGTAGAGGGCGAGGAAAGAGAACGCAGAAAGAACACCTCTCTTTTTGGGCTTCTGCCTTGAATATTGGGTCAGAACTTAAAATAGATCTTGTTGCCCCTATCTTCCCAGTGTTCTGGCACGGAAAGATAGCATCTTGACTAGTTGTGGCTTCTGGGGGAGGGAGTTTTCCCAGAATATTTGTAGTCAAGGTCTTTCCATCGTCATCATTCCCCTATCCCTCCCTGTTCCTGGCTCCCTCTCTTGGCCTGGGAGACCCAAAAGAGGAATAGGAGCACCTAAGCCCCATGAGAATATTTCAAAGTGAAGAAAACCAGACTAGAGTTCTGATTTGGTAAGGGAAAAGGTTACCCCCCCTACTCTTTATAAGACTGGGGGAGTGCTAGGAGGAAGGTGAAAACAAACATGACCTCCAACACAAAGACAGAATTATAGGGAGCAATATTATAACTTAAAGATTGTCTTGAGAACTGAAGGCAGAGTTTAGTGAAATGAGATGCAAGTAAGATCAATCAGTAGGAGGACTAAGTAGAGTGATAAATTAGGAGCATTCAGGGCTCTTCCCCCTCCCTCAGTTTCCCCTCAGTGTAGCAGCTAGGGGATGGGGTGGGGTGGAGGGTGGTTACAAAATCATTCAGCAAACCAGGATTCCAGAGTACAGAAGATGTGGGTGGCACGGCTACTCGCCTCCTGACTGAGGGGTGATGGACCCGAATTACAGTGATACATACATTTTTGGATATGACCAATAAGGGAATTTGCTTAACTTGACTATGAATATTTATTATGATGGTTTGAGTTTTAATTTCTTTTTGTTGCTGTCATTCAGTGGAGGGGTGTTATAGGAATGTAAATTTTTAAGATCTTCCCTGCCCCTAGGCTTAAGGGCACCTGGATCCTGTGGTAGGAGGCTTGTTTCTCAGGAGATACTTTGTGATTGGGCAGTGGGTCAAGAAGGTTGTTACATTCTCTGAGCCAGAAGAAGGCTATATAAGCCCTGATGGGAAGGTTTGCTTTGGGGCTCACTTTGAGAAGTGTTGTCCCTCTCTGGTAACTGTGATTTGGTATGGATGTAATGGTTGGACAGTTTGGAGGCCTGTCTGCTTGATATGTTTTTCTGTCTTGATAATTTCTGTCTGCATACTCTGAAGTTCCGGGGCTGACCTTTTTCCCCTGAACTAGGTAAATGATATATTTGATTGATTAAAGTAAGCTTGTTAACCCATTTTGAGTTGCTTTCCTTTTGAAAAGCAGATCTAAGAACCTGTATTGGCAGCCACCCTGGGGACGATGGGGTGCTTGCTGCTACAAGGGCAGGGGAGTGGGAGGGAGAGAAAAATTCTTGTTAATTGAAAAGGCAAAATAAGATAAAATAAATTATCTTCTAACAAAAGAATAAAAAATGACCAGTTAATAAGCATTTATTAAATGCCTACTATGTGGCAGTTACTGTGCTAAGCCCTGGGGAATAAAAAAAAAAAGGAAGCAAAAGAGTACCCACCTTCAAGGAGCTTACATTATAATGGGAGAGAGAACATCAAACAAATATATAATATATATGTATGTATGTATCTCTGTATGTGTATGTACATATGTGTGCAAGATATATACAGAGTAGGTGGGAGATAATGTCAGAGAGAAGGCGATAAGCAGTTCGGACTGGGGCGGGGGTGTGGAGTAGGTACAAAATTCTCTGGGACTGGAGTCAACCAACTGTTACTCCTTAGTCCCGGGGAAGGGCTAGTGTTTGTATCATTCATTCTATGACCATAGGCAAATAATGGGCTAAAAGGATTATAGACTGAGAATCCCTTTCATTTTTCTGACCAGTAAACTGAAGGCTAGAGGAGTGAAGTGATTTGCCCAAGATCACAATTTGTAAGATGAAGAGATGACATTCGAACCCAGGTCCGTAACCACTAAGGGTCTGCTCTCTAAGCTTGTTTTCTCATCTGTAAAATGGGCATAAGAGCGGACCTCACTTCTTTGTAACCCTTTACGCACTATAGAAATGGAAAGGGTGGGGGTGTTTGCTGCTCCCACTGTGCTGCGTGGCCAGACCCAGCCGGCGGCGGCCAGAGGCGTCCCCGGGGAGGCCACGAGAGGGCACACCACCCGCGTGCTCCTGGTCCCTTTGCCAGCAGCAGTCTGACTCCCTGCAGCCGGGCCGGCAGGCGGGCTGGCGGGCAGGCCGGAGCTCCTCCTACACCCTCCTCCCCCGCCCCACTCTCCGCCCCCCTTACCCCCCGGCTCCCAGCTGCCGCGGCTCTCCCTCCCTCCTCGTTCTCTTGCGGCTTTGCTCCCTTGCTCCCAGCCCACAGCAGGCAGGCTGACTGGCCCTCTCTCAGTCTGCCGGTCCTCTTGTCTCTAACTCGGGAGGGGGACCTCGTAGCTGGCTCCCCCCGCCTCTGCCTTCAAGCCACCCATCCTCTCCCTCCCTTCCTCCCGTGTCCCTGCCGGGCCCCAGGGACTGGGGGACCAAGGTTCCGGGGCCCCAGGCCCCCAAACTCCACCATGAGGGGGGATCTCTGGTTCCTGCTGGCGGTGCTCAGGGAGGCAGCCGGTGGGCTGAGCCCAGATCTGGGAGCAGGTAGGAGGAAGGGATAAAGTTGGCATGGCCGGGGGCAGGTGGGGAGGGGGTCCCTGGAAGGAGAGCTATGAGCTGTTTGGGGCGTGCAAGAGGGCGCGCAGGTGTGTGTGTGTGTGTGTGTGTGTGTGTGTGTGTGCGCGCGCGCGCGCGCTCGCGCTTCTGGAGACTACATGCATGTGCAAACATGCTAGCAGATGAATGCATTTGTGAGCATCCCGGCTCCGGAGGGTGCATGGGAGTATGTGGGGGTAGGATAGGTGAGGGGGAGAACACAAACCGTTGCCCCTTCCCGGAGCTCGAGGTTTCTCAAATGAGGGGTGGGACTAGATTTCTCAAGGTTCTTTCCAGCTCTGACGTGCTCTGGTTCCGTGACTCACGGTGTTGAGAGGTGAGCATATATGTGGGCACCTGGGCACAGGACACCTGGGGATTAGCTGCAAAAAGGCAGTCCTGTACCCAGACCTGGAGCCCTTCAGAGGACTCTCAGTACGTGTGAGTGTGTGTGTGTGTGTGGGGGGGGGTATTGGGAGACGGAATGGGTGCCAATCCACCCTAACCTTCCTTAAGTGGAGGGGAGAGACCCTTGTGGGTAAGAGAATAGCTTGGAGACTCTGGGAGAGTAAACGCCAGACTGGACCAGGAGAACTGAAGCTGAGGGGGTCCCACACTCCACAGAACAGATAAGAAGGGGAGAGTCACTGTTGGGAACCCAGCTCTGGGCTAAATCCGGGGGTCTTCCCCTCCCAGAGCTGTGTTTTGCCCCCTCCATAGTCGATCCCTTTCTACTTTAATGTGGATAAGTGGTGAAAGGGAAGAGAATCCGAGACCTCGTGTCCCTTTGAGGCATAGGATTTGGGGACCAGGTGGTAAGAGCCCACGGGGAACGAGGAAGGGCTCTGGACACTTGGTGGGCTGAGGTGGAGTGACCTGTGGCCAGCTAAAGCAGCTCTCCTTTGATTTGAATAGTAATGGTCCCCATGGCACTGTTTCTGCTGCCACCATACCCTCCCCCTCCCTGTGCAGCTCGAAGTGTGACCCTATGTCTTTGGGTGGGAGGAAGGAAACACTAAGCCATCCTTGGTCTTCTCTATCCTCCCCCTTAAGAACCTTCAAGACATTTTATCCTTTAACCCAAATTAGGTTAAATCTAAGGAGGATTTTCCAACCACAAGGAAGGAGCTGGAATAGGAGGATTGGGAGTGTCCTTGTGGTGATAGGGGGGGAGGGGAAGGGGAGGACAGGAAGACCTTAAATAGGGAGATTCTTCTGTGATTGGGGGGGGGGCAGCAAGATTGTGCTAATTGATTTTTTCAGGACCATCTCAGTGGGGACTCTTATGTTCTCTGCTCCCCCACAGCTCAGTGGGGGCAAAGCACAAGCTGTAATTTATATATCCTACTTTCTCTCCTTCCTTCATTTCGTTCTCTAAATGCTTTCACACCCTTGACTAGGTTCTCTCTCACCCTTTTCACCTTCAGCAGCCTCTGGGCTAAATAGCAATAACACATTTTAATGCTGTTTTAAAGTTTTCAAAAACTTTTTCCAGACCACCCAGTAAGGTAGGTCAGTGTTGCTCCCATTTTACAGATGAGGAGACTGAGCATATGCCAGAGCTTCAATCACAGAGCCAGTGGCAGAGAGAGGATTAAAATAAGATTTCCTAAATCAAAGTTCCATCACATAACCACTTTCTCAAACCTCCCCTGGGAACTCTTACACCACCCTTAGAATCTGGGCTGCTCAGAAATTGAACTAGTTCTAGAATGACAAATTTTCTTTCATCTTAGATTTTAGGCTGCTCTACCCTCCCCATCACTGCTCCTCAAGCCTTGGAAAGACTTGTTTTGTAGGGTTCCTGCACTCTGATTTCTGGCACAAGGAAACCTTAGTGGAGGGGTACATCTGAGTCAGAAGGAGTTCTACCCAGAGAAATGAGTTCTTCAGTTTTCATAAAGACACAAAAGCCCCTTAGTTAGAGCTGCAGCTAAGGAAAGGCTCCCATTAGGAAAGTGGGTGGGAAGTCAGGAGATTGGGAAGAAACCAAGCATATCCTCTTAATCTTCACACAATTCTGTACAGACCATTATCACTTCTTGCCTGGATTATTGCAATAGACTTTTAATTAATCTCCTTGTTGCCAGTCTCTTCCAACATACAGTAATTTTCCTAAGATGCAATGACACTCTTCTGCTCAGAGACATTTAGCAGCTCCCTATTTATTGCCTCTAAGAGAAATATAAGCCCTTTAGCCTGGTATTCAAGGCCTTCTGCAGTTTTGTCCCAATTTGCCTTTCCTGTCTTATTTCAATTTCTTCCCTTCAGGTAGTCTATATTCCAATCAATTTAGATCAATCAATTTCCCACCTCCAAGTATTCTTAGAAGCCTTTCCTTGTCCCTAGAATGCACTCCCACCCAATCCCTGACTTTCAGAATTTTTATGTTCCTTTAAGGTTTATCTCAGAAGTTAACTCTTCCTGCTCTCTCCAGTGTCTAGTAATCTCTCCTTCCTCCAGTTATCTTGCATTATGCTTAATTTATCTGGCTACAGGTTATATCTTCCCAGTAGAAAGAAAAGTTGCTCGAGGGCAGGAACCATTTCGTTTTCTGTCTGAACCTTACTACCTGTACATAGTAGGTTCTTTAAATTTTTTTTTAAGTTTTATTGATGCTTTTCTCTTTTTTCTTATATCATTTTCAATGACTCTCCTCTCATCTCCCTTCCCATTACATCCCTGTATAAAGCCCTTCTTTTTAAAAAGTATGGACAGGGTATCCCAAAAGTCATAGTGATAACCTGTATAGTCAGTCAAACCAACCCATTGGCCATGTAAAAAAAAAAATGCATGCTTCATCCTGAAATTCTTGTCTGCCACTTCTCTCTCTCGAGAAGTAGGAGACATACTTTTCCAGCAGTCTTCAGGAAAAAAATAGGCTTATTGTTTTTTTTTTCATTTATGTTATTGCAGTCACCTTGTAAATTGTTGGAGAGCAACAATTTACTGTTTTTTATCTTTTTTTATATCCCCAGAACTAGCAGAGTGCCTGACTTGTACCGTGTTTCCCCGATAATAAGACACTGTCTTATTATTTTTTTTTTGGACAGAAAAACACCAGAGGGCTTATTTTCAGGGGAATGCTTATTTTAATGAACATTGACAGCAATTTTAATAAACAGGTAAATGTGAACAAAAAAAATTACCTTTATTCAATAAGCAAATCACTGGGGAAGAACAAGATGACGCA